>NW_007578082.1:87500-392087 GCF_000690725.1 Stegastes partitus
CAGTGCGCTGCTGCTGCTGCTGCTGCTGCTGCTGCTTTGACTGTACTTCAGCGTAGAGCGACACTTATTCCTCCTGGTTCTTTTTTTTTTTTTTTTCCCCCCCCCCAAAAAAAAAGTACAGTAATTAATTGTGTTTTATTTTATTATTTAATAATTGCATGTGGAACCTTGTTTTTTTTTTTTTTTTTTTTTCTTGGTTTTGTGTTCACCCCCTGCAAGAAAGAAAGAAAAAAAAATCGACTCTTCTTTTTTTATTTTTCCCCCCTTTTCTCCGTCTGTGTGTTTGTGTTTGTTTGTTTGTTTCCAAAAAAAAAACAGCGGATTGTCCGGAGAGAGAGAGAGAGAGAGAAAAAGAAGAGAGAAAAAAAGGCTGGTGCAGCAACTTTTTCCCTGCATATTTCCCCCCCTTACCAGAATATGTCGTTGACCAACACAAAGACGGGCTTTTCTGTAAAGGACATTTTGGACCTTCCTGACACAAATGACGAAGAAGGATCTATCACCGGAGCGGAGGAAGACACGGAGGGATCGGAGACCACATCCACGACGAAAAACACTGGAGTTTTGGTGCAAAGTCCTCTAGAAAACGTTCAAAATCTGCCTTTAAAGAACCCCTTTTATGACAGTAGTGACAATCCTTACACGCGATGGCTTGCTACTACGGACAGTATCCAGTATTCATGTAAGTACACTCTAACAATCCTTTGCTGATCTTGCTGATTATGTGATATTTTTTTAAAGCAATGCGGCTGCATTAAGCCATAATTGATGCCATGCAGCCTCCTTTTTTTCCCCCTCTCCCACCCCAGTGATGCCCTTGGGTGGCGTGCAGTGTTCATCTTTATGCACCGTGCGCTGTTTGTCTCGAGGCGCTTTTTTTTTTTTTTTTTGCTTTCTTTCTCAACAAATGCATGCAGTGTTTAGGCTCGCCGCACTTTTGCGTTGTAAGAATTCGATCGATGAAGCACCGTGGAAAAACAAGAGGGCTCGTAAGTTGATCAGAGTAGAAGCACGGTTGCGAGATATAAGAGCTGCATTCTGCTGGGGGGGAGATTTACAAGCAGACAATGCACCTTTTAATGCTTCACTGACTCTCCCTTTGCTCGTGCACAACTGGGCTGATGAATTTTTTTTTGTTTTGTTTTGCTGCTTTATTTCACACCTAAATTCCCAAAAAAGAGTGAAGCAGAAAGCAGCTCTGGTGTTTTCTTATGTGTTGTGCGTCTTTGCGTAACTATTTGGCCAATTTGTCCGTCCACGTTTTACGCAGTGGCACAATTAATTGCTAATGCACCCCCCCAAAGTTTTTCTGATTAAATCAAGACTGTGTGGCCTTTTTTTCTTGTGATGAAACCCCTCTGTGAACTTTACAACATAACATTTTGACAGTGTTTCTCCCGTTTCTTGCCGCAGTGCACGGTCTCTCCGCCAGCTCTCAGGACTCGGCCAAGTCCCCGGAGCCGTCCGCGGACGACGAATCGCCGGACAACGACAAGGAAACTTCCAGCAGCGGCGGCAGCGACTCCGGCAAGAAGCGGAAAAGGAGGGTGCTGTTTTCCAAGGCACAGACCTACGAGCTGGAGCGCCGCTTCAGGCAGCAGAGGTACCTGTCCGCCCCGGAGAGGGAGCACCTGGCCAGCTTGATCCGCCTCACCCCGACCCAGGTGAAGATCTGGTTCCAGAACCACCGGTATAAGATGAAGAGAGCCCGGGCCGAGAAAGGTATGGAAGTGACCCATCTCCCTTCTCCCAGGCGGGTGGCCGTGCCCGTCTTAGTCAGGGATGGAAAGCCTTGTCACACTCTTAAAGCTCAGGACTTGGCGGCCACTTTTCAGGCCGGGATCCCCTTCTCGGCATATAGTGCCCAGTCACTCCAACACATGCAGTATAACGCGCAGTACAGCGCCGCGGCCACGCCACAGTTCCCCACAGCACATCACTTGGTGCAAACGCAACAGTGGACTTGGTGAGAGAAATTATAGAGACTTGGCTTGGAGGCGCGATAGGGAGTTTCACCACAAAGCAAAGAGAAAAAGAAAAAAAAAATAAAACACAAAAAACAAAAGACTTTTCATTTTTGCAGCTTGACTCATACATATACTACCATTTTTATTCGGGGCTCATGTGTGCGCCGTGTTTACATGTTTTCGTTAAGAGAACTGGGTCCAAACCTCTCCCTTATAGATTTTATTAAGAATGTCAATGCTCTTCTTGTGAATTTTTTTGTAAAGTATGTTGTGTGTTGGTTGTAGAGATGTTTTCCTCTTCTTATTTTTTTTTTCTTTTGTCCCTTCGTGTTATTATCAGCACGTACGAACCACTTTATAATTATAGAAATTTTAATTTCTTGCTTCTTTTATGGACCGAAAAAATATTTATGGCCATGAATAAACACTGGCAAGTTTTCAGCTTTTTTCCTTTGGTTTTTATTCCTTGTAAATATTTTGTGGCAAGTGTTTGCAACCTAGAGAACTTGCGGGAGCGTTGAGATGGAAAAACGGGCTGTAGCTTATATATATATTTCCAAATTTCCAGAAAAATGAAGGAAAGGTTTTGTGTTTGTTTTTGTTTGGCATAAAAACATCAGACTGCAGTGTCAGATTACACATGTAAAATACAATGTAGCCGCGCGGTGATGGCAAAAAAAAAAATCCTAATTTTTAAATGAGGAATTTTTAAATAAAATGCTGTGTTTCTCAAATAAGGGTTTGGTTTATCTAAGTGTCCCATTCGATTTGAAAAGACACCGCTAAACACCGGAATGAAAGGCGAGGAGCCAAACACTAGATGGAGTTGACCATGGGAATAAATCTCCTGCGCACTTCACTCCTTTTCTTTTTAAAGCAAATTTAATCCCGAGAATATTTTTTCTGAGTCCGGACACCTCACTAATAAAGAGCCTAAAGTCACTTGTGAAATGGGACTAAAATCCACTCACTTAATATAAGTGGGCTTCTCAACATAAGAAGCTTTTGAGTCAAAAGCTCTCCTTTTTGTCAGCGTCCCCAACCACTCCCGGCCTTGGAGTGTAAAGTGGTAGACGGTGGAGGAAAAAAAAAACATTGTTTAATGCAATAAATGTTTTGTTATCTTGTTAAGCGCTAAACTGCAAATAGAGCAGGAATAATCAATGAGTCACCAGCCTTCTTTGTTTAACCGCCGGCCAACGCTCTGCGCGGATACGCACGACTTACAGGGGCATTAACCGCCTAATAAAGTTATATTTTACATCATCACATAACGTGCCAGCAATGACACCCTGCTTTACGATATGCTTTACACTATTAGACGCCTTGTGCTTTTACGCAGGGACCAAAACAAGCACAAATGGCTCCCCGGGTGATCCGCAGAGCGCACTGCGGATTATCAGACTCCACTCAATATCTTGGGTAAATATGATGACCTAGTAGAAAAATCTATGCATTTTGTTTGTCCCGGGACACCAGAAAAAAAAAAAAAATCTCCCAGCAGATGTTGGAGTCGCCCCTATCATCGCTGAACAAACAGCCAAATTGAGCAAATTTGCTAATTATTTACAGAATTGAGTCTCAGGGGGCTACTGCTTTGTGGACGACACAGACTCAATTTGTCCCTGACAGGAAGGTTTTGTGTTTCACCACTGGTTGAGCTTGTAGGTCAAATAAATCAGCAGCTTGATCATAGTTTTTTTTTTTCCTAATTCCTTTGTCGATATAAAAAAAGAATAAATAAATAAAATAGAAACGAGAGGGAGGAATGAGCAGCGTGCCAATCATCGCTTGTGCCATAATTATTCTGGAAACCCGATGCGAGGAGCAAAATGATTCTAAAGTGAACTGATAAAAGGCGGTGATAAAGGACTGGCTGTGTGGTTGGATTTTTAGTGATTATTGCTTAAAATCAAACTTAAATCCTGCAACAATAACATAAACAAACAAACAAACAAAAAAAACCTCACAAGTCAGAGAAACTCGCTGACTCTTGGGTCAGATTTTGTCCATCTGATGAGGCGGTTCTGTGACTCCATCATTGCATAATACAGTACACAAGGCAACACAAAGACAAAAGCCCAGGCTTGGTTTTTGCTGGATGTTAGAGGCGTGCATGTTAACGAGCAGCAGGAGTGGAGATACAGACAGTGAAGATAGACAGAGTTTCTTGGTGCTGTTCAGAGTCAGGGAGATGTATCCTTGGGCTTTTTGTCCTGCCTGTCACTTGGTGCCATTGTGATCTTTGCTGCACACGTTGTGTCCCATATGGGCAGCTGGGCTCGGAAAAGGAGAAAAGGATCTCTTACAAACCCCAAATTGTATCAAGCTCTCAAATAAAGCATTGTTGTCTCTCAAAGAAAAACGAATTAAAAATTCGTGCTATATCTATTCTGGTCAAAAAAAAGAAGCCCCATTCACCCATAACAGGGAGTCCTTCTTCCTTGATAGAGCTATGCCAACAACAGCCTTCTCATTTCTCTTTTCCCTCTATCCCCCCATTCTCCAAAGTCAAAGGCTGATTATTGTCTGTCCAAAAAAGTGACTCGTCACAGCGCAAAAACTATTTTTAATTCCAGACAGTGTTCTTCCTTGTTTGCTTTGAGTCCCCGCTGGTATGCGTGGGCCTATTTCTAAAACGAACATGGAAAAATATTTGACACTATTTGCCCCGTTGAAACTCCGCGTTGAGGAGTTAAAGTGCAAAACTGAACCACCATTAATTATCAGTTAAAAGCTGAATTTCAAAAATACTGACTTTTACGCACACGTGCTGCGTAAATTCAATCCCAAGGCGCTTGTTGCATTTGGAGAAATCTACAAAATAAAACAACTGAATTGCGTGAGAAGTAAATGCTAAAGATTCCATTTGCATCCTAATTTTATTGTGAGCCTGGAGGATGCAGATGTTTTTCCATGGGAACAGAAACTGGGGCAGACTGGCAGGTGTTTGGTGCGCCCGGATCTGGCGCGTTTGGAACGACTGGGAATTAGCGCATGGGGATGTTTGGAAATATCACATTTTATGGTGCATTTTAGTCATATATTTTATTTTCTCCCCTCTCTGGACCACCTAAATCTAAACACCAGAGCCCGCTCACTTGCAAATTTCTCACAAATTCAAACGCATTTAAGGTCAACTCAAATAATTTCTTTGCGCATCCAGTCAAGCTCTGTTGTGTTTACCCCAAAAAAACTGAAGCCAAACAGAATTGTTAAAAAAGGTAAACTTTTAGTGAGCAGTATTCGCTTTGCAACCCTCTTGTATTGTCATTAACGCACCAGAAAATTACACTCCTCTTCCAGCAGCTCAGCAACAGGGTCAGATTTATCGGAAATTGCTTTTGGCTGCTTGAAGGGATAAAGCAGTGCGACATTAAAACAAGCATCTTGGCGTGCAAGCATAGTTCAACCTGCGTGGATAACACCATTATATACCTTGGAATACAATACTTGAGGAAATATGCACTTGGGACACCGTGGATCTTCGTCATCCTGCCCATTTGAACCTCGACATGAATCATTTTTCTATCGTGCACATCGCCAAATAAACGAGGATTTCAAAGCTATAATAAGCGGTGCTTTTCATTTAAAGGAAGCTATCTGGGTTTTATTGCCTTAAAGGAGATCCAGATTAGATTCGCCACAGTGCCGATATTAAAGGAGAGAGAGAGAGAGAGAGAGAGAGAGAGGGAGTGATGGAGGGGAGGGAGAGTGCGCAGGGAGGATTTGTTGCGCCAGGCTGCCACGAGATGGAAGCAGAGGTCTTTAGAAGGCGTCATGCAGCTTTTTTCTTTTCTTTTTTTTCCTCTTCCACCTGCAAATGTCGTCCAACTTCATGCAATTCCATCACTACAAATTACTGCACCTAAATCACATCCACAACTGCTGCAATGAACCTGTTTTTGTTTTTTTCTTTTTTCTTTCTCTCTCTCTTTCTTTAATGAACAGACATCCCAGCAAACTTGACTGTCGTTTAAGTGCATGATTGTGGTTTATGACACTGTTATGGATCTTGAGAGCATAATCATATCGCTCTTCAAAACAAACTAGACTTGACGTAAACAGTCCACAGGCAATTAGTACAGTTTGTTTTTTCCAAAGAAGGAAAGAGAGAGAGGAGGAGAGAGGAGAGAGGAGGAGAGACTCTGGGTGTCTCCACGGTGTGGCGCAATAGGATAGGAGGACAAACGTGGTGCAGATTAATTCACTTCAGTGAAAGTGAACAATAGAGGTGAAGTGAGGGTTTCCAAAGAAAGTCTCAACTCAATCAGTGCCATCCACAACAAAGAAACCTGCGAGTCAAACGTCCTCAGCAATATGGAGAACTTCTCAGCGTACATTTATTGACTAGAACTGATCAAAGAAAGCTGTTTGTCAGATTTAATCTACTACCTACTAAAAAAAAAAGCAGCTCTATGGGGCTTAAAGGCTTCCCTTCAAACCAAAATAAAACAACAGGGGACTAATAATCACGTCTGCTACATAGAATCAACTCATTGGTGTTATTTAAATGTCTGTCACGCCCTGCAGTTACATAGAGTTAGTCTGCAGGCTGCAAAAAAAAAAAAAAAAATAAAAAAAATGCCTGAGCACAATCATCTCCTCATGCAGAGAAGTATGCAAAACACTGCAAAATGGGTCAAATGACGTCAAAGTAAAAGGCTACCATCTTTACGCACCTGCTCAGTTCAGCATCAGTGAGCTTGCACCTGTAGGGGGCCTCATTGGGTTAGAAAGATGGAGCAGCAGGGGGTGGAGAGATGCTGAACATGATGGAAGAGAGGGCTGAGGGAGGAGGAAATACATTTTCCAATCCGCAAGAGTTTTTTTTTTTTTTTTGACTTTAGGAAGAAAATCACCCAACAGCTTGAAACCAACAGCAGACAGAGCAGAAGCATTTCCACATACTGACATAAGGAGTTCTGCTGGTTACTCATTTTTTGGGGGAGAAGACAGATCAGTAGACATGAGAGGGGGGGAAGTATCATAATCAAAAGCCTGCATTGTGAAGGCTGGTGAGAGCAGCAGCAGTGTGTGTGTGTGTGTGTGTGTGTGTGTGTGTGTGTGTGTGTGTATTTGTGTGAAAGGTGCAGCGTGGACCGGCTGCAAAGTTTACTCAGTGGGACGGAGCGTCTGCAGAGCATTGTTCGCACCAACCTCCCCATCTGCATGAGAAGAACCTGGCGAGCCGAGAGCTGACTAACACAAAAAAAAATATCTGTGCTGTAACCAAAGAAGAAGCAGAAGAGCTGGAGCCTGGCTGCAGTTTTCTGTGGAGCTGAATGGAGAGAAAAAAGAGAGAAATCCCAGCAGCATCTTTGAGCATCTTCTGTCATGTTGTGTTCCTGTATCACATCACATGAAAAGTAGAACATTAATACTGTAAAGTTAGCAGTAAGTTGGTTTATTTCATGATAAACGAGGAGTTCAGTTCAAATGAAGCCACTAGTTTGCAGACGGCTTGTTTAATCTGCTGAATTTGCTCAATAATAAACCCCTTTATTTGCTTTATGCACAGCTGATTTGTTTGTCTGCTAGAATCTTGTGCAGAATTCCTTCATTTGGGAGTTTAATTCGAAATCTACCAGGAAACATGACGTTCACACAGAAGCCTGGCTGATAAGTTTACGGTGTGAGCACTTTAAACACAGATCGGTACTTAAACACAGCTCGTATATCTGTGCAACGTGATTCATTTCAGTCATTTACATAAGTCCAACATATGATCATCATGGCGGCCTTGTTTAAGTGGTTACACAGTTGATTCTCCAGCTACTTACTCTGAGGTGTTATTACTCTTCTTTTCCTCATCAGCGATGCTGTTCTTTCACACGCATAAAAAAAAAAAAACCACAGCTGAGAGAAAATGCAGAATCTATTTGCTCAAGTGTTCTTGTCTTCCACGTAAGGTCATTCCCACAAACTTCATTTGTCACGAGTGGAAGTAGGTGTAGCAGGGTTTTTTTTTTTTTTTTTAGAGCAGAGTTTTAGCTTTCTTTTTCCTTTTGTTCCATGTGAGGTAGGTAAAACGCTAAGACAAGGCTGAGTAGCACAAAAAAATAATAATAAAAATCCATCCTGACACTTCTCTGACAACTAAAACGCTTGGAGTGATGTTCAGTCAGTGAATAAGATCTTATATCTCTTAACTGTTTCACACTGAAATAAATGGATGTGCATTCATCTCCCATTCTCGCTTCCTTGCACAAGACAAAACAAATGCATCAGTGTTTTAGGAGACGCTGATAGTGCAGTTCCTCAGTTTAAAGTGCTGCAGACGACCAGCAGCCAGCTCAGAGTCATCTTCCTGAAAAAAAAAAAAAAGAAGGAGTGAGCGTCAAGGTTCTTGACTTTGCTGAATGTTGAGCTTAGAAAAACAGCAGCGTCCACACAGGAGACTGACAGGGTGATGAGCTCGAGTGCCCTTCCCAAAATTCTCATCCCATCTACATGATGCTATGTTTAAAAAAAACATGTAATCTGTATGAAGAATTCAATAAAAGATTGTTAAAAAAAATCATCCTGCCTTTTTTTTTTTATTTTGGTCAGATCCAGTGAGTGGGCTTGTGATCATAATAATCTGATGATGAATGGCTCGGCAGGTTTCACACACTTTTATGTAAAGATGTGTAAGAAATAGTGGATTTCATAACCCTGAGCAAAGCTAAAATATATCATTGTGTAGATTGAAAACTCCATCAGCAGATCTGTTTCTCTCAGTGACAAAGGAATGCCACAGCCAATTAAAAAAAAAAAAAAAAAAGCTTGTTGAGTGCTATTAAAAACTAAATGTGTCTCAAGCAGAACTGTTTAATTCAGCTTTCTCCTGCTCTCTGGTGTGCAAACCCTGGAAATATATATATATGCGTGTGAGCATTTATCCATCATGTTGAGGTGGTTTAATGGGTAGAAGAAGGTTAATAAGTTTTATGCAATAACCCAGAAGCTGAGCTGAGATTCTCCATGTTCTCATGTTAAAAAGTTAGCCAGCGTGTCTTACTAATGGTCAAAGTGTCTCCTGAGCCGTCTGTGAAATGCTGCAGCTTTAGAACAAATTTAAATTGAAAAAAACAATTCGCTGAGTGCAGCCATATAAATACAAAGCAAACCCTTTCTGAGAGTTTCAAGCTGCAGAGTCTCCAGTATGGACCCTTCACACAGCAACAGTGTGTTCCAGCATTCACTGTATTTCAAAACCAACATGTTTTCGTGCCTATATGACACTTTAAAGCTACGTCGTCATGCTAAACTGGGACTAAAACCACTGAATATGTGTCCACAAGATCAGAGATATTAAGCTGATTCAGTTAATCTAACATCTTGCAGATTCCACTTTGTGAATTATTCCAGGAATCTGCAGAAAAGATGGCCGACATACCAACACTTATAAACATGTGGTGCAACATAACACTCATGTCTCCAAGTTTTAAAAAAAAAGACAAACATAATGTTGTTTATTGGTGACTTTAAAGCGTCTCTAAAGTGCATGATGATTAATATTCAGAGCCACCTCAGCTCCAAGGCCTCTTTCTCTTACACCTGTGAGTTCTATTAAAAGTTGTGCTGCTGTGTTATGATATGCAAATTGCCATATGGTCTCATTTCCCCCTTTGTTTTCTCTTTCTCAATGTTCCATCTTAGGACTTGAATTGTCTTGTATAAAACCCACAGTCCGCTGCAGTCAGGTGGGCTGGATGGGGGACAGCGCCAACAATCAGGTTCCCAGAGTTGAGTGTTTATGCCTTTCACTTAATGGATTGTCTCACCTTCTTCAGAGGATGAACATGAGGTGCTTGAGATGCCAGCACTGCAAATGGATCCTGGGGCTTTGAGCTCCGGTAACGACCGGCCGTCATCTGTTTCAGACATGCTTCAATCAGCATGCGTGGTGATCAAAAGAGCAGCGATGTGTTTTACCAATTCAAATTGTCTAATTAACTTCCAGTTTAAAGAGGATGTAAAATATGTGTAGCAAGTTGTGCCTATCATGTGTTTGTGCACTTGTACCCTGTGGTGAATTTATAATCGTGTGTTGCCGAGACACCTGCACTGGATGGAAATAAATAAAAGTTTCTCCATGATGTTCCTCCTTTCTGCGGACTTTTCTGAATTCTACTGACTCAGACTTGACTCTATTCAGCTGGAATGCTCGTCATGATGCATGGAATCGAAGCAATACCCTTCAGCTTGTTTGCGTCCAGCAGATATCTTCCTCTGATTTCATCCACACAAAGGCAGCAAACAACCAGAGGGGAATCTGTGTTAAGACATTTGAGGAAAACATCTCACATGCAGGTGTGTTACCCGACCTGTGAAGCCCACATGTTGTAGGAGTCATGTGCCAAACGTTACTCTAATGACATGAGTTTGTATCTGGGAGGAATATTCATTGACTTTCACATCTTGACTCTCAGCTTGCAGCACGTGGGAGTCGGTTAGTCATCCACAGTCAGGTCAGAACTCGGCTGCCGGGTTCTTCGCTGCACCCGGATCACATCTCTGTTCTGTCGTCTCCAGTCACGATACACTCATTTTGCACAACAAAATGAAGTCCGGTTCCTCCTCTCTGGTCCCTTTTTCCCCAGTTTAACCACCACAGAGCGGCCCGCTGTTCTCAGAACTGTGAAACTGTTTATTCTGAACTCTCAAATTGTCCCATGTGGCTGTCATTGTTGCATTCCTTCCTAAAACCAACCTTCCTCAGTCTTCACACATGTAAATGTAAATACATGATTTATGTATTTATTTTTTAAACTTGATTTGTCCCTGTTTTTTTTTAAACAATGTATTAAATGTTGTTTTAAATTATTATTATAAATATTATGTAATTAAATGCCTTTTTTAATTTGTTTTTTTATTTATTTATTTTATTAAAAACTTATCTGTACAGCTCTCCAAAGTTGTTCCAAAGTGTGATCTGTGAATAAAATGACTTAGACTTGTTCATTTAAATAAATGTTAGCATTACATTTGTTTTTATTTTTTGTATTTTTGGGACAAAAGACAAAAAAAATCAACACATTAGTTTGCACAAATGAATACAACATATCTAACATCATGCAACTACCACATCTATTTATAGAATTATACACTCATATAAAAGAACAGTATATAAACAATCTACTTGTGTATTTATTAAAATAAAAGTGTAGCACACTTCATACAAGTATTTATACACAAATATTGTTCTTGCAGATTTTGTGGGACTTTTATTTTGCTATATTTCAAAGGGAAATACAACAAACCACTTCACACTGTTCATAGTTTCTTAGCAGAATAAGATTTAACACACAACACACACACTGCTGTAGTTTAAAATACAACACAATATGTCCAATAGTCAGAAAGATGTAAAGAACACCCTCAACATTACAAAACAGTGCATACATGAAAGTGTGTAGCATCAACAGCACAATATTTATTTTGGCTAAACTGTAATATTACACTGTCTTTAATCTACTGCAGTGTTTAAATACATCCCAGTAAATAAATATAGGATTTTGCAGAGTTCTGTGCATTCTACTCATAAATCCTCTTGTTCCTCATCACATCTCATATATTTATCCATCCTTAGTTATTTGAGGTCAAAGTAAAAAGAAAAGCAAACAAACAACTCGTGCTCAATTTTGTTACCTCAAATCAGTGCACATCAGACATCCAGATAAAACAACACAGGACTTCCAGAGAACGTCCCCATGTTAGAAAAACACACACCTGAAAAGTGTAGGTTGGTAAATGCAGCAGAAGATTAGTGGTAAATGTAGCAGCCGGAGTGGGTGCACTTTTGTTTTTTGCATGTAATGCATGCAGTCCGTACGGGAGGAGGTGGAGAACCATTTCCCAAAAAAGGCACATTTATTTTACGGCAGGAGCACATCCCCGAGAGGATGAGTTGGGAACACCTGAGAGACCAAGAGTCCCGTCCCTCAGCAGATTCTAATGAGGTCTCTTGAGCGGCACGAGCTGCAGACGTCTGTGATGCTGATCTCTCCACCACGTTAACCGCAGACATGGTGGAAGTATAGTCAGACATCTCCCTGTGCCGTAAATAAAGATGTTCATGAGAAAAAAAGTGTTGCTGTTTATTCATGTTTTTAGCTACTGTGCACTTATTGCAATTTAAAAGCTGAAATGAGGTCTTACGCTGCCAAAACTAGTAAGAGTGGCACAAGGTTTTTGCAAGAGAAGAACACATTTGATGAGGTTTTGCTAATATATGCTTGCAAATTTGTGTCTAGTAGGTTTTTTTTAATCTTATTGGGTTACAGTAATCACTCTATTGCACTACAGATAAGGGTGTGAAATAGATCCTTGTAAATATTGCACATGTTAAAAGGTAGGTTCACAGTTTTTGAAGCCTGTCTTAATACAATAATCAAACATCCAAATAAAGACTGAAGCAGGTAGTCATTCCCACTGATCACTGCAAAATCTTTTTTACTAGTAAGTGTTTGGTGGCATAAAATCCTCAGATCCCCTCATGCAGAAAACAAATACTCAAAGTTTTGTCTTTCTGTTGATACACACAGTTCCTTTTATTATTTGAATCCACTTTACATGCTGTCAGTTGAACTGTATGTTAGAAATACTCCACGAGACGGGCCTTAAATCCCTTCCAGCCTGTTTTTACAGCTCAGGGACGACTGTGTCAGTGTTAATGATAATGTGTGTAAGATGCAGTCTGACAGACCCTCTGTGTGGGGCACCAGATAGCACTATCAGCGTTCTTGACGGATCGTTTCGGCTGTGACTCGTGTACACGACGCTGTACGTTTGACGGTTGACTTTCTGACTTGTCATCGCAGGAGGAGCGTTGCTAAAAACATTATCAATGGCCACGACAGCGCGGCAGAGGGAGATCATGCACAACATCAGGACCTTTAAAATTAAGCATCTAATGTAATCCAGGCATCAGTGTTTACAAGCTCTGCTTGTCTTATTTAAAATGTAGGAAGGCCTGTTGTGTTGTTTAGAGCAATCAGCCCCACAGTCACTCTGTGGATTCATCCATAGACAGGACAGCAGCAGGGTCACCACAAGTTCCACCAACAACAACTGCAAAATACACTACATTTGGTCAGACAGGCTTTTCAGGGCCGCCGCTATAGTTCAACTGGTAGAGCTGGTGACCCATGTACAGGGGCTGTAGTCCCCGACGCAGCGGCCATGGGTTCAAATCCCACTTGTGGCCCTTCGCTACGAGTCCTTCCCCCACTTTCCTGTCTCCTTCTTCACTGTCCTATACAGTGAAGGCCAAAAAAATTACTTTGAAGAAAGGCTGTCACATCTGGAACATATTACCAAATTGAAATTAGCAGATTTAAAAACTTTCAAAGCAAAAGTTAAGAATTGGCTGAAAGAAAAACAAGAATGTGCCAACCTATGACATGTGTACGGTCAGACTGACTGGGGGTTGTGCCATTTTGTGTGTATGTGCGGACGGGCGTGTGGGTGGTTATAAGTTTCTAATGTTGTCTGTGCTGTTTTTATTGGTGTTGTTGGTCCTTTGTCTATTTCTACTGAAAAGCCCAACCAGGGACGGGAGTTGAAAATTAGCTTAATGCTATGCACTCTATGTGCAACACATCAGATGAAAAAAACCACATGGTCCCTGTTCAAATAAAGAAATAAAGAAAAATAAAACAACAAATAATGATGCAAAAAATCCAAGAATGTGTACATGTTTTTCTCCCAACTTGCATTACATGAATGGACGGTTTGTTGTTGTCATGTGGTTGATCCACATGATCACATTTCTTTAATTTGCTAAAAGCATCACATTAAAACCTTTTTAAACAAGTTGCAACATTTTTAAAAAAAACTGCTGTGAGTGTAGATGACAATACACGGACACTAACAACCCATAAGTAGCAGAAAATAATCCCTTCACAGTCTGTCTCTATCTTATGGGACATGCATGATGCACAAGTCTCTCTCTCTCTCCCTTTTTTTTTTAAACAACTGGTCACGTCCATTAAATTTACTCGGGCACCGCAGCCCAAGTTGCACCGCAAACAACAATAAATCAAATAAAAGCAGCGAGAGGTGAACAGTGGCAGACGGCTGAAGTGTGTTTTGTGTGTTTTCCTGTTGACTGAGCAGCAGCAGCAGCAGTGGTCCGAGTGGAGGAATCTTTTTATGGCTCCTGCACTCGTGGCTGGAGGGAGGAGATGAGGAGGAACAGTCGGCGGCGTTTTAGCACACAATTTCATGATGGTTTCAGAGAAGAGGCCAGCCAAGCATTTCAAGTGGCGGAGCAGCGAGAGGGCAGCATTGTAGAGGAGAGCAGGTAGTGTAATGATCAGGTAGACGAGATGACATCAAGCGTCCTCAGAGATGGTCAGGCGCAGAGAGCTGACATCCTTCCAGACAAAAAAGAACCACTGAAACGGGACGAGACAAAACCAACAAACAAGAGAGCCATTAGCCGCCGTGGAGACTTGTTATTACTGTACAGCAAAGTCAGACACTCGGTGCAGCTCTGGCAGCAACAAAGAGATTCACACTGCAGACAAATGATGTGCAGTCGGTAAGAAGATGGTGGAGAATGCACAAGTCATACAATAAATATTATAATTCTAATGCAAATACTGAATGATTACAGGTCAGAGGGTTCATAGTAAATCACAAGAATGCATGTGATTGTTCAGTTTAGCTGTGTGGCTCCAACTTTAGTGCTTCATCATGCTAAGAATTCAAAATAGAATTTATGTCCGAATAAAAATAATTTATGGTGCAATCTACATCTAAATATGCTGCTGGGCTTAAGGCTGTGAGGTAATCCTTATACCCCACAATATATAATGATCTTATATTGATAGAAAACAGTAAAAATAATAACTAAAGTGAAGATTAAAATGGATCACAAGTTAGATCAGCACTAAACACGGACTGTAAAACACACCACTTCTAACACAAGTCTTTCTAAAAATAATTCCCCTTTATGCTAATCTATACACCCTTCTGCTTCTATCAAATATATCATTTTCACCTGCTGTGATAGTTGACCTGCTAACTGTCATTTACAGACAAGCCTGTGAGCTAAATCCCTCTCGAGTGCAACAAGGCAAACAGTGCGTTTTGTGTTTAGGCGCTCATCACGAAAAGGAAAAGCAAGATGCATGAAATGTAACCGTATAAAAATAAAAACTAAATGATGCTCTGATATAAATGTGGGTTTTTTTGGGGATATATGATTTCCTTACAGCTCAGATAAATAGATTTTATGCACACAGGGTGACAGAAGTAATATTAAAATCTGATGTATGTGTTGGGTCATTTACCACAAACGTGTACAGCTCAGTTTAATACCAGTCTTGACACCTGAACATGCTGCTCTCACTCACTACATCTTAAGTTTAACTCCATTTAACTAAACAAACTCCTCTCCTATCTCAGGACAGCGTGCTCCTCATCCTGCCCTATCAAGACAAAATCACACACAGTGTTGTTGCTTATTGGATGTTTTTTTCTTGCTGTAGTTCCTCCAAACGGCCACTGAAGAATTACTGGAAGATCTGAAGACATGTTCCAGGAGTTGTATTTGTTAGCAGCACGTTCAGAAGGCCATGAAGCAGCTTCTGACTTTAATATGACGCTTTTTACACGCTGTACTTGTGACATGCAGCAGCAGCAGTAATATGAGATGTGACACTTTCTAAATGAGTTCCTGGGCTGGTTTTCAATAGAACATGTCCTTGCCAGTAGCTGCAGGCTGTTAAATGAACTTATAATTAACTTACTGTTGCTAAAAAAAAAAAAAAAAAAAAAAAAAACAGTTTGATAATTAGCAGAGCAGTCGTTTAACTGAAAGACTGTTCATTTAATTCTGCTTTGCAAATTCAGCACGGGAAAACCAAACATCCCCTCATGTGAGGCTCTTAAAGGACACAATGCTGCTATTATTTTACAGGACGTTTGCTGTTCTGATGAAGGTTTGATGGCATTAAAATGATTTTTATAAATACAAATCATCCATATGAGTATGAATATTTGGTTTATTTTTTTATGGTGCTGTTTGTTTTCAAAAAATAAGCAAGAAAAAATGTTGGTTAATGGTTTAGAAAAACAGGATTGTCTGTAAAAAATACAGCTGGTGTAAAATTTGAATTTTAAATAGTTTATTTAAATATATATCTTGTTTTCGAGGGATTGTTTTTTTCACAAGTAAAGCTGAATTAAGGCCATATGCAGACTCTTTTGGAAATTAGGCGGCAAAAATAATTAGAAATGACTCAAACAAAAGCTATTTGTAAAAGATATTCTGCTAAAATTGTGTTGCAGATACACAACACTGTGGTTTTACTTTCAAAACTTTAACAGTGATTATGTGCACACACTTAATTTATATCTGTAATAAATATGTATAATAGATGCCATTTTATTTTATAGTTGTGCAGGTAACGTTCTACTTTCAGATAATTTAACAGGCGCTCCCTTTCTGCAGCTGATTCAGACGGCGTCAGTGTCTGCAAAGAAAATGAGCAGAAATGAACATTTTAATCCCTTCACCCTATGCAGGGAAAATGGGCTTTGACTTGATATTTGAAATTGCAGCATGTGGTGCATTCTTGTATCCGTCAGGATCAATACATTCAGAATTTAAAGTAGTTTTGTGATGTGTTTATGTGGATTCATCTAAATAATGGTAGGCTATCAGGTGGCCTACTGGATAAAAGCATCCCAAAGTGGGGACAAACAGACAGGTAAAAATACCGCGCCGGTGTGCACATTCTGCTCGCATTTCCATTGTTGAGTTGTGAGGCCATTAAAAAAGTTTCCGTCTCCGCACACAGCACTCAAAGTGCTTTGAAACTTTTGATTAGAAGATGCATCTCTTGACTGTTAGCATGAAAACAAGCTGAATAAATGAATTCCTGGCAGAAATGGACATCAGGAAACACTCGACACAGATTGCAGCTATTTGCATGCATTTCAGGTGTAAAACCCTGTTTGATTATTATTATTATTTCTTTTTTTTTTACCACACATGACAGTTTGAAACATTTAGAGGAAGAACGGTGTCAGGCTATACTGCTTCCACATCATCAGAATTTAGATTTCCTGGCAAAACTAATGGAACTGAGTTTATACGACACTTTGAAACCTCCCTAAAAGCTCCCAAAAAGTATGCACATTTTTTTACAGTTAGATTAATAAAACCTGCCCCAATTAAAGCAAGACGTCACTGTAACTCTGCACAACGTCCTGTTTGAAGGAAAACAACTTTGTGATTTGTGTTCAATTTTGTTTTAAAGTATAAATACACGACTGCAAACTGTGCACACACAAAAATCTGCTTGTAATCCCAAGAAACCTGCAACCAGAACACTAAGTCTGTTCTCTACAGTCAACTAAATGTTACATAAAACAGACAACAAAAAAAAGCTCCACTTCAACACAAACTTAAAATATCATTTCAGGACATCAAACAAAAAATTCATCTTACCACAACAATTGCATGCAAGGGCAACCAGAGGCACAAGAGAAAGATTGGCAGACACGTTTTGCCATATGAGTAACTGGGTGACAAAGCTAGAGTGAGCCACGTTTGAGTCACAACCATACTCTCCAACAGCTTTGTTTACCTGCCCTTACTGCTGCCACAATTAATGCAGCAGAGAAGTGGACAAACCAGGTACCCTTGGAACCAAGCACACGGTCCAAGTACACTGTCTGCTTTGTTCTGCCATGGATTTTGGTAATCTGCATTGATCTGCTCGCTGTGTTTTTTTAATTGTTGTTACAAAAGAGAGCAGCTATGCTAAAATATTGCCACTCCAAACAATGCAGAGGACAGGCACTCACAGAACCCCGAGCACCCAGAATTTCAGGGAGCTAAATCTGTTTCGAACGTGGAAAGGTGGAATTTGTTGACTTTTTTTTTTTCTTTTTTTTTTTTTAGTGAAGCTGTTTAAAATCTCCAAACAAAGTGACAAACTACAGATGGAGAATTTAGTTATGTGGATTTGTGAAAAGCCATTTATTCATTTATTTGACGCGCTTTTAAAGTGTGATCCATAAACCTGATGTGAGCAACGATTCTCACATATCATCAGCTATCCAATGTGGTATAGACAGAACAAACCTGATGGAGGTTTAGGCTCCATTTATGTGTCATAAAAATAAAAATCACAATCAGCATGTTGGGATGTAACCAGCTCAGTGACCTTTTAATACAAGTGTTTTTATTTTTCTTGGGTTTGGAGTGCAGACATCAGTTTGTGACTTGTGGCCTGATCATTTGTAAAACAAGAAAACGTCACATATGAAGGATAAGCAGTCTGCACATTTTAACATGATCAATTCTTTGTTTTTTCTTTCCACTCAGGGCACTTATTTGTCGAATAAATATGATATTATATAGGCTCTGTGATCATTTTAGCTCCTATTTTTTTTTCTTTTTACACAGAAACACCAAACAGCTGTTTATGTGGAAGCAGAGTGACAGAGTTTTTCTGGTTCCTTGATTTAAAAGCTGAAAGAACATTATTTCTCTCACAATTTGACACAACTTCACTTCCAGATTTTAAGAAACATTCTCCTATAAAGCAAAACCCTTTTCCAGAACAATCCAGCCAGTTGTGCCACAGGCCTCTTCCCAGCCTCCACTGCAGCTCCCACCGTCTGATTATAACCTAAACTGTAACTTCATCAAGTAAACGAATTTCTGCATCTTGCTGCTGAAAGAATAACTTCTACACTCTAATCCTATTACACTATTATGTTGAATTCTTCTGCTCTCCATTTTCCCCCTGCTGTCAGATTATGGTCAGCATCCCATTAAAGCCCATATTCTGTTTTTTGGCGCCCTATTAGCATCATTTCGTCCATCAAGCGACATTAATTGTGAATGAATGCGAACTCCTGCAGAAGAATACGGTCTTCAAGAGGTCTGTCACATACTTTCTCCACTTGGGAGGACCTTTAACCTACTTAGCTGAGGAACCGCACCGTTTCAAGTAGTGCAGCTGAAAGATATGCACCTGCCTGCTTTTTACTCTCACACTGCTCGGCGATTTAAGAGGAGAGAAAGTATTTGATCTAAATGGTACTACACTGACTGCAGGTGTGGAATTTCCTCCACAAATTTCCACACCAATTTAGCCTCTGGGCCGGCCACGATACAGATGTGGTTTAAATCCTAAATTTTAGAGAAAAGAAAACAATTATTTTGTGATGTTGTGAAACTGATGGTTCCAGTGTTTGTATTAAAAGTTACAACGATTCGTTTCTGAGCCACAGAATAACAAATGTGCTTATTTTATTTCGTGCGTAATAGCGCACGAAATTAATCCATACATGTATCAATACTCTGGACGGAAAGATGCACAGAGCCAAAGACATTTTTTGCCATCATGTTGAATTTTTAATGCTATGAAATCGCCCAATATTTCATTTAAAAAAAATATGCGTGTGAAAAATATTTGCATTTTTTCTGTCGCCAGACCTTAAACAAATTGTAATGTGGGAATCCACATCGGTTAGGATTCGTTTTAAATTTAATATATTTACGTTTCGTCTTAAATTTAAAGATAAAAATGTCCGTCTTAAAGACAACAGTTTCGTGCGTAATCACACGTTATTGATCCAAACCATACAGTAATGTCTAGTTTATAATAATAGTAGTTTAAATTCTTCTTTTTCTTAGAGGCTACAGTTAATTAAATTCGCGCATTTTTCTTTAAGCTAGAGAGAGAATTATGTAGTTATAAGAAAATCCCTAGAATTCCAGGTACACTGAGAGGCCCAAGACAAAGAAAAGGCATGGTCACAGGTCGTGCGTAAATTACGCACGGGAAATTCAAATTGGATAGATGTATCCCACAGCTTGGAAATATTTATCATACTAGTTTCCACGTCTTAAAAGCCATTCAGTCTTGAGGAAGACAAAGAAAGAAGAGAAAACGCGAAAGCACTTTCAGTATTTAGGTATTTGTTTAAATTTCACACGCAATATATTAAAGAGCGAAAAGAAGTTAGAAGTTAAGTTGGAGATTTATGGGCTGAAAGCCTAAATAAATCCTCGTGTTTTCTGCACTCTGCGCTCGGCCGGTGCGTGGTTGAGGTGGCAGGTCAGGACCCTGGCCCTTCAGCCATCTCTCCACATCTCTCAGGGTATTGAACTAGCAACACGAGATGGAGAAAGGCACTTCAGTGACCAGGCGCTCGGGTCCATCTGCTGTGCTGAAATGAGGGGGGTGATGGTATCGGAAAAAGGTTGTCTGTAGGATGTAAACTACATTAAATGGGATGTTATTGGGTTCTGGTTAACGCCACTTAAACGGTCCGATAAACGCTTACACATATAGAGAAAATTGCTTAAAATGTCCTTATAGAAATTCGGTGCATCGATTTTGCGCCAGAAGGTTGTGCCATAAATGTACACAGTGAAGGAGAACATATGATCACTGATGGCAGGCGTAACCAGCTATACACTAATGGGTCACTTGGTTGGCATTTTTACAGACATCTGCTGGTTTCTAAGTAATACAGTGATTTCAGAAGCGTGTTAAATATTTTCCACGATAAGAAATTAAGAAAGTTGAACATGAAACAGAAGCAGAATTTAAAAAGCAGGCACAAAGGAAACCAGAATACCGTCCCCGTGCCTCAGTTTGGGAATAAAAATGCGTTTTTCTTCGCCATGCAATCACCGAGTCACTGCTCCTCCTTGGGGGTCAGTGCAGGCTCATTTAAATTAATATATTTGCCAGAACGCACCGTATGCTCCTGTAAATGCGCAGCAACACGCACCATCCAATAATTATCACACAAACAGCTGCGAAAGGGTTTTTTAAAAATCATTTTCTCTGTAAAAGCGTTAGATGTGTGAACCAACCTTGGCTGGGCCTTCTTCACGTTTCCTTGGCGCGTCCGTTTATCCGCCTCCGGCTGCCTTGGCCACATCACATTCCCTGGATGTAAAAGTTAACTTAGATTGACAACTACATTAATGTGGACTATAAGCTCTCATAAGCGTTGCATGCAGCCAACCAGCTCCAGATTTTTATGGGATCCTAATGTGGAGGGTTTGTGGACCAGGGTCCTGCTCTCTGACTCAGTAATCCACAAGGTTGAGAGGTTTGCCTCATTTACATAATGTTAGAGGTCTGGGCCGAGGCCTACCTTTCTTTTCTACTTGAAAAGACACCATGCAGTTGTTCCCAAAAGAGTGAAAAAGGCGCACAGACGTCTGGACAAGTAGAGGAATATTTTCCAGGTAGGAATTATTGCTTGTAAATAAAGGGTTGATTTGCTCAACTTGGATGCTTTGATAGGAAGATATTTTTCTTTTTCGGGGGAGAGTTTCTGGTTTACATCTGTTAAACCTCTTGTGGAAGAATAGTTTGAGGATTCTTTTTTTGTTTTTGTCTTCAGTGTCTTTCTGACAACTCCAGCTGACTTTGGAACACGCACGTACTGGTTTGTTTTTTTTTCTCCAGGAACAATAAAGTCCAAGCACTTCACAGTAAATCCGCTGCAGAGTCCGGGCATCTGAGGGGAGGAAGAAAGAAAGAAAGAAAGAAAGAAAGAAAGAAAGAAAGAAAGAAAGAAAGAAAGAAAAAGAAATGTCGGCTCCTGAAATATGCATAAGAACAATGATTTATTACAATCAGCCTATCAACTTAACCGGAGATTGCTGTTCTTGATATGTCGCTATAATTGATGGCTGACCATGTCACATCTTCATTTGCTCAATTAGGGTAGGTAGCTACTTGCTGTCATGCCATGCTAAATTACATTAGTGGCTTCATGCAGACGAGTGCTTCCTTCCTCCAATAAAGGAAGATAGAAACACGTCTGGAAAAATAACCTCCGAGCAGAACACCTGCTCCCGATTGTTGTCTGCTGCAAAAAAAAAAACATAAATCAGAAAAAAAAAAAAAAAATCATCACTGTTATGATGATATGAGCAGCACAGCGAACCCAACTATAGGCTCGCTGGTGCGTTATAGGTTCCAGTGACACACGTTAGGATGTAATGGGAAGATGTAATAACTGCTGGTCATTATTGCCATTTGTAGGAGCCCGTCTCTTTTCTCTTTTGACCCCCTTGTTGTGTCGCTCTTCCTCTTATTCTTCCCCTGGCGCCAGTCAGTTTGCTCAGAGATTACAATGTCAAGTCAAGACTGCGAAGTGTCATGAATGCATGTTGGCCAGACTTAAGAGTCCGAGGATTACAATAGTGTCTCCAAAGCCTCATTAAAAATAAAAATAAAAAAAATCTAAGGAAATATAGGTGTGCATTTTTATTAATTCCTGCTTTTTGAACCCCAAATTATTTGGCACCAGGAGACCCGCATGGTAAATATCATCTATAAACCCTGTGCCTTCCCCCCCTAAATGTCTGGCACTGACATACTCACTATTTGGATCCCTAGCTCCGTTCCCTTTCAGCATTTTGTCATTTTGAGCTTATTTGGACTTTTCCCTCTCTGGTGGGGCTAAAATGATGCTTAAGAAGCATAAATGAGCTGGTCATACAACTTCATTGTGCCTCTTTGATGATACTCGGTGGCCCTTATGTCTGTTCAAAGTGCTCTCAAAGTTTCTAGAAAGAGTGGAATTCCCTCCTGACGCAAAATAGTCATATGTGGTCAGATCAGCTGATGCGCACAACATAATGGCTTATTCTCACCTGTGTATGTATATTTAAAAAAAAAAAAAGAGAGACAGATCATAAATATGTGGTGTGATTTTTTTTTTATTCGTGTAAACAAGTTAATATAAAGCAAAGTGTATTTTCATGAATTATTTCCCTAAAATGTCAATGACTATTGTTTGCTGGTTTAGGAGTTTTGCTCCGCCCCCTGTGTTTGTCGTAAACCTGGCTCCTGGCTCCAATAAACCCGGGCTAAGAGCGCCCTGGGCTCGCCTCCTTCTCCAAGGCGATCAATAGGATCTCAGGCGCACTACAAGCACTCTCTTACGTAGACATCCACCAAGGAGAGAGCCGATACAACAACACGGTTGATCTGCTCAAACACAAAAATCTACCTGCTTTCTGAATCATGTCGTTGAGCCCAAAGCACACAACGCCTTTTTCAGTGACAGATATTTTGAGTCCAATCGAGGAGACCTACAAGAAGTTTAGTGGCATGGACGGCGCAGGGAACCTAACCTCTCCACTGGGAGCCTACCGACAGCCTCAGGTGTCTCAGACCGGCATGCAACAGCACTCCATGGGCCATAACGCCACCGTGGCCACCACTTACCACATGCCGCACACCGTCTCCCAGTTCTCCCACAGCGCAATGGGGGGATACTGCAATGGAAGCATTGGCAACATGGGAGACCTTCCGTCGTACCAGGAAAGCATGCGGAATAGTGCAGCAGCAACAGGGTGGTACAGCGCCAACCCAGACCCAAGATACTCCACAAGTAAGTTCGTTTCTCCTTTTATGCACACTTTTCACACTTCTTATTTTTCTTCGTGCAAACAGAAATGAATTTGAGCAGTGACAGCGGCAAACGCACATGATGAAGTGTGTGTCGTTTATTTATGTATCATTTAATTTATGTTAGGGGGCAAAAGATGTAAAGTTCGTGCACTAGTTTATATTATTTTACGAAATCTTTAATTTAGAATTACTGTTTATGGCAATTAAACTGAAAAGGAGATCATTCTTTCAAGTCTGGCTAGACTTTTTTATTTTTGGCACATATTTAAAAGTAAGCTTTTATTATTATTACTATTATTATTATTATTATTATTATTACTATTATTATTATTATTACATTAATTGTGTTTAATGTTGATGCTTATCAACTTCAATCCAACTTCAATAAATAACGCATTTAACAGCCAATAATCAATAAAGACTACTTCAGGCGAAATAGTGTTCTCCTCTTCTGTTTATTGAACGCACGTATATGTATGTATATTTTTAAGTTTCTAGATTCATGGGACCTTCCACAGGTATGAACATGACCGGCATGGGGAGTCTCACAGGAATGGCGGACGCCACCAAAGCCATGCCAGCTCTCCACGCTGCGCCCAGGAGGAAACGGCGCGTCCTGTTCTCGCAGGCTCAGGTTTACGAGCTGGAGAGGAGGTTTAAGCAGCAGAAATACCTGTCGGCGCCTGAGAGGGAGCACCTGGCCAGCATGATCCACCTGACGCCGACCCAGGTGAAGATCTGGTTTCAGAACCACCGGTACAAGATGAAGCGCCAGGCCAAGGACAAGGCAGCGCAACAGATGCAGCAGCAGCAGCAGCAACAGGACGGTAACCTGTGCCAACAGCAGGCGCAGTCCCCGAGGCGCGTAGCCGTGCCTGTTCTGGTGAAGGACGGTAAACCGTGCCAGAACGGCTCGAACACGCCGACGCCGAACCAGCAACAGGTACAACAGAACCAACAACAAAGCCAACAACAGAACGGAGCCGGAGTCGTGCTCGCATCCTCGACCGGCAGCCTCAGCCAGCATCAAAGCCAGCAGCAGGTGAACGCTTTGGAGCTGGAAGAGATGTCGCCCAGCCCCCCCTCACTGCACAGCCAGCTCAACATGGCCCAGATAGACACATCTGCTGTAGATTACACCAGTAACATGGTCAGCTCAAACCTCCTCTACGGCAGAACGTGGTAGGACCTAATACAGTACTGTCACTTTCCACTTTTTCTATGTGAACCTGCGGATGAGCCCATGCAAAAGCAGCAAAAGCAAACCACTGCAAACTATATACATATATATATATATGTGTGTGTAAATATATATACACACACATATATATATATATGAGATGCTGAGGGCTGACAATAAAGGAGGCCCTTTGGTGTTGTAGGGGACAAGGCGCACAGAGGCGCACCAGCTGATCAGGGCACATTTTCTTGACATCTCTGACAGGGGAGTCTATTTTTGAACATTACAGAAATGGCCGCCCTTGAAAGCAATTATGTCGTTTCTGGACCTTTTGTAATCCATGTTTTGGACCTTCCTCATGATGTTTTAAACGTAGTCTATGTTGTTGAAACAAAAAGGAATGCTGCTTCACTTGAGTTCGGACTGGGGGAGGGGGGGGAGGTGGGATCAGGTTTGAAGTACTAAGCCACCACTCCTTATTTGCGGTGATAACCTGGTATTTTATCATATTAATATTGTAAACTAATGTATTCATTTAGACTTATTGAATAAAGTAGGGACTTGTATATTTGGCTAACACACAAGAATGCGTTTAACTGTATAATAATCGTTATTGCGTCCACTTTTATGTTTTCTTTATTCTTTTGTAAGTTAAAAAGGAACAAATGCGTGATGGCTGCTGTACATGTTTCAAAACCAAGTGAACGTTAACAATAAATAACTTGAAGTGTGAGAGCTATTCCTGAACAAGTAATTTTTTAAAAGGGATCTGTTTTGGAGTGCATTTTCATTATGTTGTGATTGAGACCAAATTGAGCTGGAAAGCAAGGTCGATGAGGGAGCCAGCATTGTTCAGGTGACATTTTGGAGGGCTGCCTTTCATGGGAGATGTCTGCAAGACTCTGAGACCGGGAATCAGCCTCAGAAAAATCACCCACGTTTCCCCAGCAGTTTCTATATTGACATTAATTTATTGCATTATTATATTACTAATTAATTTTTTCCCCCCTTTCTTTCTTTTTAAAAAAAAAACTCTTGAGCCACATCCACTGTTTAATAGGCCTCGCTCTGCCGCAGTGTAATTGGTCAATTTTATTGTGCACGCGAGCTTCTATAAAACACTAAATAACTGCCAATTATTATAATAAGAACGAATATATTATCTAAAGAGGTAGAATACATGCCTTGCAATATTATTGTTATTATTATAATATATTAAAGTTAATTACATTGTTGGTATTATTATTGATTATTATTGTTATTAATATTATTATGCACAGCCTTCACCTAAAATAAAAGCTTCTGATATCATTTAAAAATCTAATACAAGCAATACAAATACCCCTCTTAATTTTACTTTGTTTTAAATTTTTTTTATTATGATTTTAAACTTTTAATTTAAATTCTTTTTAATTTAATTTAAATTGTCCTGAAACTGAATGTGAGTGTAAATGAAGCTCCACTGCACTCAGTTTAGTATTTAGGTGGGTTAACATGTGGGATTGGCACAAACAATGTTGATATTAAAATGAGAAAAAATGTTTTTTATATTTTAATTAATTGCCATAATAATGATAATTGAAAATAAATAATAATTTAGGGTTCAATGTTTTTTGTTTTTAATATATTTACTGTCATGAGATGTGTTTAAATTTTCTGTTTAGCAAAAATATATACAAATAAGGCTTGAAGGTAATATGAATCTAAAGATAATGAAGGAGCACTTCTGAGTTTAATACAAATATTGCATGTTTGTACTGTGTTTTAATTTAAATGATATTGATATGCACATTTTTTTTCTGATGCACTGAAAGACATTGTTAGCAAATGTTCCAAAGTACCCAGCAGCACATTGTCCCACTTTCTTTTTTTATTCTCACACACACACACACACACACACGCACACACGCACACACGCTCACACACAGAGAGACACTCACACACTCACAGAGACGAGCCTCATTCTGTTCAATCTCTGTAAAAGATGAATGATTTGTGCAAACAAACTCCAAAGTGTTTAAGGTCATCACTTAGCATCAGTGTCGGTTCCCCTTTGCTTCTGTCCTCCAAAACCTTTTTTACACCAGCAGCGGCTGATAATAGAATCTAACATTTCATTTCCTGTGGTCATTTAAACACGTTCGGAAATTACTTCTCAATCCCCTTGCTGATGACACCCTGTGATGATGATGATGGCTATCAGTGTATCTCAATGGAGACCTTGGAGAGCCTCCATTTCCAACCCCTTCACATACCTGGCAGCTGTATGTATATGTGCTATCATCCCTACACTCGAAGGAAGCGCCAGAGCCAATATGCTCCTGACATTTGGAATTGAGCGCGACAACTCCATCAGAAGGGAGTTTGATAAGAGCATTAAAAAAGAGAAATGCATTCCACAATATACACTTTGATGCTGCAAGATGCTTCTGATAGATTTTGTCTCTAAATTGAGGGCATGAATGAGCTGTCAACAAAGCTTTTGATGGTGGACCACATGAAATGAAAGTGGAGGTGAAGCCATTCTTTTCTCTTTTCAATAGCCATAGTTATGGCGCACTAATAGGCTATGCTTGGTAATCACTGGCTATTGTGCCTGTTGCTTCTCTCAGTTTATTGGGGGGGTGGGGGGTACCTCTCTTTGTAAGGATATATGAGACAGGCTGGGCACTGTAATTGGTGCTGGCATCATCATTTGTGTCTGGAAAGTTTTTGGGGGCTGCAGTGGCTACAGTGTGGTGCTACTTCCATGTTTGCAGAACCTGCACAAAGGTTGTGTGTGTTAACAACATCCACACCCACACACGTGTGCACTTGCTCATGTGCATGCAAACAAAGCTCACATCTACATACACAAACAAAATGAATAGTATATATAAAATTGGCTCTATTAGGAAAAAGCAGACGTTTCCATCGGGTGCTAGAAGGGGGTCTGGCCCCTACCTCGATGCCATATTTACTGTTAGCATACAGCGCCGAGCTCAGGATATTCTGTCTTGCTGATGTAAAGAATTTTTTAGACTATTCTTCTCAGGTAATTGCAGGTTGCACTGCATAATGTGAATGCAGAAGGAAGCCTTGCTGCAGTCTCTACAAACCCCCCCCAACCCCCTTGCTCCCCATTATTCTACTTAATATGTCAGAAGGTCTGATCGCAGAGAAACCTTTTCAAGTCCTATTGATGTGTTCCTCAATTGACCATGGCGACCTAGCAACCTAGAGAGCGCTAATTGGCAAGGGCTTAACATTATTGGCTGCATAGTTTACACAGAAACATATAACCATCATCATACACAATTTTGTGTGCGTGTGTGTGTGTGTTTTTTTTTAGTTTGCTGGTACAATAGGAGGAGAAATTGTTTCATGTTGTTAGTCTTAATGGAAAGGCATTTCAGAGGAGGAAACACTAAGCTAAAATTGTAGTCTGGCCTAGTTTTTGGATGCACTGCTGGATGAGTAAGATTTTCCTGAAATACTCACAAATAATGACAGAATAATGCGATTCACCTCATCTGATATTCCGTTTGGCAGCGTGAATGCATGCATACGATGGCACACGGACCACGTTAATCACGGCGATGATCAGGATATTGATTCAGGGGTATTTTTTCAAAGTTTTACTCCCGCAGGTTCAACCACCTCCTCCGTCCCTCTTTCCTAGAAATAGTCCCCCCCAAATCTTGCCCCATGTGAAATGATTAGGAGAGGCGAGGGCCGCTTTTTCATTTCGCTGAGAGAATGAATGCATTGAATTGGCAAGTTCTGAGAGACACAGGGCAAGATTTTAATTAGTGTATTGCCCTCGTATGCTGCCAAGCAGAGACAATCTTTTCCTCTTTTCTGTGACAAACCTGTGCCTGCTGGATTTGTTTGCTTTCCACAGAATGACTCACAGCAAGTCTGCAAGTCTTTGCCCCAGGAAGCGAAAAGTTCTCCAGTCATTTTTCAATGAGGGGGGGAGAGGAAAAAAAAAAAAAAAAAAAAAGCATGCAAATAATCATCTTCCTACAGAGTGGGAAAAAAAAAAAAACACATTTCAAGGAGGTCATAGGACTCTGAAAGCTTTTCTCACGCTAATAGATTTTCATGAAATTAAATACATGAAGCCACACTTTTATTAGTGCCTTCGGTTTGATGATGAACTCACACAGATGTACACATGATGCTTATTTCTATTTCTGGACTGGATACATCCAGGGCTGACTAGGAATACAGTTTTGGCAAGATTATGCATTGCAGGGCCAAAGCAACCTTCTGATCACTATTCACAACTGTCTATAGGAGAGGAGGGGGGGGGCAGAGGTTGAAGGACCAGGTTAGGAGTGTGTGTGTGTGTGTTAGTGGTGGGTGGTGGGGGGGCATCCCTTATTAGAAAACCATGTCACATTCTATCCTGCGCCGTCCGGACTCTCTGCGCTGCCAGTAATCCCCCCTCCAAGTCCCCCTATGCATGTTATTCAATTCTCTCATAAGTAGTTAGAGAAACTGTTTTCAGTTGCCACTAATAACTACTGACCTCCAGTGACACAGGCCAACAATGGGTTTGTCAGGCCTGAAACGCACAACTAAAGAAGCTGATTAGGAACTCAAGAGGTTTGAAGCAAGAATCAATGGCTGCTCTGTCCTGCCACAGTGCTTCCAGCATGGCACTGATGATTGTGGGACCTCCATTAGTTATGCCTCATTAAGTCCCACAAACTCTTCTTTAAGAAAATTAGTTTAGCCCGTTCTGAAATCTATTACGGCTGTGAATCCCCTACTGAGGAGCCACTGTGTTGAGGCGGCACGACTGGAGAAAGACCTGCTTTACTGTGTAATGACATTTTGAGACGTGTGTGAGAGCCGATGACGTGAAGTCCATTCGCTCTGTTTCCATTAATAACACAACATTTAAAGCCCTAAATGACACTTTTTCCCACATATTTCAGCCTTTTTTGTTTTGTTTAAAAACTTCATTGAATTCTGTCTTTCAAGTTTTATTCACATCCTGTTGAAAATGCATCAGCAGGCCTCTGTGTGGCTTCAGTGTGTTTTATATTATGCTGGTGTGATTTAGATGCTACACAACTCCAGTGTGCCACAACTACACCACTAGCTGTGAGGTCAGGCTAATCTGTAACAATCATATCAACATAAACATTACTGCAAGGAATTTAATGCATCTTTATTACAGTCATGGTTTTCAAAAGGCTGTGCACAATTTATCCGGCATATTTTTATCAACGCAAAAATGAACGGAGTTTTGCCAAAATGTTTGAAATTCCACAAAATATTAAATCTGTCCTTAGTTATCTAGGTAAATGGGGCAGAGACTTAACTCACACACTGAAATGGCTGCAGACTAAATCATCAGTAACCAATAATTTTTCATGACATGAAGGACGAGCTACTCTACAGAAGATTTGTAAGCCATTCAAAATGCACCTGTCTGTCTGCACGTCTGTTAGAACTGCAGGGGTATACATGATATAATTATACTCCATCCTTGGAATTGATTTCAATCTGCCTGAAACAACAAAACAGAAATTAAACGAGCATGGAAAAAAAAAAAAAAAGCATTTAATCATCACCTCCGAATGTGTAAAGAGGGGAGGTGAAAATTAGTAAGAAATTGAGTTTTTTGTATTCAGAAATATGAAAAAGACGCATTTACAGGACAAAAGAGTTCATCTCTGTCCTTCACAACACTCCTCTTTACTTTTGAACCAGCAAGCAGTTTTCTCCCAGCTCACCGTTGCCACGGTAATGGCCAGCTGCCAGTCTGCGGATTACTGGTTAATGGGGCCAGGGCTGGAGAGCAGTTCAATGAAGGTAAGCAATGGATAACATCAGTGTGTGTTGGCTACGGCAAAGTTATTTGTGCATGTGTGGCCGTAGGAGTGTGTTACTTTTCCTTTTATTCCTTTTTATTGTTTCATTTCTTTTTATAGACACAACTGGATGTGACGATGTGATCAGTATATTCTAATTTAAAGCCCATCCTTCTAGTTGAAGGTAAACTGGTCTACATGCTGGGAATTAACAACACACAAATACACAAGAGAATTAGAAGTTGTCAGGTAAAAAAAAAACCCAACAAAACAAAATCTACAAAATTCAAGGACAGCGCCTTAAAAATGCTCGTTAAAAAAAAAAAAAAAAAACGTTCTTGGAACTAGTTAATCAGGGGCAATGATCCAATAGCAAACAGACAAACACACACACACAAACACACAATTTGACATGAATAGCAAAAGACAACAGCAGCAGCCATCACTCAATAGCTGTGTCTGTCAAATTAAGCCCAGAAGGACATAATCGTTTCTTCAAATATAACATTCGGTAATCTGCCCCCTTCAAAACACGCAGGAGTCTCAATATAACTGTCCCAGAGGGCCACGGGGGCCAAACAGGACCACCCACTTTCTTTTCAATTATCATCTTGCAGCAACCTGTCTCCTCTCCAGCATTCAGCAGGAGACACTGACTGCTCTCCAGAGGGAATTACAATTAGACTGCTGTTTGTCCCTCGAATAAACTTCCAGACTGTAGCCGACAATCTCGACTGTGTAGAGCATGTGACCCCAAGTACAAACAGGATTACGTCCCAAATCCCATGTTCCTTCACTCTCTCCCTCACTCTCTCTCCCCTCGGCCTCTTCAGTTGCTGTGGTCAGGGGGTCTCCGGGTGGAGGAGAATGTGGGGACACAGCTGAATTCCCTTTGAATCCTGCAAAAAGACTAATTACCTTAGGTATAAGGGACATCAGCGCAGGTTTTGTAGCCACTAGCAGGAGGCTCTGTATGATACAACATTTTATGCAATAGGCTAAAAGAGGAATGGATTTTTTTTTCTGGATTTCAAGTTTAGAATATGTTCTCCCTTTAAATCTAAAGCAACGTCTGGCAGGAGGCCAACCAAACGGATTGTAGGATAAGAGGTCATGAGGGGTCATGATGGAGAACATAATGACAAACATAAATAGTATAAAAGATGTCAACCCACAAAGCTCAGTTTCTTTTACGTTGCAAGCCAAAATGTGGTGTTTCTTGTCACAGAAATAATTCAATCTATGGTGAAGCTGTACACTAGAATATCTAACTAGTTTGCGTACAAGTACAGGCTCAATAATTTTGGACAAAATATAATTTAAACAAAAAAAAGTGCCACATTTCAGCAGAATAAATGTTCTATATTTTCGTTTTGAATGATAAACTGAGCATTTTTGTGATTCTAAACTATCTGCTTTGGTTTTAATGTTAAAAAACACAAGGTGGCCTCCTCCTTTTCTCCCAGCAGGCTAACATTAGTGCACTATTTACTTGTTACTTGTATCTTCTGTGTATTATCTGTCCGTTAAAACCTCATCAGTGCAAATAACAATCACACTGAGAATTTGTCTCGGGGAACACCAATTAGGGCACAATCCGCACGGGACAAAGGCTCTGTTTGGGATGGGAGTCATACTGGCCGGTGGCTCTGGAGTGTTTATTTGCCCCGCTGCAGCCAGCTGGTCATACGAAGGCGCAGAAAGGCTACATTGACTCCACCCTGCAGGGGGTAGTGGCACAGCAAAAGGGGAAATGGGACTCTTTTTCAACTCCCCTCTCCACAATGCAGCACACCCAATCAAAGAGCCCCCCCCCCAGACCCCCTTTTGTGGGGGTGGTGAGTGGACAAGCGGAGGAGGGAGGGACAGTGGAGAGGGAGGGAAGGGGGGAGAGAAAATGGGCTGCCAACCCCTCCTCCTCCCACTGCTGTCCTGTCTGTGCGGCCAGCCACACTTCACATCTAATTAGCGGTCAGATCCACTGGCCCCTAATCAGCAGGACATGTTAAAACTGCCCTAATCAGGCCTAATCCTGGCTTTGTGTCACACACACACACACACACCCTTCCTCTGTCTACTTACTCCGTCTGCTGTATTGATTAAGGCATGATTTGGGGATTTGGTGGTCAATACGCTGCAATCTGCGGCGGACTCTGGGTTTGGACCACGTATGATGTCATCTACGGGAACTTATAAAACTCTGACATGTGAAGCCGTGATGTTAGTTTGCAGCGAGTGATTGAAGGTAGCCATCGCAAATCGACACTGTTTATGTAGCTCGTCCTCATCATTAGTTTTTATCAGACTAGCTTGAGAAAAACAAGTTGGTATTTAATTACCACATATTGATAAAATGCTAAAATAACCAAGCACAGGTCATGTAAAATATGCACAAAATGGCTATAGCTTCTGAATAACTGCTGCAAAGTAAGACGAACTGAACCTAAACAGCAACTTCCCCTGCTGCTGCTGCTGCTGCTTTACATGTATTAGCAATAACAGAAATGTCTACATTTATTTATTTCTAACGTCTGGATGTTTCTGTTATTAAATCCGTCGCCTGTCTGAGCTCCTCTCTTTTTTTTATCCTTGACCGGGTCCTGGATATCTACTATTTTCCGAAGCTATATTGGTCGAGTTCAGATCACATTGTGTTGCATTAATGCATTCTATATTCTAATGAAATGGATGTTAATTTTTTTTTTCTTTACAGGTGAAGTCGCTTTAGCATAAAGTGTTCATTTTTCCTTTTACGTAGATTAAAGTTCTGAGGAAGAGCGCAGACTTTAACCTTCGTGCTGTCCTCTATAAATAGGAAATTTGTTGTAAGAAGAGGTTCTCTCTTCACCTCTCGTGCCTTTTTAAGCTTTTAAGTGCGCTGCAGCGTGCTCTACTACCTTTCTTACTATATAAAAACTATAAGGAATCACATCTGGTTTACTATTACATCACTAAAAATTGATTCAAAATGCTATTATTTAAATTACAGACCTGGTAATTCAGCTGCACGACAATGTTGTAATTTAACACTTATTGCAATCTTTTCCGAATTAACCAGCCTATAGTGTTAATTAGGGTCTAATGCATAGACACAGAATGATGTGTGTGAATGCTGATGCTCTGAAGTGAAGAGGTTTCGTCTTGTGCATATTATTCTGAGTATTATACATTTGCTAACAGGAAGCAGATAACCATAGCTCGGAGAAATAAACATGTTAGAAATGACGCTATGCTGGTAAATTTCTATTTTTATAGCCGCTTTGTTCGGTCTTTTCTCTTCATCACCACCAGCATCCACCTGCATCTAAACAGCGGCTCCCCTATTTGCTTGATTCAGTCGATTCACGGACTACTTAAGAAACTTTAGGAGGGAAAAATGAGGTCGTCAACATTAACAGTATGGATGAATTTTAATCCAAGTGCTGAACTGTGGAGAATGGATTAGGTAATTACCATACTTTCCAGTGATATAAGGCCATAAATTAAAATCTCCAACAACTTCTCAAGTGACAACTCATCTAATCAGGGGGACAATCATAAAGAGGCCTTGCTGTTTACTGATTGCTCTAATCAAAAATGGCTTCTTCAAACACAGCTAATTGGTCAGTTTACTCACGGAACGGGGAGGCAAATGTGGAGGGGCTACTGTCGTGATTTAAAGGACCCAAATATCTCCCATTTGCATTGAGTGCCACCAGAACACACTTGACTCCCACAAGTTATCAGCAAACCAGACAATTATTCATCAAGGCACAAATTGGTACATCAAAGTCAAATCAGAGAATTACCGTCAGGAAGACCCCAAAGCAAGAGCTGAGAGAGGGAAGGTGGTCTTTGATTGACCGCGTTGCCCTTCACTCCATCTGCCAGCCCTGCACTGTCAGTCCCTCCCAGGAAGCTTCACAAGTTAAACAACAAAACATTTAATGTCAAAAACAGGAGGAGGAGGAAACAGAGGTACACTTGCTGCAATAAGACATCAGTGTGTTTGTGTCTTCTTTCTAGTATAAAAATGGAAAAAACTGCATGTATGAAAAAACAATAAGGAAAAAAGATTGAACTGGTTGATATCCAGTGATGCTGAGAGATGCTGTATGTGCATCCCTGAATTATGACTGTTAATTATAAAAAATAAAATACAAATGTGGATGCTAGAATGTAGAGAAGCAGTCTTTTAAATGCTTTGAAGACAAATTAAATGAAAGTAAAATGTAATCTGAAGGTCGTTCTCTACTTTTTAAGAGCTCGCTCTGGAATTCTAATCTCTGGATCTGGATAAACTTCTTCTTTGGTTCCATTTCTAAACACATATATAACATATCTGATATATCTAATGATTCCTGTGTAACAGTCGGACAATCAAGGCTTATTTTTTCTACTTTGAGCGACAGAGTGTTTCAGCTGTAGGGTTAGGCAATAAGGGCATTGGAGAGCATCACTCTTACTAGCCTGCAGTTTCCCAGGCAGGGCTTTCAACCAGCAGGCTCACACTTCCTCATCTTTAGGCTATCACCGGCCCACAAACAAGTGCCCGACATCTCTCAGCAGCACAGGACGATTGAACAAGTAGCTCATCTCAGATCTGAGCAGCTCTTACCTCAAAAATCAATTATACTTTGTTACCTGATTTTAAAAGGTCCTGGAGCCTACATTACCCACAATGCAAGTCAGCAGCCAACAATTCAATCCGAGATATGTGCATATGCAATAAGCCAGGCGCAGCTAATGTATCCTGCAGCCTTTAGCCTCAAACAGAGATGAAGAGCAGCCATAAAGGTCTGGTGAGCTCACTTCTAGTCTCCAAATGCTTAAGATTTTGTCATTTTGACTTCTTGCATTCATCACCAATGAAGGCTGAATCAAGACTTCGATCTGTCACATGCATAATGCAACACAGTAGAGGTGCAGTGGAATAGTAATATTAATATTTATCGACATATACACAAAAAAACAATAGTTACAAAAAACCTGCAAACAAACTGCAACCAAAAATGTGCAAATAAATAACTAAAAACCCGCAACAAGTACGTAAACATGCAAACAAGGGGCAAGCAATACACACTCCATCCTTCAGCAGTGTGTGTTTGACAGTCTGAGTGCAGGTGGAACCTCCAACATCAGTCCGAGCTCTCCTGCTGCAGAGACGTCTGTCAGGTTTCAGCGGCTTAAACGGTTTATTACTGAGGTGAGTGGCGTCCCTGGAGATCCTGAGAGCTCTGGCCAGACGCCGGCTGGAGTAGATGTCTTGTAGGGTGGGAAGTGTGGTTCCAATACTGCAGTCAGGTAATCGCAAAAAAAAAAAAAACCTTTCCGATCTGCACAGCTCCCTCTGGCTTTTTCTCATCAAGACTTGTGAAGTGAGTTTTGCAAAACTGGTGCATGTATATTTAAATATTCACACATCAGCATCATGTTTAGTGTCTTATCCCAGACGTGCATTCTGCAAAACTTACTAATTAAATGATCCTGAAGAAACGCTCTCTCATCTTGCCTGTACTACTGTGTATGTACAGCAACATGACAATAAACTTGATTGGATATCTAAAAAATATTAACATTTAAGATAATTGCACTAGAATAGCATGTAAGCAGAAGCAGACTACTACACTGTGCAAGTAACCAGCTGAAGGTGACAAGGGAACAGTGCTGCGCTGCTGTACGGCTGTGCACTATGAAAGAGCAGCAACAATGACTACCAGCATCTGGTCCACAGTATATCAGTGACGTTAGTAACAAAACAAGCTGTGATGATGCATTTAGTACATATGATATGTATCGTGCCGAGGAGGGGTTGCCTGGGAGACAGTTCCAGAAGGGGGGACCGGGCAGTGGGTGGCAGAGAAACGAAGGTGACAGCTCTGGAGGGGAGGGGGAGATGTTTCTCCATCTCAACACTGGATTGTAGTCTGGCCTGAAGCCTGGCTGGCAGCTAAATAGGAGAGCGAAGGAGGATGGAAATGCTATTACAGTATAGGGGAGGTTTTTTTTAACCTGTGTGTGAAGAGATTGTTCTGACTTAAAGGTCATGATGTGCAGTACTATTTAGAGTGAATGTCGCAAGTAAAATGAATGCTAATGTGGAGGTAATTTACAAAAAAAAGACTATTTAAAAATGTTATTTAACAGGTAAGTTAATTGAGAACTGGTTCTCATTTTCAATAACGAGCTGGTCAAGAGGCAGCATGCAGACAAGATGAACAGGGAAAAAAAGAGAAATTTGTCCCTTATAAGCAGTTTTCAATCTATGATCAGTAAAACATTCTGGAAGTTGTAATTTTTTTTCTTTCCACCTGCCTGCGATGGCTGTTCCCACTCGCCTTTACATTAAATTTTACACTCATTTAGGATTACATTCAGCTACAGGCAATTTTTGCAATTACAGAACCGGTTCCGTCAAGTTCAGGTTCATTTTTTTGCAGCTCTGTCAAACAAACATCACATACAGCGAATTCTAAATTTTGAAGAGCACTTATTTTCTCAAGGAATACGTCTGATACATATAACAAACGCAAACGTCATTAACATCTTATTACATCACTACTTTTCAGCCAACTAATTGTACATTATATATGGTGGGACTTGTCATCCTGGTAACCCAGAAAATGGAGGAGAGGCTTCAAACATGTTGTAAAGGGGTCGTATTTTCACTCATATTATCCTAAACCGAACCAGGCTTCTGACATGTAGCTGTGAAAGGACGACAGTTTCTCTAAAGCATGTTTACTTGAACCTAGTAAGTTATGGGACTCGCCATGTATGTGAATGAGAGATGGTGTAATGCTGGCACATTAGCGTAAACAGCAGCGCTGCACAAAGGATGTTGAACTCCTGATGGTTGGTTTGCAGACTTTTACCTGCCAAGGGAGTTTTTACACGTCCTGTCGATTGCAGTTTACATCCCACCCCGTCGGCTGATGCTGCTGTGAACCCATCCATAGTTCAGTGTCCCAGCTGCAAACATCACACCCTCAGTCTCTGATCGTCATCTCAGGAGACTTTAATCATACATCGCTCTCTACCACTCCCACCAGGATGCATACTACTTAATTATTGTTATTTTCTTGTACTTTCTTTCTATATTTTTGGATGCGGCTGTGGCGTGTAAATTTCCCAGGTCTGGGATAAATAAAGTCGATTCTATTCTAATAAAACTATTTCCTCCCCCCCTTAAAAACATAATTAAAAATGCAGTTAAGTTATATGGGACCATCACTTTTGCCAGACATGGTTGGTTTTTGGCATCTATAATTTTGTAGTTCGAGTAAATAACATTTTATTAACATTTATTACTGCTGCCCCAAAGGACATGTAGCTACAAAAACACTGTTTAAATCCTGAAACCTGCTTGTGGTGTCTTGCTGCTCGGTCCCCACCACTGACTAATCTGCAGTGACTAACGTTTCCTGTATTGTTGCAGAGCGATTACTGCAGCCACAACCAAACTGAGCAGGGACAGAATGGAAAGAAGTTGTGACCAATCGCTCAAATTACTGTACTGCGGCAACAATACTCTCATACAACTGCAAGGTTTATCACTAGACATATTTTTATCTGCTAGAATGTTTTAAGGTGGAATCTTGTGGCTATTTACAACCAAGGACTGTGATTCACTCACATACCTGTAAAGCTTTGGGTCTTGAATGCACACTGACATAAGCACCATCAGGAGCGACATCGCTGCATAAACTCAAAGAAGTGATTAAAACATTTTCAAGGATTTCTCTGTTCACTCTGTAAATTTAATTTTGCTTTTAACATATTTGACTTTTGGTTTAATTCCACACGCCAAAGAAAGCATTATTTTATTATTTTATTATTTTTCAGCTGACAGTCCAATTTCAAGAGGATAACTTAATGTTTGGAATTTTGGTTTTTTTTAAAATCTGTATTTGCTAAGTTGCTAAATATTTTTTTCTTTACTGTCAAAGCAGGTTGTTCAGAAAAACTGAGACAATGAAGTCTAAGAGGTCCGTCTTTAAAATGTGACATTTTCTAGAGTACAACTGGTCAAAGGTCAAAGTTATTTTTTAAAAATGTTAATGAATAAATAAAAGGTATGTAGCAGTTCAGAGTGATTTCTTACATTTTGAATTCATTCTAATTAGGATTGTGCCTTTAGCAATGCAGCACAGGGCTTCCACTGGGGAAACACAGTAAAGAGGATATAATGCACACAGAGACATTAAAGGAACACACTGACAGAAAAAGCTTTTTTTTTTTTTTTACCGTGATGTAACAGTGGCGTCAGCTTGTATCTGGTGTCCCCACAAATATGAGTGTTTGCATGTCTTTAGTTGTTGTGCAAACTGCAGTTTATCCAGAACGCTGCTGCTCGAGTCCTGACTAGAACCAGGACGTACGACCAGATTAGCCCAGTGCTCAAGTCTCTGCACTGGTTTCCTGCAACAGCTTTGCTTGTGTACAAGTGTCTTCGTGGTCCAGCACCAAAGTACATCTCTGACATGTTAGCGCCATGTGAACCATGTCGGGCTCTGAGAACCTCAGGGAGGGGTCTCCTGCTGGTGCCCAGAGTCAGGACTAAACACGGGGAGGGTGTGTTCCAGCTTTATGCAGCTAAAATCTGGACCTGGATTTCAGACGATGTGAGACAGGCCACAACTCTGACAATGTTCAAATCCAGGCTGAAAACAGTTCTGCTTAGTTGTTCATATGACAGCTGAAAGTATTTTATCTGTACTCATCTAATTAATGATTATATTTATGCTTTTATGGATTGATTTTATCTGCTTCTTTGCTTTTAATGTAATTAATTAATAATTTTGTTTATGCTCTGTGGACTGATTTTATCTGTCTTCTTATACTTTTGTGTGAAGGACTTTGAATTATCTCAGGTATGAACTGTGCTATAAAAACAAACCTGCCTTGCCTTGCCTTGCATGCACGTACATTTGGGGACTTGTTCTTTTCCACTACAAGCCAAACTCAAAACAGACTTAGCTTAGTATTCAGAAAAGTCCAGAATCTTGTGTGTTTGTTGTGTCACATATAAGCAGTGCATGTAAGCAGCACAAGCAGCTTGTAGACTGCAGATGAACTGGAGTGTTCCTGCTGTAGAGTACATCACTGCTTCTCCTATTCTCAATCAGTGTCCCCAACAATGTGCATTTACTACTTTTCAATTGGAAATGGTGAAAAATCAGAATTTTTCAAATTACTGTGACCAACATAAAAATGTTTTCTTTTGAAAAGGTGTGCAGGTCCAGTCAAGTAAATGCTCATTTGTGTATGTGATATAAGGAGTCTGGACGAACAGAAATAAGTCTTGTCTTGCACAACCCAAAGTGCAGCTACAACACAAACTGGTATATTTGGAGCCTCAAATGATGACATTAACAGTGGCCCCACAAAATTAGATTGTTTTTCTACATCTTTGTACAGTGGGAAGCATCTGTGAAACATGAAAAACATTTCATCTGAAGAACAATGGATGTCCCTGACTTGTTCTGATCTCATGTTGATCTACTTCTCATCTTCACCAGCAATCGCCACAAATACAATGCAATAAAATATATCCAGTTTGACTAAAAGTAAAAACAAGAAAACTTTGTGTGCTTGTTTAGTATTTTTTAAAATACACTTGCATATATTTTCAAGGATGTATTTAAAAGGTCAGAAGTTATTAATAACATGAATATTCAATACATTTAATAACAGACTCAGAAAGGTGGATACCTCATTTTGGAGTGAGACAACATTCGTCCCTCCGTTTGCCTTGAAATTGCTTGTCAGCTTTTCAAACATTTTTCACTTAAACCATTGTGTACAGCTGGCAAGGTTAACAAGGTGGCTTTCATCGAAAACAAAGGACAACTCCAACCTATTTTGAACAAACTGATGAGGGAAATTAAACGTTACATTTCCTTTAAAATTTGGACTTCTCAATGCGTAGATGGAATCATTTCTAATTTTAATAGTACATTTTAATCCCTAGCCTTTATGCAACAAATGACATGGTGATTGGTATCAGAGGGGTCAAATCTGGAACAGAGGACTCATTAACAATCTGCCGACAGCTGCTCAGATATCCTTTGACAGAATCACAAGTTTGCCACAAGACTTTTGCACGTTCAAGGCAAACATTTTTACTCCTAAAAAATATATAATTGAACAATAACTGCTTTTTTGACCTTATTCTAGCTTATTTCACTCCTTAAATTTTAGCCATGACAGCAGTGAGGATCCGTGTCAGCCATTATGATGGATTGCCATAAAATGTTGGTGACGCGCTTGCTTTTCATTTAGAACCACCAGTTAGTTCAATATATAGATTTTTAAAAGACATCTAGTGTAACATCTGAATGTCTGTTCCTAGACTATATATATAGAGAGACCTAAGTTTTATATACACACACACTTACACAATAATATGCTCTAATCTATGTGTCTGTCTATATTTTGAGAGATGTGACAAATTAAAAGAAAAACCTGAATAGATGAGTGCAGAAACATAGTAAATGCAGGAGCTCCAGGTGAACTGCACAGAACAATTAAACAGTTAACATGAACTCATTCTCTGTGGCATGTATAAAAAAAGATAGAAAAAAAAATCATGAACGCATGACCAGTTGATTCTGCAACAAGACACAGGAAAATATATATGCAACTTAAAAAAAAAAAGAAAACAAAAGGGTTAATTGCTGGTGCATAAGTTACAAAGAAAATTCTCCAACAGCACATGCAACCTGCTGCAGTTGATTTTCCGATTTTCTTTTTTTTTCACATTTTCGTATTTACACAAACTTGTTTTGGCTTTTTTTTGTCAGACTTGTTCAGATCATAGATATTTATCACAGCAGTCATTCTAACATGAGGTTGTAGGTAAACACAGTACTCCCATTATTTAGGGCTCTGTACCTAAATACAACAGAGACCTTCATTGGAGTCATTAGTAATGCCTGTGTTTATCTACTTTTGTCAAAATGGCTGGTGGGAAAAAAAAAAAAAAGTTCTATTGCAGGTGACCTATTTGAGCTGTAACGTCTCTGGACAAGCTGTTATTTTCAAAGTGTCGTTACCACTTTCATTGATGTATAGCCACCAAACAGCTGTAACTCCTTCCTATCATCATGGACAGTGTGCAAATGTTTCATCAAAACAATTCCCCCTGCTGCAGGGGCACCATCTCTTCATCCTGGGCTTTGCCCCGCCCAAGACAATTGTGATTGGTTTAAAGAAATACAAACAGGTAGAGCTTTTTTCCCCCACCATATAGCAAAAGGATAATGAGGTGCAGTTAGACCATTGCTTCAGCTCTGACCCAGTGTTGTGGAGATAAATCTGGCTATGTGAGACCACCAAGGCTGACAGGAATGACTCAGAGTTTTCTGGGACTACTTCTAGTCTATGTAAAAGCTTTCACATGATATTTTTGTTGTTGTTTACATCCCTCTCTGCACTGCTGGCTGGGTGACGTCATCCATGCAATCACGTGACTTCAGTAAATACTTTAAAGCACATTTGATGACTGCGATGCTTGTACACAAGTGCCATATGCGAAGGACGTGATCTGACTGTCAGCAAGAGCAGTCTGCCAACAATTACATAAAGAGGAGTAATATAGTACGGTGGCAGCGCGCAAACCCCTCATTACAAAGTTGAAAGCACATCTGAGAGTTCAGTGGTGCCAAAACCATAGGCACTGAGCTACAGATGTGTAAACAAGTCATATGGTCTGATGAATCATCCTTCATTATATTCTCCACAAGTGGGTGAGTGCATGTGTGATGTACACCAAGAGAATGGTACTGGCCTGAATGCTTGAGCTCTACAGTGAGGAGATCTGATGACGCCAGGGGTTAGGGTCACGGCAAATCAATACAAAGCTGTTCCGAGTCAACGCCTTTTATCTTATGAGGAAACGTTTCTATTCTGATGGGGGCGGTCTCTTCCTGAATGACAATGCTCCCCTCCATAGGGCATGAGGAGTCACTGAATGGTTGGACTAGTATGAATCATATATGATGGCCTTCAGAGGCACCAGACCTGAACTCAGTTGAACACCTATGGGTGATGTTGCACTGACAGACGGCGCTCTCCACCACCGTCAAAACACCAAATGAGGGAATATCTCTTGGAAGAATGGTGTTCATCCTTCCAGTAGCGTCTCAGACAGTTGGAGAGGCAATGCTGAGGACGTGCTGGCTGACTGCGTTACTAAGACACTACGTTGGTTTTACCTTTAATTTTTCAGGAGATTTTCTCTAGTATCACCATGAGGTTGACAATAAATGAACAGACTGTATCTAAAGAGGCAAAAAAAAAAAAACTCATGAAACTTTACCATGCACTAAACTGTCCCACCTCTTGCAAATATGAAATTTTACCTTCACTTTCGTATTGTGTAAAGTAGCAGCGACACATCCTCCATCTTTAAGTACCTGCAAAACTAATGGTATTCCCATCGGCCTCAGCTGTATTTTTTAAATTTGGTTTCCTCAATTAATGTGTTTGGTGTTAATTAGAAATTAGTGACATGCTAACACGGCGTACTAAGACAGTGAACATCAAAAATGAGAAATATTTATCGATTCACAAAACATTTTCTTTAGTAGGATGGTGCCAAAACGACTTAGAATAGAAACAAACAATGACATGGGCCAAATATCTCACACCACAAACCACAAACCAGTTATTCAAGCTTTGGTCTTGTCACATATGAATTACAGTATAATTGTTTGGTCCAGTACCTCACGAGGTAACATCAGAAAACTGCATCTGGTACAGAATAAAGCAGCATGTGTTGCTTTGTCCTGTGGATTTGGGGCAAATGTTTCTAAAATGGTCTCAAGTGACTAAATGTGAAAAACAGATTGTTGCACTAGCTGATGGTGGTCATTAGGAATATAACAAAAACACCAAATGTTTTCTACAGTAAATTGTCCTTTAGTACACAAATACATAATTTCTCAACAAGACATGCTGCTGGAAATTGCTTCACCATACACCGTCATTTACTCAACATACGGTAATATACAGAGCAATGAAAGAATGGAATACGCTTCCCAATTGTGTAACTCAACAGAGGAACATGGTAAGGCTTAAAATACAACTAAGATTACTTAACTCAGTTATTAATATCCATGGGCTGCTCTGGGGAGCAGAAGGAGGTGGGCTGTATGGCCTTGTTGGCTATGAAGGTTCTATGTTTCATTGTTCAGGAGACTGGAATTGTGGTTAGTTTCAATGGCAGACCATTTCTGATCATTATTATTGTTGGGTCATGGCATCCTTGCAGTAGGATAAAATCTGTTTTTATGATGATTCAATGTGGGACCTTGTGTTGTACGTTTCATTGGTTAAATATGCGTTGTGGACATGTTGGTCATATGTAATGTGTATTTTTTGTATGCATTTGGTATGTATTGTGTTTGTGTATTCTGTACTTTTATATGTATTGTGTGTACATACTGTGTTTTGATGTAGAGGAAGAATAGCTGCTGCCTTGCAAAAGCTAGTTGGGATGTTAATAAAAGAAAATAAAAACTTGGGAAGCCAGGAGCTACAAGAAAAATTAAAACAAAACAAATAAAAACCAAGATAAGAAAACAAAGGAAAACATTAACTTTTTTCTTTTTCTTAAAACATTAGCTACGTCATTAATACTATCTGAATTTGCATAATGTGTGAAAGTAAAATAATTATTACTTTTAATAAAAATTGAAGCTTTTATCCCAAAGACCATCCACATTATTTAAATGCTCATTTACCATCATTTGATTCTAGTATTATTGTCACGGAGCAGGTTTAGAGGCTCAAGTGCGAGGCGAAAAAATAATTACTATTAATATTTACAGTTGCCGGAAGTCTGAAGCAGGCCGACCGGAAGTGATGAGATTATGGAGGTTAACCGGAAATACTACTCTGCGGGAACAACCACTGGCTGGCGGGAAAATTACTGCGATACAGAATTACTGAAATGTCAAAGGCCAAACACTATTTTAATACCACTTCAAACAGATTTAATCTCACGAGCAAGATCAGACATGCGTAACAACCGGCTAACCAGGACTTAGCAACCTCAAGCTAACAAAGCTAATGTCCGCGAAACGACACACAGCACAATAAACTACAGAAGGACAAGAAACACAGACCAGGAATATCACCAACAACAAACTACTAAACCACGAGGAGCGGATAAAAGAGTGCGGGTAACTTAGCTGGCAACCAGGGAGGAGAGAGAGGCGGAGGGGAGCGTGGCGGCGCAGCAGGAGGGGCGTCATGGGCAGGTGGAGGCCCGACGTGCACACGGTGATCCAGGTGAACGGCAGGTACCGACAGTCATGCAGAGAAAGCAAAGCAGGCAGGAGTGGTCACGGATGAGTGTTATTCAAGGGTCCAGGGTAGTACAGTGGTCACAGCCAGGCTTGCACGGTGCAGGAGTGGACAGGTAGACCACTCCCCTATGCTCGCACAGGTGATTAACCAATGACCTGCAACTGCAACAGTCCACTCACGCCCACCTGAGGAGAGAGGAGAAGGAGAGAGAAGGGAACTAAGCAGAGCTGGAGGTGGAGGGGATGACAATTACTTAGTTGTAAGTAGTTTCAAGTAAATATTGTTTGTGTTGCATTTAGGAGCACTACAAAGCCTGAAATCACTGTCCACAAGAATGTATTATGTTCGTCGTCATTTCATTGCAGGTGACACCTTTTGGACATCAGTGGGTTTAGAGGAAAATCAAAAAGCACAGCACAGGTGGCAGAAGCAGCCAAACGTGGTTTTGGACTGTTGCCGCATGTACATTAGTCACCTGACCTGGCACTGTCTGGTTTCTGTCTGTTTTCCAAACTGGATTGTTAGTTGCGTGGTCGCCATTTTCACAGAATGGATCAAGTCAAGTCAGCTTTATTGTCAGTTTTGCCGTATTGCCATACTCTGAGGCCCCACGGTGCAAAATGAACATAGAAGAGAAATATAAAAATAGCAAAAACAGAATATAGCTATAAACAGAATATAGACAATAAAGTCTATCCATCCATGCTGTGGAGGAGAATCTGAAGATGTGACCGTCTTCTGTGAAGTGATAGCCAAGCTTCAGTGGACCAAGAGCACTGAAGTTAAAGGAGATTATGTTAAAGAATTTTGCAAAAACAATATTTCCCCTCTGATGTTTTTTTAAATTATTATTTTGAGAACTTTTTGAAGTACCTTGAATGTTTAAATATTTTAGCAGCACCAGTCTTCATCTGCTTGATAGTGCTGCCTGAATAAAAGAACTCTAATGTCATCCAAAACTATAACATAGTGGTATGTTCCAAATGTTTCACAGCCAAACACATGTTGGATCTCTGAGAAACAGATTTTTCTCTTTGCATACCCGTCCTTCTGCAGCCTCAAACATGGTTGTGCTTTTCCCACGTTCACACCTGCTGACTGCATGTCCGTCATTCTCACAACAGATTATTTTTATCTTGTAAAATGGAACACACAAAATTTCCTTTGCTAGTCATGAAACGCTTTCTTTTCTGACTTTGACCATCATCTTATTTTAGAACAAGCAGTATTTCAGGTCGTGACGTGAGGAATTCTGTGTCCGTGTCCTTCAGTATGACTGACAGAGTCTGATAATGTGTGATACTTTAAATTAGGACCCATGGCAAACATGAACTCAATAAATAGTTCCAATGTAAAATTGCACAGGTGGAATTGGGTGCTTTTGACTGGGGTCCCACAGGACCCAAATACATTGGTGTTTTTAAAAGCACCAATTAAAGCAGAAACAAAAAACAATGATGTGAAGTGATCAGGAAAAAAAAAATTATTGACAAACTCATGAAAAATTGGAATGACAGAATAAAACACATGTTAGATCTAACAAAAGGTGTAGCTGTGGGGTCCCAGCCAAAGCCTCACAGAGCCTCTAGCGTGACTCTTTGTTGTGTCAAGGGCTGACTTGAAACTATCATTTTTTGGCTTTTTGGTGCCGCTTTTACTGGATTTAAAGTGCATTTGTTGCCTTTAGTTGATCCCTCACACAATACGCATTGATCACAGCACATATTCATCTTGTTTATACCTGGTTTTTGCTGTTGATTTAATGGCCCGTCAGTGTCAGCCCTCGAATGCAGCAATCAGAGGATTAATGACGTGAAATTAACTGGAGGAAAGTTTGCAGTTTTAAATGCACAGAGTGTGTCCATCCCAGCTGTTGGGACTTCATGATTTCCTTCTTTGCACTCAGGTACCGAAGACAGAATTTGTTTAAATCCAGCAGATTCACGAGCTGCCTTGGCTTATTCTGGCTTCCCTCCATAGTAATTCCATAGTGATGAAACGGACTCTGTAACATCATACTTTCAAAGACGGAAAATCCACACTGCCCTTCTTAACATAATGTACATGGCTACTGTGGACTAATGAGCGAATCCACTGAAGGATTGAAGGATGAATATTCTATTTATGTACCACATTACTAGAGGTCATCTGATGTAAGGGTCTTTGGTATAGATCTCCGCGAATACCATAATGCCGCAAATTGGCAACCGACTGGTGGAAGTGCGTTGCTGCGCTGCACGGATGAGCTGCGGGGCGTTTTGAAAGGAAAATAGCTAAAGGGAAGTAGCTGTAAAGGGTACAGAGGATTATTTAAACCTCACGTTTTACAGTTCATCAGTAGGCAACAGCAAGGTTATCAACAATTTCCCTTTAAAACTTTAAGCTTTGTTTTCCTGTCATTTAATCCAATGTTCCCTGTTTTTCCGATCATGTTTTCTTCCACTGTACCTACAGATAAGGGATTCAACTGTACATCACAGTCTGTATTTGCTCATCTCTGTATATTTAAATTACTTTTTTTTTTTTTTTTTACCCGCATTTGGTCTTAAAAATATGTTAAAATTAAGGTCACATACAAGTACATTAATGTGGATGAATAAAGTGGTAATGAGTTGGTCCACACTTGACTCACACACGTGGAAACATAAAGACAGCGCGTCGGTCTGTGAATAGACAAAACTGTTCGTCTAACAGCTCTGCAAACTGGCAATACGTGTGGGAACATTATTGCTTCAACGTTGTAAAGTTTGCAACTGCAGTCTTTTTACTCAAAGAACTCTGAATAGTTTGTTCATCAGCGGATTCTGGCTACTTTTATTCTTACTTGAATGATCAACTAAATAGAGGGAGGGAAAAAAAAGAAGAAGGAAAAAAAAAAAAAAAGAAACCACGTTTGCCCATGGAAAATTATTTCTTGAAAAGCATTATCCCCCCATGCAGTACTGAGCAAACACATATCAAAGCAGGGGGACTAATGAATAGGCCTACTGCTTGGCCTTCCTTCGCAGAATATGGAGCTTTTGAAAAGAGAACTAACTGAATGTCATACATTGCTGTGTTCATGTCAATGTTTGCATACAAAGAGCGAGGCTTATTTTTCCCGCCGCCTGACTGATGTGTGATACACCAAACAAATTTGGCTTGAGGCTACATTTAGAAAAAAAAAAAAGATGTTTCAGAATCAATCCTGCAACCTGGAGAGCGAAGCGATCGGCTGAATAGATGTTTGAACCTGATATTACCCATCCGAGCTTGAATGTGAGACGTCGATACGGTAAACATTTAAAGTTTAGGCGGGCTTGTATTTGATATATAAAAAAAAAAAAAATGAAGATGGCCGATGCGGTAGCTGTCGTTTGTGTTGATATACTGTGAAAGCCGGGGGAGATGTTTATCCGACGAGTTCCTTTTATTTATTCATGCTTTCCTTCAGCTTTTCATTCATACAATCTGTGAGTTCCCTGCATGTATACTACATGTTAAAACAGCCGCTTGCATATCTGTGTTGCCACTATATTATTCCTATTCATATATTTTTTGCGCCATTGGCTGCTGTGCGACCCCGGCTGGGATCTTTTTCGCCACCGGGTCAAGGCTCCTGTTTTTGCCGCCATTCTGCTCATTGTTCGCCTCGACTAAACTCGGTCTTTGTGCGATATCTGTACGTTTGAATGACAGGAAGACAAAAGGGACGCCGTGTTTATACATTTGGCAGAAAACTCCAAACATTACCGCATGGCATTGGATAGCTTCCCTGTCTGCACCTGAATCCATGATGCGGCGTATTATTCCCCCCCCGACAAAGGGCTCGTCGAATAAGTGCGCACGTTCTGTGGATGTCAAATTATTTACACACCTTGCAGTTAGCGGTGATGCGCTTATGTCGGAGGTTGTTCATCTTTTTTTTCTTTTCCACGACATAGAAATACACAAGTGCTCCGTTGTGTCGTTGCCAAGGCGAGGCTTTGATTAGAGTATTTCTTGTTTTGAATGATTGATTTAACTAATCATCGCCTTAATGCTTCGCAATGCTCTCTTCAAATATTCTGTATTTATAATGTTCTGATTGTAAATATTAGATACTGCGCAAACCTCCCCTCCAGATATAGAGCTCTTATATGTTGATTGCCTGCTACGTAGGTAATAAATACTAATAAATCGGCTATCTTCTGAATGATCCTATAACGCGCCTCGTAGCGAAAGCTGCTAGGTTTCTGCTGTGATGCTGAAATATTGTCACTTGTCTGGGAAGACCATGTGCGCGCATTGTGTTGATGGCACTCGTGTTTTGATGCCGAGGGAACCAAATTCATAGGGCTAATTGTCAAAATACCTCTTCCCACTCAAGCACTGCAAGACTTGAGGGTACTTGTTTGCCTCTTCTGCTCTGATGATACAATAACTCCAAACAAGTTTGCAGCCTCAGGAGTGATGGCTCTCATATGTGTGTTCCTGGGCTTTGCTACTTCCCTTTTATCGCCGTGAGAGCCGAGGGCATGTATAAAGCTCTCAGCAAAACCACCATGATCTAATAGTGCGTTTTCACCTTCGTGTCACGCTCGCGCCTCGTAATATTTGTTGTGCTTTAGGTTAAAATGTGTCACATGAAAGGCCAAGTGGTGCGCGCGATGTTGCGCTTCAGCCACGCGTCTATTTTATAGAGTATACCCCTACCGTGTCAAAAGGCCGTTCCTTGGTTGTGTTGCCAGCGACCTCGAGTCCCACCCTCCTAAAGCAACAACTCGCAAAGCGTAGCAGAGCCGCGGTTCACCTGTTTGTGTCACCGGCTAATAACGCCTTTGAAACCCCCAGCAGTAAATAAACAGTGGGAGGCAGTCAGGGGTCTGTTGATTCAAGTTGAGCATTAGCATTTCTCCTCCATGCTAATGGCTGACCCCGTATTCCCCCCGGCGAGGGCTAGCGAGCGTGCCGGCTCCCAGATAACAGCCGGTGTTAATGACAGGGAGTCCAACCAATCCCCCCGCTGTGTCTTGGGCTAATCTGCTTTGATCACCTTTGCTAACATCTCTATTATCAACAGATTTCAGTCATCAACAAGGAATTACATTAACGCCACTTCCTGTGACCCGGCTGCACCCAGCGCGGACACGTGCGCGCCCGTAAGTTTGCCGACACGCGCGCTCCCCTGGGAGGAAATTGGGGGGGGGGAGAGCGGGAGAGGTTGCGAGGGTGAAGATTTGTAAATGCAATAACACTCACTCGCCTGACATTATGCATTGTCTTCATTTCAGGGAATCGCACGCGGAGCAGAGGGAACTCACTCACCCAGAGATCACCGAGGTCCCCAAATGCACAGGAATATAAGACAGTGCAACAACTCCCTCAGATCATTTAGTGTTATTTGTGCATTCGGGGGAAAAGATGCAGAGCAGGAAATCTGTGGATGTGTGGCAGGCGGGCACAGACACGTCTCTAGTGGCTATGGGAGAGCGCACCATGAATAAATTTAGCGCTGTCCCCAGGAGATTGCCTTCAATCACGAAGCATAAGGTGTCAACGCGGCGCCCTGTGTGCATGCACCAAATTACCTTCCACCAGATTGCTGAGCTGGGTCTAATAGGAATGGGAGAACGGACTGAAGAGGACGGACTGCTAATTAATCCGGCCAAAGTCTGAGCTCATGTCCTGGGCCTGCCGACGACTGGTCAAGTTGAGAACCGGGTGTGTGTGTGCGGTCAAATGGGTTTATCTTCCAGAGAATGGATAGATGAGAAATATACTCCTGTATGCAAATATTTGGGACAATTAATTACAGTTGGTTCAGATGATGAGATCTGTGTTAATAAATGGATGCATGTGAGCATGAGCTGGAGTTTTTTTTTTCTTTCTTTCTCGCCATAAACAGCTACAAAATGGAGCAGTTTTCAAACAAATATGAAGTCGACTTAATCACATATTTATGCCGTTGAAAAACTGAGTAGCTGTAATGATATGGATCCATAATCACCGGAGCATTGTGTCTGTAGCATAACAGCTTCAAATGTTTTCACTGAATCCTATGGTGTATGAACCATAACATTAAAGGCCATATCCAGTATTCTGCACAAGCTGAAATATTAACATCTCAATTTACATACAAATTTCCATGCATCTAAAAGCGAAAAACTCTTTACCAAGCCATTTTCCCATTTTGAATAATAGGTGGTTTTCTGAGATCCAGTTGATTGACTAAACAAAGACATGACTAGTGCATTAAAGCAATTGTTTATTGCCACTGAATCGTGGCGTATGTATAATTTTGCTGTAAATGGTTATTAACTGATACAGAAACCCTGGATTTGTATAATAGCTGGTAATCATTCTACCTCAGGATGTGTTTTCTCCCTCATACACAGGGTTAAAGAATTAGAGTGTAGTCAATTACATTTAGCGGGTCACAGAAATTGATTTACTGCCGAAGGAATTTTCTTTTTTTTTTTTTTTTTTTTTTTTTCCTGCTGTGCTTTGGCTCTGTGGTGGCATTCTGCTCACATAATCAAGGATGAGCGTTGCCTGTCTACCCAATCTACTACTTGGTCCCACAGGGAAAAATGACTTGCAACAGGAAAACCTGCATGAATACTAATTTGCCTACTTGGCTTTAACAGCTTTTGCAAGCCAATCTCATAGGAATTTTGTAGAATATGATGTCTTTCCATCTTTCCATATTAATTACCCCAACTGAAAATAGGGACAGCAAGAGATGGGGGAGAGTGACAGAAGAAGAGTGTTTGAGGGAGAGAAAGAGAGGATGGAATCATGGGAATAGCTCTAAGCAGGGACTCTCTGCTCTCCATCCTAAATGCGGTTAATTATAATGTGATTTGAAGCATCTCGAGCAGGAATCTGGCAATCTAGATTTGGGGCTCTCTGACCAGAGCTGCAGTTTGGGTCTCTTCATTATAGCTTCAACATGGCCGGTCCTTGTCGTCGTCCCCCCCCCCCTCAGCCTGAGGATCACAGAAATGGACTACATGCAGGAATGAAACTAGGACACGTTAGTTGTGTTCAATCCAGTGTGTGATTCCTGAACGCCTTACAGGCAGGTGAGGCGGTAAACTTGACTTATTAGCAACATCAATACCGCTAATTAAATCATATCTTCTAAATAAACACCCATTCCTTCTGATTTTTTATTTTTTCATAATTTGATCGCCGTTTTCCACCACTGAAGGCTCGGTGTCTTCATACCGTTCTCTCAAAGCACAAACAGCATCATAGACAAACCTTGTTTACAACAACTGAAAGCCTCTTTTATACTCGTGGCAGCGATTTGAATGTCGATCGAACATGTCTGAGCTAAACAAACGAGCGGAGATGGCTGAGCGGCTGGTGACTACCAAACTGACTTGGTTAGAAACTGCAGCTTCAGGAGGACTATTGTGTAATTGGTAACATCTTCTTTGTAAAAAAAAAAAAACTGACTGCAATTTGCACTTTAAAATATGCCATCATGCATGTTTTACAAAGAGATGCTCACCGTTCATGTGGACTGAATGGATGAATGGTTGACTTTTGTTGGGATTCTATAAAAGTGCTGGAAGTACATTTGCTGTATTTAACAATAGAGATGTGTGTAGCATTATTATTAGCCTTACATGTTTGATCCAATAATATAATATTCTAAAATACTCCATTCTGTACAATGAGCACTTTTACAATACCTGTACTTTTTTTTCTATGAGATAAACACTTCATGCCTTAACACTACGTAGACGTAAACTCTCTTCTCCCTCTTGAATGTGCAGATCTATGAGGTCACCCAGGATTCTGCTCAAACACTGCTCAGTGGTAATATTGTAGTATGTCAGTCACATGTGTTGGAACCGGATTCTGAAGAAGAACATTGATAGAAAAAGCCTCACCATGCAAATTGATGGAATTGGTTCCTCAGGTTCTTTATGCATGAAGCTCTGGGTGTCTAAATCTGAAGCTTCAAGGTGGAAACAGGTGAAAATAACACGTAGTCATGTCACTGACGGCTTGTTTCGCTCGTTGTGTGTTTTCCAACATATAAAACACACCATGTAAACATGCTAACTAGGTGATGCACGATATTAAAATTTCTGGCCGATACCGATATCCGATATTGCGATTTCTGATATCGCCGATAACCGATATTACCGATATTCAATTTTTGTTCATACCAAAAGTGAGTACAAGTAAACACTGTGAGAAACTGTTCAGAAGAAGCCCAAATTAGACCACATAGTCTTCTTTATTACGCAACAAAAGTGACATATGTTAACATATTTAGGACCATTTCAGTAAAAACATCTGTGAAATAGCAGCAATATCAAATGTAGAGACGAACACACTGATGTAAGACAATCATCGGCTAAATTTGTTCATTGGACCGATACCGATATATGAGAAAACTCACTGATATCGGCCAATACCGATGTGGTCGCCGATATATTGTGCATCCCAAATTCAGTATGTACAACGTTGTGCAATGCCTTTAGGAAGATGTTGAAACTCATGTCTCGCATAACGGCGTTCATTTTGCAGCAAACCCAACAACAACCACAGACACGCAGCCAAAGAGCCGTCTTCTGAGCCCAGAAGAACAAGGACTCCTGCAGCAGATGGTGTTGCCCCCACAGAGCCCCGATCTCAAAACCATGGCGTCAGTCTGGGACAACATGAAGAGACGGAAGAATCAGAGAAAATTCACAGAACTGTGGCAAGTTCTTCAAGATGCTGGAACAATATTTCTGCCAAGGAAAAAAAAAAAAAATTGTGTGGAAGCGTACCAAGGAGAACTGGTGCTGGTTTAAAGACAAAATGTTGCACCAAACGTTCTTTAGATGTTTTACTTTGTTTGTATGGATTGAACTGATACAAACAATTCATGACATTATTTTTCATGGAGTTCTCGCTTTATTGTTATATTTGTTTAACCTTTATTTAGCCAGGTGAGTCCCGTTGAGGAGGCAAGAAGCCAAGAGGTCAGCAACAAGGGTTACAACAATACAACACAAAAAATTAAATTAATATATAATGACTACAAGGCATAAATACATGAAATACATACACTACATGACAACTCATTTAAAGCAGCTTCAGACTTCTGTTTTTACAGACTGTAACAAACATTTAAAATCTCCCAAGGAAACAATGTCAGACACTTTGAGCGTTTTCTGGAGCAGATTCCAGGACCGTTGTGACAAAACGCAGTCTTCCCAAATGCAGCGAAGACACGAGGGGCCGAGAACAATAAAAAGTCCTGGGAGTGGAGGCTGTACCCACTAGTGAAGTGAATGAGGAGGTAGTTTAAATAGCCAGGGAGAAGCCCTAAGATGGATTTGTAGATTAAAAAAATATGCCAGTGGAGCCATCTGCGGTAATAAAGTGATGTCAGACCAGACCCTTCATATAGAAGACAGTGATGGGGGAGAGATTTCAGAATGAAACACAAGGCACCATGATAGACAGTGTTTTAAGGGGTGCAGCAGAGGCATGCATATAAAGAACATCACCATGATCGATCACAGGGAGAAAGGTGGTCATGACAAGTCTGCTTTTGGTAATGAGGTTTAAACATTTCTTATTTCTGAAATAAAATCCTGGCTTAATCCTGAGTTTGTTGTTTGTTTCTTTAATGCCGAGCACATGGGGGCATTTATAGTTACATACATACGATCCAGACATGCAGCTGAATAGTAGTTAAATAGCAGCAANGCAATACAAATACCCCTCTTAATTTTACTTTGTTTTAAATTTTTTTTATTATGATTTTAAACTTTTAATTTAAATTCTTTTTAATTTAATTTAAATTGTCCTGAAACTGAATGTGAGTGTAAATGAAGCTCCACTGCACTCAGTTTAGTATTTAGGTGGGTTAACATGTGGGATTGGCACAAACAATGTTGATATTAAAATGAGAAAAAATGTTTTTTATATTTTAATTAATTGCCATAATAATGATAATTGAAAATAAATAAAAATTTAGGGTTAAATGTTTTTTGTTTTTAATATATTTACTGTCATGAGATGTGTTTAAATTTTCTGTTTAGCAAAAATATATACAAATAAGGCTTGAAGGTAATATGAATCTAAAGATAATGAAGGAGCACTTCTGAGTTTAATACAAATATTGCATGTTTTTACTGTGTTTTAATTTAAATGATATTGATATGCACATTTTTTTTCTGATGCACTGAAAGACATTGTTAGCAAATGTTCCAAAGTACCCAGCAGCACATTGTCCCACTTTCTTTTTTTATTCTCACACACACACACACACACACACGCACACACGCACACACGCTCACACACAGAGAGACACTCACACACTCACAGAGACGAGCCTCATTCTGTTCAATCTCTGTAAAAGATGAATGATTTGTGCAAACAAACTCCAAAGTGTTTAAGGTCATCACTTAGCATCAGTGTCGGTTCCCCTTTGCTTCTGTCCTCCAAAACCTTTTTTACACCAGCAGCGGCTGATAATAGAATCTAACATTTCATTTCCTGTGGTCATTTAAACACGTTCGGAAATTACTTCTCAATCCCCTTGCTGATGACACCCTGTGATGATGATGATGGCTATCAGTGTATCTCAATGGAGACCTTGGAGAGCCTCCATTTCCAACCCCTTCACATACCTGGCAGCTGTATGTATATGTGCTATCATCCCTACACTCGAAGGAAGCGCCAGAGCCAATATGCTCCTGACATTTGGAATTGAGCGCGACAACTCCATCAGAAGGGAGTTTGATAAGAGCATTAAAAAAGAGAAATGCATTCCACAATATACACTTTGATGCTGCAAGATGCTTCTGATAGATTTTGTCTCTAAATTGAGGGCATGAATGAGCTGTCAACAAAGCTTTTGATGGTGGACCACATGAAATGAAAGTGGAGGTGAAGCCATTCTTTTCTCTTTTCAATAGCCATAGTTATGGCGCACTAATAGGCTATGCTTGGTAATCACTGGCTATTGTGCCTGTTGCTTCTCTCAGTTTATTGGGGGGGTGGGGGGTACCTCTCTTTGTAAGGATATATGAGACAGACTGGGCACTGTAATTGGTGCTGGCATCATCATTTGTGTCTGGAAAGTTTTTGGGGGCTGCAGTGGCTACAGTGTGGTGCTACTTCCATGTTTGCAGAACCTGCACAAAGGTTGTGTGTGTTAACAACATCCACACCCACACACGTGTGCACTTGCTCATGTGCATGCAAACAAAGCTCACATCTACATACACAAACAAAATGAATAGTATATATAAAATTGGCTCTATTAGGAAAAAGCAGACGTTTCCATCGGGTGCTAGAAGGGGGTCTGGCCCCTACCTCGATGCCATATTTACTGTTAGCATACAGCGCCGAGCTCTGGATGTTCTGTCTTACTGATGTAAAGAATTTTTTAGACTATTCTTCTCAGGTAATTGCAGGTTGCACTGCATAATGTGAATGCAGAAGGAAGCCTTGCTGCAGTCTCTACAAACCCCCCCCAACCCCCTTGCTCCCCATTATTCTACTTAATATGTCAGAAGGTCTGATCGCAGAGAAACCTTTTCAAGTCCTATTGATGTGTTCCTCAATTGACCATGGCGACCTAGCAACCTAGAGAGCGCTAATTGGCAAGGGCTTAACATTATTGGCTGCATAGTTTACACAGAAACATATAACCATCATCATACACAATTTTGTGTGCGTGTGTGTGTGTGTTTTTTTTTAGTTTGCTGGTACAATAGGAGGAGAAATTGTTTCATGTTGTTAGTCTTAATGGAAAGGCATTTCAGAGGAGGAAACACTAAGCTAAAATTGTAGTCTGGCCTAGTTTTTGGATGCACTGCTGGATGAGTAAGATTTTCCTGAAATACTCACAAATAATGACAGAATAATGCGATTCACCTCATCTGATATTCCGTTTGGCAGCGTGAATGCATGCATACGATGGCACACGGACCACGTTAATCACGGCGATGATCAGGATATTGATTCAGGGGTATTTTTTCAAAGTTTTACTCCCGCAGGTTCAACCACCTCCTCCGTCCCTCTTTCCTAGAAATAGTCCCCCCCAAATCTTGCCCCATGTGAAATGATTAGGAGAGGCGAGGGCCGCTTTTTCATTTCGCTGAGAGAATGAATGCATTGAATTGGCAAGTTCTGAGAGACACAGGGCAAGATTTTAATTAGTGTATTGCCCTCGTATGCTGCCAAGCAGAGACAATCTTTTCCTCTTTTCTGTGACAAACCTGTGCCTGCTGGATTTGTTTGCTTTCCACAGAATGACTCACAGCAAGTCTGCAAGTCTTTGCCCCAGGAAGCGAAAAGTTCTCCAGTCATTTTTCAATGAGGGGGGGAGAGGAAAAAAAAAAAAAAAAAAAAAGCATGCAAATAATCATCTTCCTACAGAGTGGGAAAAAAAAAAAAACACATTTCAAGGAGGTCATAGGACTCTGAAAGCTTTTCTCACGCTAATAGATTTTCATGAAATTAAATACATGAAGCCACACTTTTATTAGTGCCTTCGGTTTGATGATGAACTCACACAGATGTACACATGATGCTTATTTCTATTTCTGGACTGGATACATCCAGGGCTGACTAGGAATACAGTTTTGGCAAGATTATGCATTGCAGGGCCAAAGCAACCTTCTGATCACTATTCACAACTGTCTATAGGAGAGGAGGGGGGGGGCAGAGGTTGAAGGACCAGGTTAGGAGTGTGTGTGTGTGTGTTAGTGGTGGGTGGTGGGGGGGCATCCCTTATTAGAAAACCATGTCACATTCTATCCTGCGCCGTCCGGACTCTCTGCGCTGCCAGTAATCCCCCCTCCAAGTCCCCCTATGCATGTTATTCAATTCTCTCATAAGTAGTTAGAGAAACTGTTTTCAGTTGCCACTAATAACTACTGACCTCCAGTGACACAGGCCAACAATGGGTTTGTCAGGCCTGAAACGCACAACTAAAGAAGCTGATTAGGAACTCAAGAGGTTTGAAGCAAGAATCAATGGCTGCTCTGTCCTGCCACAGTGCTTCCAGCATGGCACTGATGATTGTGGGACCTCCATTAGTTATGCCTCATTAAGTCCCACAAACTCTTCTTTAAGAAAATTAGTTTAGCCCGTTCTGAAATCTATTACGGCTGTGAATCCCCTACTGAGGAGCCACTGTGTTGAGGCGGCACGACTGGAGAAAGACCTGCTTTACTGTGTAATGACATTTTGAGACGTGTGTGAGAGCCGATGACGTGAAGTCCATTCGCTCTGTTTCCATTAATAACACAACATTTAAAGCCCTAAATGACACTTTTTCCCACATATTTCAGCCTTTTTTGTTTTGTTTAAAAACTTCATTGAATTCTGTCTTTCAAGTTTTATTCACATCCTGTTGAAAATGCATCAGCAGGCCTCTGTGTGGCTTCAGTGTGTTTTATATTATGCTGGTGTGATTTAGATGCTACACAACTCCAGTGTGCCACAACTACACCACTAGCTGTGAGGTCAGGCTAATCTGTAACAATCATATCAACATAAACATTACTGCAAGGAATTTAATGCATCTTTATTACAGTCATGGTTTTCAAAAGGCTGTGCACAATTTATCCGGCATATTTTTATCAACGCAAAAATGAACGGAGTTTTGCCAAAATGTTTGAAATTCCACAAAATATTAAATCTGTCCTTAGTTATCTAGGTAAATGGGGCAGAGACTTAACTCACACACTGAAATGGCTGCAGACTAAATCATCAGTAACCAATAATTTTTCATGACATGAAGGACGAGCTACTCTACAGAAGATTTGTAAGCCATTCAAAATGCACCTGTCTGTCTGCACGTCTGTTAGAACTGCAGGGGTATACATGATATAATTATACTCCATCCTTGGAATTGATTTCAATCTGCCTGAAACAACAAAACAGAAATTAAACGAGCATGGAAAAAAAAAAAAAAAGCATTTAATCATCACCTCCGAATGTGTAAAGAGGGGAGGTGAAAATTAGTAAGAAATTGAGTTTTTTGTATTCAGAAATATGAAAAAGACGCATTTACAGGACAAAAGAGTTCATCTCTGTCCTTCACAACACTCCTCTTTACTTTTGAACCAGCAAGCAGTTTTCTCCCAGCTCACCGTTGCCACGGTAATGGCCAGCTGCCAGTCTGCGGATTACTGGTTAATGGGGCCAGGGCTGGAGAGCAGTTCAATGAAGGTAAGCAATGGATAACATCAGTGTGTGTTGGCTACGGCAAAGTTATTTGTGCATGTGTGGCCGTAGGAGTGTGTTACTTTTCCTTTTATTCCTTTTTATTGTTTCATTTCTTTTTATAGACACAACTGGATGTGACGATGTGATCAGTATATTCTAATTTAAAGCCCATCCTTCTAGTTGAAGGTAAACTGGTCTACATGCTGGGAATTAACAACACACAAATACACAAGAGAATTAGAAGTTGTCAGGTAAAAAAAAAACCCAACAAAACAAAATCTACAAAATTCAAGGACAGCGCCTTAAAAATGCTCGTTAAAAAAAAAAAAAAAAAACGTTCTTGGAACTAGTTAATCAGGGGCAATGATCCAATAGCAAACAGACAAACACACACACACAAACACACAATTTGACATGAATAGCAAAAGACAACAGCAGCAGCCATCACTCAATAGCTGTGTCTGTCAAATTAAGCCCAGAAGGACATAATCGTTTCTTCAAATATAACATTCGGTAATCTGCCCCCTTCAAAACACGCAGGAGTCTCAATATAACTGTCCCAGAGGGCCACGGGGGCCAAACAGGACCACCCACTTTCTTTTCAATTATCATCTTGCAGCAACCTGTCTCCTCTCCAGCATTCAGCAGGAGACACTGACTGCTCTCCAGAGGGAATTACAATTAGACTGCTGTTTGTCCCTCGAATAAACTTCCAGACTGTAGCCGACAATCTCGACTGTGTAGAGCATGTGACCCCAAGTACAAACAGGATTACGTCCCAAATCCCATGTTCCTTCACTCTCTCCCTCACTCTCTCTCCCCTCGGCCTCTTCAGTTGCTGTGGTCAGGGGGTCTCCGGGTGGAGGAGAATGTGGGGACACAGCTGAATTCCCTTTGAATCCTGCAAAAAGACTAATTACCTTAGGTATAAGGGACATCAGCGCAGGTTTTGTAGCCACTAGCAGGAGGCTCTGTATGATACAACATTTTATGCAATAGGCTAAAAGAGGAATGGATTTTTTTTTCTGGATTTCAAGTTTAGAATATGTTCTCCCTTTAAATCTAAAGCAACGTCTGGCAGGAGGCCAACCAAACGGATTGTAGGATAAGAGGTCATGAGGGGTCATGATGGAGAACATAATGACAAACATAAATAGTATAAAAGATGTCAACCCACAAAGCTCAGTTTCTTTTACGTTGCAAGCCAAAATGTGGTGTTTCTTGTCACAGAAATAATTCAATCTATGGTGAAGCTGTACACTAGAATATCTAACTAGTTTGCGTACAAGTACAGGCTCAATAATTTTGGACAAAATATAATTTAAACAAAAAAAAGTGCCACATTTCAGCAGAATAAATGTTCTATATTTTCGTTTTGAATGATAAACTGAGCATTTTTGTGATTCTAAACTATCTGCTTTGGTTTTAATGTTAAAAAACACAAGGTGGCCTCCTCCTTTTCTCCCAGCAGGCTAACATTAGTGCACTATTTACTTGTTACTTGTATCTTCTGTGTATTATCTGTCCGTTAAAACCTCATCAGTGCAAATAACAATCACACTGAGAATTTGTCTCGGGGAACACCAATTAGGGCACAATCCGCACGGGACAAAGGCTCTGTTTGGGATGGGAGTCATACTGGCCGGTGGCTCTGGAGTGTTTATTTGCCCCGCTGCAGCCAGCTGGTCATACGAAGGCGCAGAAAGGCTACATTGACTCCACCCTGCAGGGGGTAGTGGCACAGCAAAAGGGGAAATGGGACTCTTTTTCAACTCCCCTCTCCACAATGCAGCACACCCAATCAAAGAGCCCCCCCCCCAGACCCCCTTTTGTGGGGGTGGTGAGTGGACAAGCGGAGGAGGGAGGGACAGTGGAGAGGGAGGGAAGGGGGGAGAGAAAATGGGCTGCCAACCCCTCCTCCTCCCACTGCTGTCCTGTCTGTGCGGCCAGCCACACTTCACATCTAATTAGCGGTCAGATCCACTGGCCCCTAATCAGCAGGACATGTTAAAACTGCCCTAATCAGGCCTAATCCTGGCTTTGTGTCACACACACACACACACACCCTTCCTCTGTCTACTTACTCCGTCTGCTGTATTGATTAAGGCATGATTTGGGGATTTGGTGGTCAATACGCTGCAATCTGCGGCGGACTCTGGGTTTGGACCACGTATGATGTCATCTACGGGAACTTATAAAACTCTGACATGTGAAGCCGTGATGTTAGTTTGCAGCGAGTGATTGAAGGTAGCCATCGCAAATCGACACTGTTTATGTAGCTCGTCCTCATCATTAGTTTTTATCAGACTAGCTTGAGAAAAACAAGTTGGTATTTAATTACCACATATTGATAAAATGCTAAAATAACCAAGCACAGGTCATGTAAAATATGCACAAAATGGCTATAGCTTCTGAATAACTGCTGCAAAGTAAGACGAACTGAACCTAAACAGCAACTTCCCCTGCTGCTGCTGCTGCTGCTTTACATGTATTAGCAATAACAGAAATGTCTACATTTATTTATTTCTAACGTCTGGATGTTTCTGTTATTAAATCCGTCGCCTGTCTGAGCTCCTCTCTTTTTTTTATCCTTGACCGGGTCCTGGATATCTACTATTTTCCGAAGCTATATTGGTCGAGTTCAGATCACATTGTGTTGCATTAATGCATTCTATATTCTAATGAAATGGATGTTAATTTTTTTTTTCTTTACAGGTGAAGTCGCTTTAGCATAAAGTGTTCATTTTTCCTTTTACGTAGATTAAAGTTCTGAGGAAGAGCGCAGACTTTAACCTTCGTGCTGTCCTCTATAAATAGGAAATTTGTTGTAAGAAGAGGTTCTCTCTTCACCTCTCGTGCCTTTTTAAGCTTTTAAGTGCGCTGCAGCGTGCTCTACTACCTTTCTTACTATATAAAAACTATAAGGAATCACATCTGGTTTACTATTACATCACTAAAAATTGATTCAAAATGCTATTATTTAAATTACAGACCTGGTAATTCAGCTGCACGACAATGTTGTAATTTAACACTTATTGCAATCTTTTCCGAATTAACCAGCCTATAGTGTTAATTAGGGTCTAATGCATAGACACAGAATGATGTGTGTGAATGCTGATGCTCTGAAGTGAAGAGGTTTCGTCTTGTGCATATTATTCTGAGTATTATACATTTGCTAACAGGAAGCAGATAACCATAGCTCGGAGAAATAAACATGTTAGAAATGACGCTATGCTGGTAAATTTCTATTTTTATAGCCGCTTTGTTCGGTCTTTTCTCTTCATCACCACCAGCATCCACCTGCATCTAAACAGCGGCTCCCCTATTTGCTTGATTCAGTCGATTCACGGACTACTTAAGAAACTTTAGGAGGGAAAAATGAGGTCGTCAACATTAACAGTATGGATGAATTTTAATCCAAGTGCTGAACTGTGGAGAATGGATTAGGTAATTACCATACTTTCCAGTGATATAAGGCCATAAATTAAAATCTCCAACAACTTCTCAAGTGACAACTCATCTAATCAGGGGGACAATCATAAAGAGGCCTTGCTGTTTACTGATTGCTCTAATCAAAAATGGCTTCTTCAAACACAGCTAATTGGTCAGTTTACTCACGGAACGGGGAGGCAAATGTGGAGGGGCTACTGTCGTGATTTAAAGGACCCAAATATCTCCCATTTGCATTGAGTGCCACCAGAACACACTTGACTCCCACAAGTTATCAGCAAACCAGACAATTATTCATCAAGGCACAAATTGGTACATCAAAGTCAAATCAGAGAATTACCGTCAGGAAGACCCCAAAGCAAGAGCTGAGAGAGGGAAGGTGGTCTTTGATTGACCGCGTTGCCCTTCACTCCATCTGCCAGCCCTGCACTGTCAGTCCCTCCCAGGAAGCTTCACAAGTTAAACAACAAAACATTTAATGTCAAAAACAGGAGGAGGAGGAAACAGAGGTACACTTGCTGCAATAAGACATCAGTGTGTTTGTGTCTTCTTTCTAGTATAAAAATGGAAAAAACTGCATGTATGAAAAAACAATAAGGAAAAAAGATTGAACTGGTTGATATCCAGTGATGCTGAGAGATGCTGTATGTGCATCCCTGAATTATGACTGTTAATTATAAAAAATAAAATACAAATGTGGATGCTAGAATGTAGAGAAGCAGTCTTTTAAATGCTTTGAAGACAAATTAAATGAAAGTAAAATGTAATCTGAAGGTCGTTCTCTACTTTTTAAGAGCTCGCTCTGGAATTCTAATCTCTGGATCTGGATAAACTTCTTCTTTGGTTCCATTTCTAAACACATATATAACATATCTGATATATCTAATGATTCCTGTGTAACAGTCGGACAATCAAGGCTTATTTTTTCTACTTTGAGCGACAGAGTGTTTCAGCTGTAGGGTTAGGCAATAAGGGCATTGGAGAGCATCACTCTTACTAGCCTGCAGTTTCCCAGGCAGGGCTTTCAACCAGCAGGCTCACACTTCCTCATCTTTAGGCTATCACCGGCCCACAAACAAGTGCCCGACATCTCTCAGCAGCACAGGACGATTGAACAAGTAGCTCATCTCAGATCTGAGCAGCTCTTACCTCAAAAATCAATTATACTTTGTTACCTGATTTTAAAAGGTCCTGGAGCCTACATTACCCACAATGCAAGTCAGCAGCCAACAATTCAATCCGAGATATGTGCATATGCAATAAGCCAGGCGCAGCTAATGTATCCTGCAGCCTTTAGCCTCAAACAGAGATGAAGAGCAGCCATAAAGGTCTGGTGAGCTCACTTCTAGTCTCCAAATGCTTAAGATTTTGTCATTTTGACTTCTTGCATTCATCACCAATGAAGGCTGAATCAAGACTTCGATCTGTCACATGCATAATGCAACACAGTAGAGGTGCAGTGGAATAGTAATATTAATATTTATCGACATATACACAAAAAAACAATAGTTACAAAAAACCTGCAAACAAACTGCAACCAAAAATGTGCAAATAAATAACTAAAAACCCGCAACAAGTACGTAAACATGCAAACAAGGGGCAAGCAATACACACTCCATCCTTCAGCAGTGTGTGTTTGACAGTCTGAGTGCAGGTGGAACCTCCAACATCAGTCCGAGCTCTCCTGCTGCAGAGACGTCTGTCAGGTTTCAGCGGCTTAAACGGTTTATTACTGAGGTGAGTGGCGTCCCTGGAGATCCTGAGAGCTCTGGCCAGACGCCGGCTGGAGTAGATGTCTTGTAGGGTGGGAAGTGTGGTTCCAATACTGCAGTCAGGTAATCGCAAAAAAAAAAAAAACCTTTCCGATCTGCACAGCTCCCTCTGGCTTTTTCTCATCAAGACTTGTGAAGTGAGTTTTGCAAAACTGGTGCATGTATATTTAAATATTCACACATCAGCATCATGTTTAGTGTCTTATCCCAGACGTGCATTCTGCAAAACTTACTAATTAAATGATCCTGAAGAAACGCTCTCTCATCTTGCCTGTACTACTGTGTATGTACAGCAACATGACAATAAACTTGATTGGATATCTAAAAAATATTAACATTTAAGATAATTGCACTAGAATAGCATGTAAGCAGAAGCAGACTACTACACTGTGCAAGTAACCAGCTGAAGGTGACAAGGGAACAGTGCTGCGCTGCTGTACGGCTGTGCACTATGAAAGAGCAGCAACAATGACTACCAGCATCTGGTCCACAGTATATCAGTGACGTTAGTAACAAAACAAGCTGTGATGATGCATTTAGTACATATGATATGTATCGTGCCGAGGAGGGGTTGCCTGGGAGACAGTTCCAGAAGGGGGGACCGGGCAGTGGGTGGCAGAGAAACGAAGGTGACAGCTCTGGAGGGGAGGGGGAGATGTTTCTCCATCTCAACACTGGATTGTAGTCTGGCCTGAAGCCTGGCTGGCAGCTAAATAGGAGAGCGAAGGAGGATGGAAATGCTATTACAGTATAGGGGAGGTTTTTTTTAACCTGTGTGTGAAGAGATTGTTCTGACTTAAAGGTCATGATGTGCAGTACTATTTAGAGTGAATGTCGCAAGTAAAATGAATGCTAATGTGGAGGTAATTTACAAAAAAAAGACTATTTAAAAATGTTATTTAACAGGTAAGTTAATTGAGAACTGGTTCTCATTTTCAATAACGAGCTGGTCAAGAGGCAGCATGCAGACAAGATGAACAGGGAAAAAAAGAGAAATTTGTCCCTTATAAGCAGTTTTCAATCTATGATCAGTAAAACATTCTGGAAGTTGTAATTTTTTTTCTTTCCACCTGCCTGCGATGGCTGTTCCCACTCGCCTTTACATTAAATTTTACACTCATTTAGGATTACATTCAGCTACAGGCAATTTTTGCAATTACAGAACCGGTTCCGTCAAGTTCAGGTTCATTTTTTTGCAGCTCTGTCAAACAAACATCACATACAGCGAATTCTAAATTTTGAAGAGCACTTATTTTCTCAAGGAATACGTCTGATACATATAACAAACGCAAACGTCATTAACATCTTATTACATCACTACTTTTCAGCCAACTAATTGTACATTATATATGGTGGGACTTGTCATCCTGGTAACCCAGAAAATGGAGGAGAGGCTTCAAACATGTTGTAAAGGGGTCGTATTTTCACTCATATTATCCTAAACCGAACCAGGCTTCTGACATGTAGCTGTGAAAGGACGACAGTTTCTCTAAAGCATGTTTACTTGAACCTAGTAAGTTATGGGACTCGCCATGTATGTGAATGAGAGATGGTGTAATGCTGGCACATTAGCGTAAACAGCAGCGCTGCACAAAGGATGTTGAACTCCTGATGGTTGGTTTGCAGACTTTTACCTGCCAAGGGAGTTTTTACACGTCCTGTCGATTGCAGTTTACATCCCACCCCGTCGGCTGATGCTGCTGTGAACCCATCCATAGTTCAGTGTCCCAGCTGCAAACATCACACCCTCAGTCTCTGATCGTCATCTCAGGAGACTTTAATCATACATCGCTCTCTACCACTCCCACCAGGATGCATACTACTTAATTATTGTTATTTTCTTGTACTTTCTTTCTATATTTTTGGATGCGGCTGTGGCGTGTAAATTTCCCAGGTCTGGGATAAATAAAGTCGATTCTATTCTAATAAAACTATTTCCTCCCCCCCTTAAAAACATAATTAAAAATGCAGTTAAGTTATATGGGACCATCACTTTTGCCAGACATGGTTGGTTTTTGGCATCTATAATTTTGTAGTTCGAGTAAATAACATTTTATTAACATTTATTACTGCTGCCCCAAAGGACATGTAGCTACAAAAACACTGTTTAAATCCTGAAACCTGCTTGTGGTGTCTTGCTGCTCGGTCCCCACCACTGACTAATCTGCAGTGACTAACGTTTCCTGTATTGTTGCAGAGCGATTACTGCAGCCACAACCAAACTGAGCAGGGACAGAATGGAAAGAAGTTGTGACCAATCGCTCAAATTACTGTACTGCGGCAACAATACTCTCATACAACTGCAAGGTTTATCACTAGACATATTTTTATCTGCTAGAATGTTTTAAGGTGGAATCTTGTGGCTATTTACAACCAAGGACTGTGATTCACTCACATACCTGTAAAGCTTTGGGTCTTGAATGCACACTGACATAAGCACCATCAGGAGCGACATCGCTGCATAAACTCAAAGAAGTGATTAAAACATTTTCAAGGATTTCTCTGTTCACTCTGTAAATTTAATTTTGCTTTTAACATATTTGACTTTTGGTTTAATTCCACACGCCAAAGAAAGCATTATTTTATTATTTTATTATTTTTCAGCTGACAGTCCAATTTCAAGAGGATAACTTAATGTTTGGAATTTTGGTTTTTTTTAAAATCTGTATTTGCTAAGTTGCTAAATATTTTTTTCTTTACTGTCAAAGCAGGTTGTTCAGAAAAACTGAGACAATGAAGTCTAAGAGGTCCGTCTTTAAAATGTGACATTTTCTAGAGTACAACTGGTCAAAGGTCAAAGTTATTTTTTAAAAATGTTAATGAATAAATAAAAGGTATGTAGCAGTTCAGAGTGATTTCTTACATTTTGAATTCATTCTAATTAGGATTGTGCCTTTAGCAATGCAGCACAGGGCTTCCACTGGGGAAACACAGTAAAGAGGATATAATGCACACAGAGACATTAAAGGAACACACTGACAGAAAAAGCTTTTTTTTTTTTTTTACCGTGATGTAACAGTGGCGTCAGCTTGTATCTGGTGTCCCCACAAATATGAGTGTTTGCATGTCTTTAGTTGTTGTGCAAACTGCAGTTTATCCAGAACGCTGCTGCTCGAGTCCTGACTAGAACCAGGACGTACGACCAGATTAGCCCAGTGCTCAAGTCTCTGCACTGGTTTCCTGCAACAGCTTTGCTTGTGTACAAGTGTCTTCGTGGTCCAGCACCAAAGTACATCTCTGACATGTTAGCGCCATGTGAACCATGTCGGGCTCTGAGAACCTCAGGGAGGGGTCTCCTGCTGGTGCCCAGAGTCAGGACTAAACACGGGGAGGGTGTGTTCCAGCTTTATGCAGCTAAAATCTGGACCTGGATTTCAGACGATGTGAGACAGGCCACAACTCTGACAATGTTCAAATCCAGGCTGAAAACAGTTCTGCTTAGTTGTTCATATGACAGCTGAAAGTATTTTATCTGTACTCATCTAATTAATGATTATATTTATGCTTTTATGGATTGATTTTATCTGCTTCTTTGCTTTTAATGTAATTAATTAATAATTTTGTTTATGCTCTGTGGACTGATTTTATCTGTCTTCTTATACTTTTGTGTGAAGGACTTTGAATTATCTCAGGTATGAACTGTGCTATAAAAACAAACCTGCCTTGCCTTGCCTTGCATGCACGTACATTTGGGGACTTGTTCTTTTCCACTACAAGCCAAACTCAAAACAGACTTAGCTTAGTATTCAGAAAAGTCCAGAATCTTGTGTGTTTGTTGTGTCACATATAAGCAGTGCATGTAAGCAGCACAAGCAGCTTGTAGACTGCAGATGAACTGGAGTGTTCCTGCTGTAGAGTACATCACTGCTTCTCCTATTCTCAATCAGTGTCCCCAACAATGTGCATTTACTACTTTTCAATTGGAAATGGTGAAAAATCAGAATTTTTCAAATTACTGTGACCAACATAAAAATGTTTTCTTTTGAAAAGGTGTGCAGGTCCAGTCAAGTAAATGCTCATTTGTGTATGTGATATAAGGAGTCTGGACGAACAGAAATAAGTCTTGTCTTGCACAACCCAAAGTGCAGCTACAACACAAACTGGTATATTTGGAGCCTCAAATGATGACATTAACAGTGGCCCCACAAAATTAGATTGTTTTTCTACATCTTTGTACAGTGGGAAGCATCTGTGAAACATGAAAAACATTTCATCTGAAGAACAATGGATGTCCCTGACTTGTTCTGATCTCATGTTGATCTACTTCTCATCTTCACCAGCAATCGCCACAAATACAATGCAATAAAATATATCCAGTTTGACTAAAAGTAAAAACAAGAAAACTTTGTGTGCTTGTTTAGTATTTTTTAAAATACACTTGCATATATTTTCAAGGATGTATTTAAAAGGTCAGAAGTTATTAATAACATGAATATTCAATACATTTAATAACAGACTCAGAAAGGTGGATACCTCATTTTGGAGTGAGACAACATTCGTCCCTCCGTTTGCCTTGAAATTGCTTGTCAGCTTTTCAAACATTTTTCACTTAAACCATTGTGTACAGCTGGCAAGGTTAACAAGGTGGCTTTCATCGAAAACAAAGGACAACTCCAACCTATTTTGAACAAACTGATGAGGGAAATTAAACGTTACATTTCCTTTAAAATTTGGACTTCTCAATGCGTAGATGGAATCATTTCTAATTTTAATAGTACATTTTAATCCCTAGCCTTTATGCAACAAATGACATGGTGATTGGTATCAGAGGGGTCAAATCTGGAACAGAGGACTCATTAACAATCTGCCGACAGCTGCTCAGATATCCTTTGACAGAATCACAAGTTTGCCACAAGACTTTTGCACGTTCAAGGCAAACATTTTTACTCCTAAAAAATATATAATTGAACAATAACTGCTTTTTTGACCTTATTCTAGCTTATTTCACTCCTTAAATTTTAGCCATGACAGCAGTGAGGATCCGTGTCAGCCATTATGATGGATTGCCATAAAATGTTGGTGACGCGCTTGCTTTTCATTTAGAACCACCAGTTAGTTCAATATATAGATTTTTAAAAGACATCTAGTGTAACATCTGAATGTCTGTTCCTAGACTATATATATAGAGAGACCTAAGTTTTATATACACACACACTTACACAATAATATGCTCTAATCTATGTGTCTGTCTATATTTTGAGAGATGTGACAAATTAAAAGAAAAACCTGAATAGATGAGTGCAGAAACATAGTAAATGCAGGAGCTCCAGGTGAACTGCACAGAACAATTAAACAGTTAATATGAACTAATTCTCTGTGGCATGTATAAAAAAGATAGGAAAAAAAAATCATGAATGCATGACCAGTTGATTCTGCAACAAGACACAGGAAAATATATATGCAACTTAAAAAAAAAAGAAAACAAAAGGGTTAATTGCTGGTGCATAAGTTACAAAGAAAATTCTCCAACAGCACATGCAACCTGCTGCAGTTGATTTTCCGATTTTCTTTTTTTTCACATTTTCGTATTTACACAAACTTGTTTTGGCTTTTTTTTGTCAGACTTGTTCAGATCATAGATATTTATCACAGCAGTCATTCTAACATGAGGTTGTAGGTAAACACAGTACTCCCATTATTTAGGGCTCTGTACCTAAATACAACAGAGACCTTCATTGGAGTCATTAGTAATGCCTGTGTTTATCTACTTTTGTCAAAATGGCTGGTGGGAAAAAAAAAAAAAAGTTCTATTGCAGGTGACCTATTTGAGCTGTAACGTCTCTGGACAAGCTGTTATTTTCAAAGTGTCGTTACCACTTTCATTGATGTATAGCCACCAAACAGCTGTAACTCCTTCCTATCATCATGGACAGTGTGCAAATGTTTCATCAAAACAATTCCCCCTGCTGCAGGGGCACCATCTCTTCATCCTGGGCTTTGCCCCGCCCAAGACAATTGTGATTGGTTTAAAGAAATACAAACAGGTAGAGCTTTTTTCCCCCACCATATAGCAAAAGGATAATGAGGTGCAGTTAGACCATTGCTTCAGCTCTGACCCAGTGTTGTGGAGATAAATCTGGCTATGTGAGACCACCAAGGCTGACAGGAATGACTCAGAGTTTTCTGGGACTACTTCTAGTCTATGTAAAAGCTTTCACATGATATTTTTGTTGTTGTTTACATCCCTCTCTGCACTGCTGGCTGGGTGACGTCATCCATGCAATCACGTGACTTCAGTAAATACTTTAAAGCACATTTGATGACTGCGATGCTTGTACACAAGTGCCATATGCGAAGGACGTGATCTGACTGTCAGCAAGAGCAGTCTGCCAACAATTACATAAAGAGGAGTAATATAGTACGGTGGCAGCGCGCAAACCCCTCATTACAAAGTTGAAAGCACATCTGAGAGTTCAGTGGTGCCAAAACCATAGGCACTGAGCTACAGATGTGTAAACAAGTCATATGGTCTGATGAATCATCCTTCATTATATTCTCCACAAGTGGGTGAGTGCATGTGTGATGTACACCAAGAGAATGGTACTGGCCTGAATGCTTGAGCTCTACAGTGAGGAGATCTGATGACGCCAGGGGTTAGGGTCACGGCAAATCAATACAAAGCTGTTCCGAGTCAACGCCTTTTATCTTATGAGGAAACGTTTCTATTCTGATGGGGGCGGTCTCTTCCTGAATGACAATGCTCCCCTCCATAGGGCATGAGGAGTCACTGAATGGTTGGACTAGTATGAATCATATATGATGGCCTTCAGAGGCACCAGACCTGAACTCAGTTGAACACCTATGGGTGATGTTGCACTGACAGACGGCGCTCTCCACCACCGTCAAAACACCAAATGAGGGAATATCTCTTGGAAGAATGGTGTTCATCCTTCCAGTAGCGTCTCAGACAGTTGGAGAGGCAATGCTGAGGACGTGCTGGCTGACTGCGTTACTAAGACACTACGTTGGTTTTACCTTTAATTTTTCAGGAGATTTTCTCTAGTATCACCATGAGGTTGACAATAAATGAACAGACTGTATCTAAAGAGGCAAAAAAAAAAAAACTCATGAAACTTTACCATGCACTAAACTGTCCCACCTCTTGCAAATATGAAATTTTACCTTCACTTTCGTATTGTGTAAAGTAGCAGCGACACATCCTCCATCTTTAAGTACCTGCAAAACTAATGGTATTCCCATCGGCCTCAGCTGTATTTTTTAAATTTGGTTTCCTCAATTAATGTGTTTGGTGTTAATTAGAAATTAGTGACATGCTAACACGGCGTACTAAGACAGTGAACATCAAAAATGAGAAATATTTATCGATTCACAAAACATTTTCTTTAGTAGGATGGTGCCAAAACGACTTAGAATAGAAACAAACAATGACATGGGCCAAATATCTCACACCACAAACCACAAACCAGTTATTCAAGCTTTGGTCTTGTCACATATGAATTACAGTATAATTGTTTGGTCCAGTACCTCACGAGGTAACATCAGAAAACTGCATCTGGTACAGAATAAAGCAGCATGTGTTGCTTTGTCCTGTGGATTTGGGGCAAATGTTTCTAAAATGGTCTCAAGTGACTAAATGTGAAAAACAGATTGTTGCACTAGCTGATGGTGGTCATTAGGAATATAACAAAAACACCAAATGTTTTCTACAGTAAATTGTCCTTTAGTACACAAATACATAATTTCTCAACAAGACATGCTGCTGGAAATTGCTTCACCATACACCGTCATTTACTCAACATACGGTAATATACAGAGCAATGAAAGAATGGAATACGCTTCCCAATTGTGTAACTCAACAGAGGAACATGGTAAGGCTTAAAATACAACTAAGATTACTTAACTCAGTTATTAATATCCATGGGCTGCTCTGGGGAGCAGAAGGAGGTGGGCTGTATGGCCTTGTTGGCTATGAAGGTTCTATGTTTCATTGTTCAGGAGACTGGAATTGTGGTTAGTTTCAATGGCAGACCATTTCTGATCATTATTATTGTTGGGTCATGGCATCCTTGCAGTAGGATAAAATCTGTTTTTATGATGATTCAATGTGGGACCTTGTGTTGTACGTTTCATTGGTTAAATATGCGTTGTGGACATGTTGGTCATATGTAATGTGTATTTTTTGTATGCATTTGGTATGTATTGTGTTTGTGTATTCTGTACTTTTATATGTATTGTGTGTACATACTGTGTTTTGATGTAGAGGAAGAATAGCTGCTGCCTTGCAAAAGCTAGTTGGGATGTTAATAAAAGAAAATAAAAACTTGGGAAGCCAGGAGCTACAAGAAAAATTAAAACAAAACAAATAAAAACCAAGATAAGAAAACAAAGGAAAACATTAACTTTTTTCTTTTTCTTAAAACATTAGCTACGTCATTAATACTATCTGAATTTGCATAATGTGTGAAAGTAAAATAATTATTACTTTTAATAAAAATTGAAGCTTTTATCCCAAAGACCATCCACATTATTTAAATGCTCATTTACCATCATTTGATTCTAGTATTATTGTCACGGAGCAGGTTTAGAGGCTCAAGTGCGAGGCGAAAAAATAATTACTATTAATATTTACAGTTGCCGGAAGTCTGAAGCAGGCCGACCGGAAGTGATGAGATTATGGAGGTTAACCGGAAATACTACTCTGCGGGAACAACCACTGGCTGGCGGGAAAATTACTGCGATACAGAATTACTGAAATGTCAAAGGCCAAACACTATTTTAATACCACTTCAAACAGATTTAATCTCACGAGCAAGATCAGACATGCGTAACAACCGGCTAACCAGGACTTAGCAACCTCAAGCTAACAAAGCTAATGTCCGCGAAACGACACACAGCACAATAAACTACAGAAGGACAAGAAACACAGACCAGGAATATCACCAACAACAAACTACTAAACCACGAGGAGCGGATAAAAGAGTGCGGGTAACTTAGCTGGCAACCAGGGAGGAGAGAGAGGCGGAGGGGAGCGTGGCGGCGCAGCAGGAGGGGCGTCATGGGCAGGTGGAGGCCCGACGTGCACACGGTGATCCAGGTGAACGGCAGGTACCGACAGTCATGCAGAGAAAGCAAAGCAGGCAGGAGTGGTCACGGATGAGTGTTATTCAAGGGTCCAGGGTAGTACAGTGGTCACAGCCAGGCTTGCACGGTGCAGGAGTGGACAGGTAGACCACTCCCCTATGCTCGCACAGGTGATTAACCAATGACCTGCAACTGCAACAGTCCACTCACGCCCACCTGAGGAGAGAGGAGAAGGAGAGAGAAGGGAACTAAGCAGAGCTGGAGGTGGAGGGGATGACAATTACTTAGTTGTAAGTAGTTTCAAGTAAATATTGTTTGTGTTGCATTTAGGAGCACTACAAAGCCTGAAATCACTGTCCACAAGAATGTATTATGTTCGTCGTCATTTCATTGCAGGTGACACCTTTTGGACATCAGTGGGTTTAGAGGAAAATCAAAAAGCACAGCACAGGTGGCAGAAGCAGCCAAACGTGGTTTTGGACTGTTGCCGCATGTACATTAGTCACCTGACCTGGCACTGTCTGGTTTCTGTCTGTTTTCCAAACTGGATTGTTAGTTGCGTGGTCGCCATTTTCACAGAATGGATCAAGTCAAGTCAGCTTTATTGTCAGTTTTGCCGTATTGCCATACTCTGAGGCCCCACGGTGCAAAATGAACATAGAAGAGAAATATAAAAATAGCAAAAACAGAATATAGCTATAAACAGAATATAGACAATAAAGTCTATCCATCCATGCTGTGGAGGAGAATCTGAAGATGTGACCGTCTTCTGTGAAGTGATAGCCAAGCTTCAGTGGACCAAGAGCACTGAAGTTAAAGGAGATTATGTTAAAGAATTTTGCAAAAACAATATTTCCCCTCTGATGTTTTTTTAAATTATTATTTTGAGAACTTTTTGAAGTACCTTGAATGTTTAAATATTTTAGCAGCACCAGTCTTCATCTGCTTGATAGTGCTGCCTGAATAAAAGAACTCTAATGTCATCCAAAACTATAACATAGTGGTATGTTCCAAATGTTTCACAGCCAAACACATGTTGGATCTCTGAGAAACAGATTTTTCTCTTTGCATACCCGTCCTTCTGCAGCCTCAAACATGGTTGTGCTTTTCCCACGTTCACACCTGCTGACTGCATGTCCGTCATTCTCACAACAGATTATTTTTATCTTGTAAAATGGAACACACAAAATTTCCTTTGCTAGTCATGAAACGCTTTCTTTTCTGACTTTGACCATCATCTTATTTTAGAACAAGCAGTATTTCAGGTCGTGACGTGAGGAATTCTGTGTCCGTGTCCTTCAGTATGACTGACAGAGTCTGATAATGTGTGATACTTTAAATTAGGACCCATGGCAAACATGAACTCAATAAATAGTTCCAATGTAAAATTGCACAGGTGGAATTGGGTGCTTTTGACTGGGGTCCCACAGGACCCAAATACATTGGTGTTTTTAAAAGCACCAATTAAAGCAGAAACAAAAAACAATGATGTGAAGTGATCAGGAAAAAAAAAATTATTGACAAACTCATGAAAAATTGGAATGACAGAATAAAACACATGTTAGATCTAACAAAAGGTGTAGCTGTGGGGTCCCAGCCAAAGCCTCACAGAGCCTCTAGCGTGACTCTTTGTTGTGTCAAGGGCTGACTTGAAACTATCATTTTTTGGCTTTTTGGTGCCGCTTTTACTGGATTTAAAGTGCATTTGTTGCCTTTAGTTGATCCCTCACACAATACGCATTGATCACAGCACATATTCATCTTGTTTATACCTGGTTTTTGCTGTTGATTTAATGGCCCGTCAGTGTCAGCCCTCGAATGCAGCAATCAGAGGATTAATGACGTGAAATTAACTGGAGGAAAGTTTGCAGTTTTAAATGCACAGAGTGTGTCCATCCCAGCTGTTGGGACTTCATGATTTCCTTCTTTGCACTCAGGTACCGAAGACAGAATTTGTTTAAATCCAGCAGATTCACGAGCTGCCTTGGCTTATTCTGGCTTCCCTCCATAGTAATTCCATAGTGATGAAACGGACTCTGTAACATCATACTTTCAAAGACGGAAAATCCACACTGCCCTTCTTAACATAATGTACATGGCTACTGTGGACTAATGAGCGAATCCACTGAAGGATTGAAGGATGAATATTCTATTTATGTACCACATTACTAGAGGTCATCTGATGTAAGGGTCTTTGGTATAGATCTCCGCGAATACCATAATGCCGCAAATTGGCAACCGACTGGTGGAAGTGCGTTGCTGCGCTGCACGGATGAGCTGCGGGGCGTTTTGAAAGGAAAATAGCTAAAGGGAAGTAGCTGTAAAGGGTACAGAGGATTATTTAAACCTCACGTTTTACAGTTCATCAGTAGGCAACAGCAAGGTTATCAACAATTTCCCTTTAAAACTTTAAGCTTTGTTTTCCTGTCATTTAATCCAATGTTCCCTGTTTTTCCGATCATGTTTTCTTCCACTGTACCTACAGATAAGGGATTCAACTGTACATCACAGTCTGTATTTGCTCATCTCTGTATATTTAAATTACTTTTTTTTTTTTTTTTTACCCGCATTTGGTCTTAAAAATATGTTAAAATTAAGGTCACATACAAGTACATTAATGTGGATGAATAAAGTGGTAATGAGTTGGTCCACACTTGACTCACACACGTGGAAACATAAAGACAGCGCGTCGGTCTGTGAATAGACAAAACTGTTCGTCTAACAGCTCTGCAAACTGGCAATACGTGTGGGAACATTATTGCTTCAACGTTGTAAAGTTTGCAACTGCAGTCTTTTTACTCAAAGAACTCTGAATAGTTTGTTCATCAGCGGATTCTGGCTACTTTTATTCTTACTTGAATGATCAACTAAATAGAGGGAGGGAAAAAAAAGAAGAAGGAAAAAAAAAAAAAAAGAAACCACGTTTGCCCATGGAAAATTATTTCTTGAAAAGCATTATCCCCCCATGCAGTACTGAGCAAACACATATCAAAGCAGGGGGACTAATGAATAGGCCTACTGCTTGGCCTTCCTTCGCAGAATATGGAGCTTTTGAAAAGAGAACTAACTGAATGTCATACATTGCTGTGTTCATGTCAATGTTTGCATACAAAGAGCGAGGCTTATTTTTCCCGCCGCCTGACTGATGTGTGATACACCAAACAAATTTGGCTTGAGGCTACATTTAGAAAAAAAAAAAAGATGTTTCAGAATCAATCCTGCAACCTGGAGAGCGAAGCGATCGGCTGAATAGATGTTTGAACCTGATATTACCCATCCGAGCTTGAATGTGAGACGTCGATACGGTAAACATTTAAAGTTTAGGCGGGCTTGTATTTGATATATAAAAAAAAAAAAAATGAAGATGGCCGATGCGGTAGCTGTCGTTTGTGTTGATATACTGTGAAAGCCGGGGGAGATGTTTATCCGACGAGTTCCTTTTATTTATTCATGCTTTCCTTCAGCTTTTCATTCATACAATCTGTGAGTTCCCTGCATGTATACTACATGTTAAAACAGCCGCTTGCATATCTGTGTTGCCACTATATTATTCCTATTCATATATTTTTTGCGCCATTGGCTGCTGTGCGACCCCGGCTGGGATCTTTTTCGCCACCGGGTCAAGGCTCCTGTTTTTGCCGCCATTCTGCTCATTGTTCGCCTCGACTAAACTCGGTCTTTGTGCGATATCTGTACGTTTGAATGACAGGAAGACAAAAGGGACGCCGTGTTTATACATTTGGCAGAAAACTCCAAACATTACCGCATGGCATTGGATAGCTTCCCTGTCTGCACCTGAATCCATGATGCGGCGTATTATTCCCCCCCCGACAAAGGGCTCGTCGAATAAGTGCGCACGTTCTGTGGATGTCAAATTATTTACACACCTTGCAGTTAGCGGTGATGCGCTTATGTCGGAGGTTGTTCATCTTTTTTTTCTTTTCCACGACATAGAAATACACAAGTGCTCCGTTGTGTCGTTGCCAAGGCGAGGCTTTGATTAGAGTATTTCTTGTTTTGAATGATTGATTTAACTAATCATCGCCTTAATGCTTCGCAATGCTCTCTTCAAATATTCTGTATTTATAATGTTCTGATTGTAAATATTAGATACTGCGCAAACCTCCCCTCCAGATATAGAGCTCTTATATGTTGATTGCCTGCTACGTAGGTAATAAATACTAATAAATCGGCTATCTTCTGAATGATCCTATAACGCGCCTCGTAGCGAAAGCTGCTAGGTTTCTGCTGTGATGCTGAAATATTGTCACTTGTCTGGGAAGACCATGTGCGCGCATTGTGTTGATGGCACTCGTGTTTTGATGCCGAGGGAACCAAATTCATAGGGCTAATTGTCAAAATACCTCTTCCCACTCAAGCACTGCAAGACTTGAGGGTACTTGTTTGCCTCTTCTGCTCTGATGATACAATAACTCCAAACAAGTTTGCAGCCTCAGGAGTGATGGCTCTCATATGTGTGTTCCTGGGCTTTGCTACTTCCCTTTTATCGCCGTGAGAGCCGAGGGCATGTATAAAGCTCTCAGCAAAACCACCATGATCTAATAGTGCGTTTTCACCTTCGTGTCACGCTCGCGCCTCGTAATATTTGTTGTGCTTTAGGTTAAAATGTGTCACATGAAAGGCCAAGTGGTGCGCGCGATGTTGCGCTTCAGCCACGCGTCTATTTTATAGAGTATACCCCTACCGTGTCAAAAGGCCGTTCCTTGGTTGTGTTGCCAGCGACCTCGAGTCCCACCCTCCTAAAGCAACAACTCGCAAAGCGTAGCAGAGCCGCGGTTCACCTGTTTGTGTCACCGGCTAATAACGCCTTTGAAACCCCCAGCAGTAAATAAACAGTGGGAGGCAGTCAGGGGTCTGTTGATTCAAGTTGAGCATTAGCATTTCTCCTCCATGCTAATGGCTGACCCCGTATTCCCCCCGGCGAGGGCTAGCGAGCGTGCCGGCTCCCAGATAACAGCCGGTGTTAATGACAGGGAGTCCAACCAATCCCCCCGCTGTGTCTTGGGCTAATCTGCTTTGATCACCTTTGCTAACATCTCTATTATCAACAGATTTCAGTCATCAACAAGGAATTACATTAACGCCACTTCCTGTGACCCGGCTGCACCCAGCGCGGACACGTGCGCGCCCGTAAGTTTGCCGACACGCGCGCTCCCCTGGGAGGAAATTGGGGGGGGGGAGAGCGGGAGAGGTTGCGAGGGTGAAGATTTGTAAATGCAATAACACTCACTCGCCTGACATTATGCATTGTCTTCATTTCAGGGAATCGCACGCGGAGCAGAGGGAACTCACTCACCCAGAGATCACCGAGGTCCCCAAATGCACAGGAATATAAGACAGTGCAACAACTCCCTCAGATCATTTAGTGTTATTTGTGCATTCGGGGGAAAAGATGCAGAGCAGGAAATCTGTGGATGTGTGGCAGGCGGGCACAGACACGTCTCTAGTGGCTATGGGAGAGCGCACCATGAATAAATTTAGCGCTGTCCCCAGGAGATTGCCTTCAATCACGAAGCATAAGGTGTCAACGCGGCGCCCTGTGTGCATGCACCAAATTACCTTCCACCAGATTGCTGAGCTGGGTCTAATAGGAATGGGAGAACGGACTGAAGAGGACGGACTGCTAATTAATCCGGCCAAAGTCTGAGCTCATGTCCTGGGCCTGCCGACGACTGGTCAAGTTGAGAACCGGGTGTGTGTGTGCGGTCAAATGGGTTTATCTTCCAGAGAATGGATAGATGAGAAATATACTCCTGTATGCAAATATTTGGGACAATTAATTACAGTTGGTTCAGATGATGAGATCTGTGTTAATAAATGGATGCATGTGAGCATGAGCTGGAGTTTTTTTTTTCTTTCTTTCTCGCCATAAACAGCTACAAAATGGAGCAGTTTTCAAACAAATATGAAGTCGACTTAATCACATATTTATGCCGTTGAAAAACTGAGTAGCTGTAATGATATGGATCCATAATCACCGGAGCATTGTGTCTGTAGCATAACAGCTTCAAATGTTTTCACTGAATCCTATGGTGTATGAACCATAACATTAAAGGCCATATCCAGTATTCTGCACAAGCTGAAATATTAACATCTCAATTTACATACAAATTTCCATGCATCTAAAAGCGAAAAACTCTTTACCAAGCCATTTTCCCATTTTGAATAATAGGTGGTTTTCTGAGATCCAGTTGATTGACTAAACAAAGACATGACTAGTGCATTAAAGCAATTGTTTATTGCCACTGAATCGTGGCGTATGTATAATTTTGCTGTAAATGGTTATTAACTGATACAGAAACCCTGGATTTGTATAATAGCTGGTAATCATTCTACCTCAGGATGTGTTTTCTCCCTCATACACAGGGTTAAAGAATTAGAGTGTAGTCAATTACATTTAGCGGGTCACAGAAATTGATTTACTGCCGAAGGAATTTTCTTTTTTTTTTTTTTTTTTTTTTTTTCCTGCTGTGCTTTGGCTCTGTGGTGGCATTCTGCTCACATAATCAAGGATGAGCGTTGCCTGTCTACCCAATCTACTACTTGGTCCCACAGGGAAAAATGACTTGCAACAGGAAAACCTGCATGAATACTAATTTGCCTACTTGGCTTTAACAGCTTTTGCAAGCCAATCTCATAGGAATTTTGTAGAATATGATGTCTTTCCATCTTTCCATATTAATTACCCCAACTGAAAATAGGGACAGCAAGAGATGGGGGAGAGTGACAGAAGAAGAGTGTTTGAGGGAGAGAAAGAGAGGATGGAATCATGGGAATAGCTCTAAGCAGGGACTCTCTGCTCTCCATCCTAAATGCGGTTAATTATAATGTGATTTGAAGCATCTCGAGCAGGAATCTGGCAATCTAGATTTGGGGCTCTCTGACCAGAGCTGCAGTTTGGGTCTCTTCATTATAGCTTCAACATGGCCGGTCCTTGTCGTCGTCCCCCCCCCCCTCAGCCTGAGGATCACAGAAATGGACTACATGCAGGAATGAAACTAGGACACGTTAGTTGTGTTCAATCCAGTGTGTGATTCCTGAACGCCTTACAGGCAGGTGAGGCGGTAAACTTGACTTATTAGCAACATCAATACCGCTAATTAAATCATATCTTCTAAATAAACACCCATTCCTTCTGATTTTTTATTTTTTCATAATTTGATCGCCGTTTTCCACCACTGAAGGCTCGGTGTCTTCATACCGTTCTCTCAAAGCACAAACAGCATCATAGACAAACCTTGTTTACAACAACTGAAAGCCTCTTTTATACTCGTGGCAGCGATTTGAATGTCGATCGAACATGTCTGAGCTAAACAAACGAGCGGAGATGGCTGAGCGGCTGGTGACTACCAAACTGACTTGGTTAGAAACTGCAGCTTCAGGAGGACTATTGTGTAATTGGTAACATCTTCTTTGTAAAAAAAAAAAAACTGACTGCAATTTGCACTTTAAAATATGCCATCATGCATGTTTTACAAAGAGATGCTCACCGTTCATGTGGACTGAATGGATGAATGGTTGACTTTTGTTGGGATTCTATAAAAGTGCTGGAAGTACATTTGCTGTATTTAACAATAGAGATGTGTGTAGCATTATTATTAGCCTTACATGTTTGATCCAATAATATAATATTCTAAAATACTCCATTCTGTACAATGAGCACTTTTACAATACCTGTACTTTTTTTTCTATGAGATAAACACTTCATGCCTTAACACTACGTAGACGTAAACTCTCTTCTCCCTCTTGAATGTGCAGATCTATGAGGTCACCCAGGATTCTGCTCAAACACTGCTCAGTGGTAATATTGTAGTATGTCAGTCACATGTGTTGGAACCGGATTCTGAAGAAGAACATTGATAGAAAAAGCCTCACCATGCAAATTGATGGAATTGGTTCCTCAGGTTCTTTATGCATGAAGCTCTGGGTGTCTAAATCTGAAGCTTCAAGGTGGAAACAGGTGAAAATAACACGTAGTCATGTCACTGACGGCTTGTTTCGCTCGTTGTGTGTTTTCCAACATATAAAACACACCATGTAAACATGCTAACTAGGTGATGCACGATATTAAAATTTCTGGCCGATACCGATATCCGATATTGCGATTTCTGATATCGCCGATAACCGATATTACCGATATTCAATTTTTGTTCATACCAAAAGTGAGTACAAGTAAACACTGTGAGAAACTGTTCAGAAGAAGCCCAAATTAGACCACATAGTCTTCTTTATTACGCAACAAAAGTGACATATGTTAACATATTTAGGACCATTTCAGTAAAAACATCTGTGAAATAGCAGCAATATCAAATGTAGAGACGAACACACTGATGTAAGACAATCATCGGCTAAATTTGTTCATTGGACCGATACCGATATATGAGAAAACTCACTGATATCGGCCAATACCGATGTGGTCGCCGATATATTGTGCATCCCAAATTCAGTATGTACAACGTTGTGCAATGCCTTTAGGAAGATGTTGAAACTCATGTCTCGCATAACGGCGTTCATTTTGCAGCAAACCCAACAACAACCACAGACACGCAGCCAAAGAGCCGTCTTCTGAGCCCAGAAGAACAAGGACTCCTGCAGCAGATGGTGTTGCCCCCACAGAGCCCCGATCTCAAAACCATGGCGTCAGTCTGGGACGACATGAAGAGACGGAAGAATCAGAGAAAATTCACAGAACTGTGGCAAGTTCTTCAAGATGCTGGAACAATATTTCTGCCAAGGAAAAAAAAAAAAAATTGTGTGGAAGCGTACCAAGGAGAACTGGTGCTGGTTTAAAGACAAAATGTTGCACCAAACGTTCTTTAGATGTTTTACTTTGTTTGTATGGATTGAACTCATACAAACAATTCATGACATTATTTTTCATGGAGTTCTCGCTTTATTGTTATATTTGTTTAACCTTTATTTAGCCAGGTGAGTCCCGTTGAGGAGGCAAGAAGCCAAGAGGTCAGCAACAAGGGTTACAACAATACAACACAAAAAATTAAATTAATATATAATGACTACAAGGCATAAATACATGAAATACATACAGTACATGACAACTCATTGAAAGCAGCTACAGACTTCTGTTTTTACAGACTGTAACAAACATTTAAAATCTCCCAAGGAAACAATGTCAGACACTTTGAGCGTTTTCTGGAGCAGATTCCAGGACCGTTGTGACAAAACGCAGTCTTCCCAAATGCAGCGAAGACACGAGGGGCCGAGAACAATAAAAAGTCCTGGGAGTGGAGGCTGTACCCACTAGTGAAGTGAATGAGGAGGTAGTTTAAATAGCCAGGGAGAAGCCCTAAGATGGATTTGTAGATTAAAAAAATATGCCAGTGGAGCCATCTGCGGTAATAAAGTGATGTCAGACCAGACCCTTCATATAGAAGACAGTGATGGGGGAGAGATTTCAGAATGAAACACAAGGCACCATGATAGACAGTGTTTTAAGGGGTGCAGCAGAGGCATGCATATAAAGAACATCACCATGATCGATCACAGGGAGAAAGGTGGTCATGACAAGTCTGCTTTTGGTAATGAGGTTTAAACATTGCTTATTTCTGAAATCAAATCCTGGCTTAATCCTGAGTTTGTTGTTTGTTTCTTTAATGCCGAGCACATGGGGGCATTTATAGTTACATACATACGATCCAGACATGCAGCTGAATAGTAGTTAAATAGCAGCAAAGTTTACGGTGCTGACAGTGTGGTTTCATATGTAGAATTAGATTTAGTTTTAGCTGTTAGCATCAAATCAGATCAAGTTTATTGTCATTTTGCTGGACATACACAGTCGTACAGACAAGATGAGCGTTTCTTCAGGATCCAGTAACTTAAAGCAATTTAAATAAAGAAGTGTTTCCATATCTGGATTCAGCTTTCTGACAGCTTATGAAATGAAACTGTTGATCATTCTGGAGCTTCTTCCTTTAGTGCTCCTGACATGTTTGTTAGTCTATAGCCGATGCCTATCTTGTCATTGTATCACCAGTAATAAACAAAGTTGGATTTAGGAGGAGCACAAACCAAATGAGCTGCTGATTATTGGATCAGAATGTAGGAAATATGACCTACTGTCAACAAGCTTAGTACACAGGGACTCTGAGCTTAGTTACACACAGAAATAGACTGAGCTACATGTTGTGTAATACCGTATAGAAAAGATACAGTCGTGTAATCAAAAGATGAAAGCCCCGCGGACATGTAATATCAGCCCATAAAGACCACGGCATCCAGCTGTAGATGGGAGCGACTCGGCGCTTTTATATACGTCCGCTGAAATCCTCCCTAAAGCATCATCATAATAAGGGTTTTAGGCGTCCATGCCGAGCAGATTTTCACTTGGCCCTTTGTGTCAGAGAATCTCACCTGGCCTTTGGAGTGGGGGCAGAGGGGAGCAAACCTTCCTGCCCCAGCTATGGAGAGACAGCCTTCCTCTGTAACCCACTCTCATTCACAGACATCATTCATGTGCAAATCATCCTTGGACCTATTGTTCACCCGCTGCGCTCTCAGATACTTGCTGAATCAAGTGATAAATGTAATGGCAGTGCTGGAGATATGTTCCATATTGTGAAAAGGAATAGAGAGACTTATCAGAGCACTTACATTGGTTCAAAGGGGTAAAACTAACTTTATACAACTAGCTGGAGCATCAGACAACTTCAGCTTCTGAATGACAATACTTTTCTTTTTCTGGTGTTGATGCGACACGATACTCTTTCCGTATTTAATTTTTTTTAGCAGGCGTGTTAAAATCAAATGCGATTGTAGTTTTGTTGCTGAAAGGTTAAAAAAAAAAAAGCTGTTTTTGTACATAGTTAGCCTTCTGCACAAAAGTTGGTTCAACACTTTTATTCAATTACGGGTATAGAGCAACGACAAAACCCAACAAATTACAGAAAACACAAAGGAGTTCCAGAGGTTTTAAAGCCCAATAACTTGCCGTACAAAGGTGATGAAATACCTTTTTAAGTATGATACACTAAAGTAATATGAAGCTGAAGACCAGCCGACCTGCTGAGGACATAAGACAAAACACTTGTTGTTAATACGTGACCATTTAAATGTCCCATACATAGTAAGAAAGGTGCAGTAAAAATATATTTTTAGCTGTAGTATTCTTTTAAAAACAGTCTTAAGCCTCGCCAGTGATGCTAATTACAACAGAATAGACTTATTCATAGAAGATATTTTGACATGTCAAAGGAGGAAAAGCACAAGTGTAAATAATGTCTTTAAAGATGGCTGAATTCCATTTAGCGGCTTCAATTTCAAGGTCCGAGACCTTGTGAAATCATTCCTTCATTTATTACTCTATATTTTTGAGACGTTGAGTTCACTATGTTGTTAGCAGAAAGCAGTTTATATTTTACTTTTTTTTTGTTGCTTCATTCTGGAAATATGTGAGTATTAGAAATCAGATTTTTAAATAAAGTGGGATTTATTAATTTTTTTATTATTGTGGGACTGCGGTATAGATCTTCTTTTTCACAGCAGACATTTTGGAAAAGTCATAGCGGGAAAAAGGTGAAGCTTGACAACTTTCAACAACTGCATTTTATTTAGTTGAGGCAGTTCCAGGGTGCTTGTCCCAGGTTACTGCGATGACAATGAGTAAACACTGTTTGTTTCATCTGTGGTTTTCCTACTATAACAAATCAAACTGTCCAAGATGAAAGAAATTAATTAATTCACACTGTCAGACATAATGAGATGTTGAACTGACTTATCGTTACCGTTGAGTAACACCTGAGCTCCTCCTACTGCGGATGTGTCACCATCTCATTGTCAAGCCAATCTGAAGCAAACTTTGAACTGTTGCAAAAATTTAAAAGAAAAAAAAGAAAAAGGAAATCATGAATTAGGCTTATTTCCATGAACTGGCTTGGAGTAAGAAACTAGAAAGTGTAGTTTTGTCTTATTAACAGAAGCCAGACACAAAAAGAGACCCAAAGAAAAACAAGAAACAAACAAAACTTTGGCTATTTATGAGAGAAATTGGATAAAAGCTTTCAGGAATTATCTTTAATTGAGAGGCACCTGGTATTGGACATTTTTTATGCTGTCTGCAGGCAGAGACAACTAAAGAAGCAGAAATAGTAGTTCAGTTACATAAGTTACATGTTTGGTACGTCAGAACTTATTTAGAGAAGGTGTCTCCACCTCTTCACATTAAGTCTGTATGGAAAAAAGTCTTCTCAGGAGAGCATAACAACTGTTTTCAAATAAAAAGTGACCATTTCCAATAACTTTTTCTGATTCAACATTTTAAAATGCATGTATAAATACATTAGGGAAGCATGGACATTAATTCTTGGTACAGTGGCCACTGTAGGGAATCACAGACATACAGCCGGTCAGGTTACTTAATACAGAGTATGGGATTGACCCTATTTGGGACTTCTGGTTTAAGTGACAGGTATTGTTTTTTTACTTTGAAGATTTTGTTTTAAATATAGAAAGAGGGACATTTGTCATAAATTTGGAACCAAAAATACGTCAACTTATCAGAAAATTTATTTAACATAGTGTAAAAGTCTATACTGAGTGAGGATTAAGCGTTGGGCATCCAATGGACCCCCAAAGACCTTCTACGTATGGCAACATGGAAATCCTGAATAGGGTTAAGTGGAAACTTCATTTAAAAGTCAAAGGTTTTTCCTCTGCAGACAATGAATGTGTGCATCCAATGCCAGTCCACCCAAGAGTTAGTGATCAAAGCTCTGGATGAGTAGAACCCCCAACCAGATTGTCGTCCCTACACCAATAACACTACTACAGCCCAAAATCAGTGGTGGTTCATTATATAGTGCCCATGCAGGTTCTACTACTATATTTAAATTATAGCAGCACTATAGCTGTGGATTCATATCATTTGATTTCCAGACTGATTTCCTGACCATGCAACCAAACAAACGGGGTGTTGCCGCAGATAAACTGTTGAATTCAAGATGCAGCAGCGGAGCATGAAACATAAAACAAAGGCCTTGGAGACATTGCTCGATTAGGCTTCGCAAACAGAATAAACAGTTTTTGTTTTAACATTCAAGGACAAAATCACTAATCCTGGCCAAAGTAAACATTTTACCAAAACGGTTGATCAGTAGAAAAAGATTGTTTAACTCTATATAATAGTGCCTGATCTCTTTGAAAAAGCCCAAGCTTGTGTAATCAAAAGCAAAGCCTTTTGTCTCTTTAACACACATACCAAAGAAGCTGCCGAAGAGGCCACATCAGAATGAATGAATATTTAATTGAGGCCTATTGAGGCAGAAGATCAAAATGACCTTGCTTTAAATGATTATTCACTGATAAAAATAAAAGTAGGGTAGGGTAGAATGGAAGCCGCACACTTGAGAGCCTCGGTTTGTCCAGCGAGCAGAAAATATATTACACAAACATATGAGAAGCAAAACCACAGCATTGTTGATGCACAATAATAAATAATAAAAAAAAAACATAATAGTCATTTTACAAGCACATAAAGGCAGAGAAGATTGACACAGTGTTCCAGCATTGTTACCAATGTACTCTCATTCTTTCTATATGGTGCTGTTATGGTGGGAGAAATCCGCTCTTCCTCCCGGTCTTGGATCGACAATTTAAACATGACACCTAAATCCGACACACCAATGGGAACGGGTGACCCCTTGTTATTGGAAGCTGTCTGGACAAAAAAGCAGGTCAGTCTGGCTTGTGTGGGTGCAAGACCTTCCTCTCAGTTTTCCAGACACTCAATCTGGTGAGGATGTTTATTCACGTGAATGGCTTTAAACTTAAAGAGGAACAGGCGTCCATACTCGAAAACCAGCTGTTGTGGCGCCTTCACATTCTCAAGCACAGCGTTATTTTGTATATTATGTGACCTTGTTTAAATCTTTGTTCCGGGATTCGCTGCCCTGTTTTGTACAACACAAAAACGACAACAACAAAAAAAAGGAAGTGGCCTCACTCAGACGGCACATCTACAACATATCGCATCTGCTGCATCTGATCCGACGTCCTCACGGGTTTTGCCGCGAAATTTAAGAAGCTGCTTTTAAAAAAAGACTCACCAAACTTGTTTTCCGCCACAAATCGTTTCAGCTCTCAGCACACTTGCCGTTTTGCAACAATCGCGCACGAGAATCCAGAGCACAAGAGACGGTTGCTCCGCCAATGGCGCGCCATAATGCAGCCACAAGAAAATGTTGTGCTGCGAATAATGGACTCGAGTACAATCACAAGACTGAGCATGACTGTATACCTCAATGTTTTCTCTCTTTGTGCGCTATTTTGTGTGAGAAGGCTGAACACGTCGGAGGTGAAATGCTATTACTCAGTTTTCTAATTGCTCTCTGGCAGTTGGCTTGAGATCTGTTGTGTTGTTACAAAAAAAAAACGCCGCTGTGTTGTCGAACACAACCAGCAGGTTTGTTTCTGTAGACATTTTGTTTGTGCATATAACAAATCTGCATCATGTCAGACCTTGACCTCTGTTACATGGTGGGCACGGAGCGTAAGGACTGAGTCGTGGCATTCAGTGAAAACATAGTGTATTCACTCAGTAGATGGTGGTTGTGTAGGTTATTGTTGTACACACTCATTTTGCTCAACTGTGTTTTCAATTGAAGGCTGAATGATTTACAGAACATTATGCTAGGCATAACATTAAAAGTTAAGAAATATTTCTTTGGCAGCGAGCTACAACTGATCTATAGCATCATTCTAAGTTGGTACCAAATCGATTTTCTCGCCACAACAATTTAAAAAAGAAAAAAAAGCTCAAGGAAAAGGTGAATTTAAACATTCTGTACGTCCAGCATTGATTGTCACGGATGTTCCGCTTAGGTTTCCTCGCAATGACAATTGTGCTTTTTTTATTTTCGACTGAAAAGGAAATGTGCTGGCGGTGAAGCATTCTCTCTGCCCTGTTTTACATCGAGCTGGAGGGAGTAATTTGATTGTTATACTTCGGCTGACTTGCTATTATTGTGATCAAGGACGACCGAGTCTACATTTGACACCTTTATGTTTGATATAGAGACAAAACCTTGAGTTTCTCGTTTTGTAGAAGCCACGAAGAAACTGTACAGAGCCCACACCCGCCTATATGTTTTTAATCAATTCCAATGTCAGGGCGTGTTTGTTATGCAGCATGAGAGGTGATGAATACTTTACGCATTAGTTTTAATGGGAATACTCCAAGACGATCGCAAAAACAAGGGCAGGACTGAGTTTGCTTAGACTCACTGTGTAATCTATCTATCTATCTATCTGTCTATCTATCTATCTATCCATCCATCCATCTATCTATCCATCCATCTATCCATCTATCTATCTATCTATCTATCAAATTACAAGTCTTGTAGCCTTTTTCATTAAAAAAATATTTATTTTTTTTATTGCTTCTACATCCTTGAGACAATCCGTAGCAAGAGAAATGTCAATATATTCAATTCAAATACCCCCCAGGGGCAATTTAAAAGCTCACTAAGTATTTAATATGAAGACAAAATAAAACAAAACACAAAACCACATCATAAATATCACATTATATTACATGGGATACATTTTGGAGAGTCAGAGGACACGAGTTCCAACCTGTTAAGCACAGTCCTGATGTGGTCTGAAGCACATAAACATGGATCACCTTCACAAAACCACTACTGCATCAGGGGGAACACTGTCCAACGTCAGCCTGACTATGACAAGATCAAGAGACGCACACACACAACAGTCGAGTAAATCAAGACGTGAATAACGTCTCGCAATTGCAAGATTAAACCCTTCGTGTCCTCGCTTAACAGTGCGACTACACACAATCTAAAAAGAATGAGCTGAATATCATCACCATTGTCTCTCTGGCACAGACTCAGAGAAGTTCTTTAAAAAAAAAAAAAAAAAATGTTATTGTGTTAGTACACATTAGTACAATATAACTCCACTTCCACCGTGAGCTATCTGTCGCACACAAGTATCTGTTGACATGCTCCTTAACATGGATATTATGTTAGGGAGCCTTTTAGCAAACTCCAAATTATTCTGCCACAGTCCCTTTTCTGTGGTGGGTCAGGGCTGTCTGAAGCCATTATTGGTAATGAATGTGGAGTCCTACTTTAAAAGGTTCAGGCATGTAAAGTCACCTAAAGCTGACTAATGGAATCCTGCTGACACTAAATGCCAGGGGCTTTTACCACATCCCAGAATGGCAGTTTTGGAAATTTACACTACAGACATAATGAACTATAAATGTAAACCTTGGAATGTAGCCTCCCACACAGTAGCTGCGAGTTATTAATAGACAGAAGAACAGCCAATATGCTGGGAAAAAAAAATCACAAATTGCAGAGAGGACTCCATTGTGTGGTTTCTGTATCAATTCTACTTGTGACTCATTTGCACAATGGCACAGAGGAACGTAAACACAAGTCTTTGTATTTCTGAGGCGCGATTATTAAGGAAGCAGCTGTAAAAATATGCGCGGAGCATTTGTTGGGAGGCTCTAAATATTCTGAGTTTGTTAGCGCTGCAACACTTTGTGCCCTGGGAGATGGGCCTCTTCAGCAGGTTCACAGGTCGCGCAGAAGCGTGCAGAGTGGCCATTGTGCTTTGTCATTTCACAGGTGACTCACATCACTACACTCGAGCATGCTGGAGGTAGAGCACTTGGAGATGCTTGCGGCATTCAAAATGCATGATTTTCAGCCTAGTGCAAACAAATCGCTTTAAAAGATCAGTTTAATCTATTTCGAGCTGTTATTATGAGCTGGGAGAGTTGTTCAGATAAAGAGACTGAAGCAGGGTTAACATCAGTGTGTTGGACAACTCTTCACATACTTTACCCAGCGTGAGAGCTGTCAACTTTATTATTTGTTTTTACGATACAGTGTGCATATGATTTACAATGCAGACCACTAAAATAATGGTCAGGGGTGAATTACCGCGAGTCAAACTGCCTCCGATTTTGCAGTGATATAATGTAGTGCGTTTCAAAAAATATCTCAGTGGAAATATCAGTCATAGAAGTCATCGGTGTCTTCGCCGTTTGTATGGAAAGGTTGAGGACGTAAGGCTGCTTCAATGTCTGAGTTGCTGTCATCCGATTCCTCCCAGAAAGCTATACAAAAAGGTGGAGAGAACAAAACCGAATATTTCATTATTACAGCAGAATGTTCACTCCATGCTTCAAATGGAGTGTTGCCTCGTACATCTTCAGCATAATTTCTTTATTCAGCCACATCTACCCTCTCCTTATACGCATTCCAGGAAGTGAATACACAGAGGCTAAAGCGTACACAATGAAATGAAAGACGACAATGACAATCTTAACATTCTAACTTTTACATAGTTGAATATGTGTTAAATGCGGGTCTTCTGCACTCAAAGCAACAGAATACATCTTTAGGGATCCCATCACAGCTCTAAAAACTCTCACAAAAGTCATAACCTTCGTGTGGCTTGCTTTGCAAATTACAATCAACAATCTTCTTTTACATCAATTAATAAAACATCTTACATCTCCTTAGGTTTTGTTTACAGTTTGATAAGACATGTAAAGACAGCGTGTTTCATTTAGATAGGACAGGTTTAGTTGTTTATTTGTGGAGTGGTTGGTGCTTGCTTCAAACGAAGCTTTCAGTAACCTGGACTTGGCTTCAAGGTCATTTTTTCCATTTACACATCCTCAAAAGGCACAGCTGCATTTACAGAGAAATTTAATCAAACTGTTGGTATTTTTATGCAGCTTAAATTTTTTTTACCAAAACTTCATGCGTGTTAACACACAGAGGGCTTTATAGTGATCTGTTTGGTGTAATTAACCTATTTTGACACTGTGTCTTTGCACCCAATTGAAATTACTTTGTCGATACTCACCTTTTGACTGCAGAGCAGAATGGAGCTTTGATTTAGTCGTCTCTCTCCTGGAAACACAAAGACAGTTAATAGCCTTGTAAAGTTATTACCTTAGGCCTTTCGTTGAGAAAGGACTACTAGTTTTTTCTTTTCTTTTTTTTTTTGCACTAGAAACAGCTAAAAAGGGAAATGGCAGATTATGATTTCACGAAAATATAAATCCACGTACTGAAAAAAAAATATGTAGAATTCATTCACTGTAACCTGCTTATGCACTAATAACCAAAATACTACAACTGAGAATCTTAGACAATAAAAACAACAACAAAAAACATCTATCCATTATGCACGATGGACTGATGTGAAGACACCAGTTTCAATCCGGAGACTTACTGCGTACACTCCGACAGTGCAGCACAGGGAACTTCCTTGACTCCCGTTCTAATTGTGCCAAAGGACTTCCACAAGTCCCTCTTTATTCAAAAATAGTCCAAAGACAGGGTTGCCAGGTTCCCATAGCTCTGGTGATATCGCTATGTAAATGTGTGACCTCCGAAAAGGCTTTGATCTACCTCAATGCATATGCAATAAGGCCCCCCGTTCCACTTTTAAAGGCCTCCTCTTTAATTTACATCATCACAGAGCCTATTCAAAACCCCACAATATATCCTCATCATCTCCCAGGTTAGCATACATATCCATATGGCTTATTTGTTTTTGGACCGTCTATGTCGGAGCTGTTTTTGACGCTTTTCTTGAAAACAGTGAGAAATGAGTTTTAAGCAGATACGTGCCAGCGAAAAGCAGTCATGTGGCGTGTTCTTCCATCTGCATCAATTCAAACCCATGACCTCTTTGATTGTCACCCTCTCAATCACCCTCATCTCCTCATCTCTCCCTCAGCTAAATCTTGGCACATGTGACTGTACATTGAGCGTAAGGAGCAAATTACTCTGGCTGCGTTCCAGTTGCTATCTTCTAAACTATATATTGCTGCTTTTGCACCACTTAAGACAGAATGAGCGAGAGAGAGAGAGAAAAAAAAAAGACGCCCCTCCCATTCCAAACTGTGAGCAGATTGCTTTGCGCTATAAGCAATATTGCATAGAGCCGGTGTAATCATTAGAACATAACCTTTACATTCATATGCTGATAGGACATCCTGCAGGACATTTGGATGAATCTGTTCAGACGGCATACTGAACCCCGGGCACTTAAAATGCAAGAAAATCAAAGCAGGGGGGATAAGTAAGAAAAGCAGCAGCAAAAAAAAAGAAAAGAAAAGACAGCAAAGACACAAGAGCACATAGTCAGCCGGCTTACAAACTGAAGGTGCTCTACATAGGAGGGTGTTTAGTTGAAATAGAGGGTGTATTTATGTAAACATTTTGGTGAATGGCGGGCAGTGCAGATGGTAAATATCTTCCTGTGTAGCCTATTTTAAGTCTGATTAAAGAGTAGGTGCTGTTTTTAGTTTGTGCCCAAGCTTGTCATGTTTGGCAGCAGCAAATGGGAGCTTGTTTTACTAGGAGACTGTCAAATGGTTATACACAAATCATTTAGATTAAAGGATATAATATCATAACTATATGCTAGTTTTTGTTATTGTACCACTGGTAAGGGTGTTTTAATACACACACAGCATGTAAACATTTATTCTTACATAGTGAATGAACATAAAAACCTTGGGTTTGTTCATTTCCTGTCTGAGTTACAACACTAAAGTCAAGATACGTTGACCAGCTCTGGTACAGGCTAATGGTGGGCACAAGGGGGAATAAATACATATCTACATTAATTTAAAGAATGCAAATCCACCTGCTTTCCACATCTTTTTTTTTTTTTTTTAAACCGAATAAAAGATAAAGCACAAACATTAAAGCACAACTAAACCACAGGGACTAGTGCATCCATTTACCAACTGATCTCAACCACACCCTGCAGCAGCAAAAATACAGCAATAATCTATACGATTACTTCCTCTCCTTTGCCACAATAATAGCTGTTACGGAGAGTAAATTGGGCTTTTCTTTTCTCGAACTTCCCCCCGGGATGGGAATGGTCTATCAGCTGTTCCACTTCAGCGAGGGACAGGACTGATTTCAAGACAAGGCTATTACCATAGAGAGCCCAGCCTGGATCTGACCCCACCAATCTAATATTCCGTTTCCATAAACATTTATGCCAGTTCATCTTCTGCTGAGTTTCCCTTAATTGAGGCAATGATCTGAATATGTAAGACTGGGCTGGCCAGTGTTTTACAAGCTCTGGTAGACAGAGGTGAATGTAATGTGTAAAATGATGCAAATTACAGCTATTGTAATGTCCTTTTTTCAGTGCCTCGCTCATTCGCTTTCACTGGCCTTTGCAATTGTTTCATATTGTTGTTTATCTAATGTTTTTTAACAGTTTCTGCGTCTGCGTAGCCGAGTTCACAATTACCTTTAAAATTGTATGGGGCTTTATACGCATTACGCGGAGGTTGACAGAAAATATTGGCATTTCTAGAGCCGTCTGTATCTGTTTATTTCTTTGATGAAACCTTTCTCTTGTTTTGTCAACAACGGTTTTCTATGGACTCCAGCTCAAGGTCCTAAATTGTTGCATGATTTCAGTCGGATTGTAAAAACACACATTGTAAAGGTCGGTAATGCGGCGATATGCAATGTCGAAATGGCAATGAAATGAATAAAAACAAGGTATATCATGGTATTTTATATGCAGAAACTGGTACCATTTCTGTGCAGTGGTGAAAAATGGACATGCTTCTGGAAGATTAATGACCCACTCATGGGAGTTCAAGGCACCGTGTGGAAGTTAAAAGTCGTTTTGAAACTACTCTCGACATTTTTTGCTTTGTTGGGCTCTGCTTTGCTCAGTGCTCTGCTGCATCACTGGGTATTTCCTTGCGAAACAAACAAACTACTACCGCGAATCTCTGACAACTTACGACACAGGTGCGCTAAATTGCTGTATTCGCTCTGTTCAGCTGAAATGTGCTCTGTAAAACATTTTCACGTACTGCAGTTAAAGGAGCTCGCGAATGAATACGTACACAAAGGTTGCAGTCTCACATCTGACCCGAGTTTATTTCAGCGTGCACTTAATAAGAATATAACCAGTGTTCTAATTATGCACCAACAAAACATTTCCACTAGCACAAGGACAAAAGCATCTTCATACCGAACGTACTGTCCTCTCAAACTGCAGTTTAAGGTGATTGCAATGTAAGACTAGGTCAAGCTCCTTGGAATTACTGAAGATGTATTTCATTTATAAACCTGTAGTCGCATTAGAGAATACGACGACTGTCAGAGGAAATAATGCTTACCAAGCATTTAATACTGCCTTGCCGATAGCTAGAAAACTGCTTTTATTTACCCTGGCTTTTTTTTTTTTTTTAAGCTCCCGCCACCCACACACAAATGCTAATAGCACAATAGCACTTTTGCGCGGCTGTGCTTGTCTAAAGGTAAAGGGAGACCCATCACCTCATCATTCCCATCAACTCCTACTCCCATCCCAGCTATGACCCCGCAGAAACATTGTTTAGGCTCCGTTTAGATGTACTCTAACAGGCCTGAATGGTAGCAGGATATAGCCCTCAGTGGGGGCAAACAGTGAGAGGCAACTGTGAGTGCACTGTGAGTGGGCGCTCTCTAACATGTGAGTGCTCTCTGCTGGCAATGAGTAAGTACTGCAACTCAGAGGAAGAGGTACTGGGCCAATGAATTCAACGCAGCACGCTCTCCTCCTGACTGGTGGCAGTCTAGTGGAGACAGCCAGCATGAGGGAAGGTTGAAGGACAGAAATTCATCTCATGTTGCATTTATTTGTTGAAGTGTATTTAAAGAATGTGGGGGGGAGAAAAAAAAACACTATGAATGTGAAGTTAAAATATAAACCAGCAAGAAACTGGAGCCCAATAAACTAACCCAGATTTTAAAACACAATAGTTAACCCATATTTAGGCTTGTTTTCGCCCCTCAATCAGCCTCTAAACACATTTATATGCGAGACGTTAGCACAGTTTGGCTTAATTGACGATGCACTGATTTGTAAGACAACATTAAAATTAACAACAATAAATCATAGAAAGTGTCTGAAAGCCAAATTAATTTTTCACAGGCCAATCAGGCAGGTCATTATTTGTTTCAAACAACCAGTGTAGGACAGTGACCTCCTCTGGTTGGAGTCTCTCAATGCTACCGTCATCGATAGTCAATTGTTTGTTATCGCAACATTTGAATCTCTTACTTGAGCTGAAGATGAAGTCGGAACTCAAATAACACAAAGTTAGACGTTTGTTAAATGTTTAAAAAAATGGAAAACAGCATAACACAAAAGTGCTGGCTGCTTTTAAGAGGATATACAGACTCAAACAAATAATCAGGTACATATTCAAGTACGTGTTAAATGCTCCTGATGTGCATCTCCTGCCGTAGAGCATCACATGGCACTGCAGCTAATATATCATCAGTAACTGTTTACATGTGTTCCTTAACTCGCGGTGGGATTTTAAAACAGCAATTTTTAACCTTTCAATACTGCTTTGTCTGTTACTGCCTCTCTGTCTCCCTCTATCTCCTGCTCTCTCTTTTTGTCCCCTCCCCTCCACTCCTCTCTCTCAGCTCATGTCCCTCTCACCCCTCCATCTCTCCTCCCAGTGAGTCGTCAGACTCGCACACATAGCCTCCCCACGAGGGGGAGGGAGGGAGAAAGAGAGAGAAGAGAGAGAGAGAGAGAGAGAGAGGGAAGGAGAGGGAGAGAGCGCTTCTGATTTTGACACTCTGAGTGATTTGAGGTCGAATGCTTGAGCACATCCTGTTGTCCAAAGCAAAGCTGTAAACCACTAATTGTTGAGTCAAGGTTTTTGTCAAGCAGGCACTAGGCACAACAATCATCACACCGTCTGACGGCTCCAGGATTTCGCTTTGTGTGTCTGTGCACATGTGTTCAAGCATTTTTTTTTTTTAGGATGAAAAACAGGGGAGGGAGAATAAAATGGTATTAAAAAATCCAAAATAAAAATAAGAAAGGAGTGGCATCTGAAATGCCTACAGTAGAAAGGAGCACAATGATTCTTTGCACGAGAGGAAGCAGTGGCATGCACTCGCGTACAAAGGGGAACAAGTGGTCTTTACATGGAGTGCAGCTGCTTATTAAGACTCACTCCTTCGTGCATTATTCCTTTCATCCCCACTCAACCACAAAGTGATTTTACTTTGCCACTCACAAAGACAGCAAAAGATTTCTAATGAACAAATCCTTAATAAATGTTGCAGATCAGTCGCTTCCCCGCGAGTTATAATACAATAAACAGAACATTCCATAAAAGTATCTCGCTGAAAAACACTGTGTGGGAGAGAGCAAGGAAGAGAGAGAGGGAGAGAAAAAAGAATATGAAAGACCCCAATTCTCTCAAACTCCATAATAGTGAAATGAGCACATATAAATGTGTTAAGAGTATCTCTTTGCATCTTGTATAGACTGCATGTATTTAATCTGTAAAGCTTATTAAGGCCCTAGTCATTGCTATGCAAAGCAGCACCCAGTGCTTTTCTCTCGCTTTTCAGCCGAGTGCAGTGTTTGGCCAATAGGACTGGCCCCCCGCCTCTCATTCTGCATTCATAACATGCAACATTTGCACAATGTATCTCTCAAAGGCCCTGAATAGAAGGCCTTAATACTCATGTAAACAACTGCAAACCAATTACTTAATGAATCGGGCCCACACATAATGAGGAGCCTCACAAAGGGCTATAAATGCATTTTTTGCACCAAAGCCTCTGCTTTAAACTACAATCCCTCTGCTGTAGTCTAGGCTTAACTGGCAAATCATAATTATTGTCTAAGACAACAGAGAGGAAGCCATTTTTGTATTTTGAGTCCAGCTCCATCCTCCTTTTGAAGTCACTCATCAGCTCGCTGACAAAATAAAGCAAATAATTAACAAGTAGGATGGAGAGGGGGGAGAAGAAAATACAGGAAGACAGAGAGGAAGAGGGGCAAAGAGATGGAGAAAGGGCAAGAGAGCGAGAGAGAGTGAGACGCAGAGAGAAGAGAAAGGAGAGAAACAGGGCAAGAGCATGCTGCAGTGTTATGCTTCTGCTTAAGTGCAGGGCTTCCAGACCACTTGTGGAAGCAATAAAGCGCAAGAAGTGACTGTGGTAAGTGGAATGCTTAAATCTAAGCGTCGAGGAGAAACGGAGAAAAGACAGGGGAAATTGTTGTATGACCAAAGAGAAGATGATGATGGTGACTAGCAGCTCTTTGTGCTGCTTCCTTCCTAACTCTAGTAAGATTACAGTGTCAGGAATGCATTTCTGCACACTTTACCAATCGTATTTACGTATTCAACTTGTGTCTCATCACCGCTCGCAGCATTCTCTGTTTCTGTCTAATTTTTTTGTGCAAATTTTGTTTAATCACATATATTCCAGGCTTCCCATGCACATCAATGACAGGGAGACAGGCACCATCTGAGAGGGTCTGGGCCCAAAATTGGCTCATGTATATTAAAGAGGTTGGTCACTGGGGCTGGCAGTAGCAGACATCAGCAGCTATGAGGACCACAATAGAGCCAGGCCATTAGGCCCTTCCCTGGGCTAATAGGCAGACTGGGAGCGCCTGCTTGCCAGGCCAGGGAGATATAGACTTCAGCCCTTGTGTCAGCGTGGTGCCCGGTAATCACATGAAATCAGAGAAGATTATTCCTCATAACGTTTACCCAGCCATTACTACAGCCCAAATGGGTTCGCAGTGAAGAGGTGCTCTGAGGACCTGACATGCAATTGCAGATTTGATGAAGTCGTGTTGATATTCAAATGTAACAGTGATGGTGTTAGCTTCCACCAAGCTATTTATCATTAGATGTTCTTTTCCCACCCACTTAGAGCTCTGATTTGAGCAGCCTAAATATGTTTCAAGGGTGAAAAATGAAAGGACATTTGTCCTTGTCAACACTTGAGTCCCCTTCTTCCAAAACAGTTGTCCCTGATTCTCTTCTTGACATGATCTGTTTGCATTCTGGCAACAAGCCTGAAGACAGTGAGATTATGGCTCCAATTTATTTTTGTGGTAGTTGATTTGCTTTTGAATTCTAAAACCTGGTTGAACCCAGCAAACAGTGAGTGAGAGGGGCTTTAGGGGCCTTTTGTCTTTGTAAGCGAGTTAATGGGTGGCGCCCCCTTGATCTTATGGAAATGAACAGGGAATTATGAGAGCAGCCATGCAAATGTACATCAACCACTTTGGTGTCTGGTGGCCCATTTCCTGTGGCCCGTTGAATAATAACAATGTTCTTACCGAGGGTAAGGGTCTTGATGTGAGGAGCGTTTGGCCCTCCCCAGGTCCTCTTCATGGCCATGATTTATTCCTTAAAAGAGCAAACAGAACCAGATAAAACCATTTGATTTCTTGATTGATCTCATCACAAGCAAACTTGCCATGTATATTTATTTAGAAACTTATGATGAAGCTCATGAGAAATTTTGGGAGAGCTTCTCCACTGTGGCATTGGGGCCTCTTGACACACAGTCATGGGAATGGAGTAATATTTATATTAGACATAATATTTTTTATACAATCCACTTTCAAATCTATTCATGTATCGAGAATATGCCACACCCAAAACCATATGATTGCAGAGATTTTTTTTGCCGTTAACAATGAGGTTGCTTTTGTTTTGTGCTTTTACTTTCATTTTGCGTATACAACAAATATGGTTTGTCTATGATGTCCTTGTGTTGTGTTGTGAAGACACATGGCCACAGGTAACTAATGATTAAGCTCCAGTTGCTCACTATGTGGCTGGTGGAGTGGACCACATCTCTTACCTGAGAGGCCATCCTCCTCCTCCTCCTCCTCCTCCTCTTCAGAACTCTGTAGCCTTTGCTGCATGGCTGATTGTTTAAGTAACTGATATGCTTTTGTCTCTATTCAGGGATACACACACACAAACATACACACAGACACACACAAAGTCACTGTCAAATATTTGCTTAGAACCCAGGTTTCCAACTTTCAGAGGTTTCTGTGTTTGATGAGACAACACGCTTCAGTAGCTGAGTTTTTTGGTGTAGGTGACGAACAGAGTGAGTGAAAACACCGCACTCAATCAGCTAAGCTGTTGATTCAAGCCTACAGTATGTAGCAACAGTTTCCATGAGAAAGCAATCAGCATCTCACATTATCTCAGCATTCCCTACCAGGTAGACAATGATTGATTTTCTGTTTTTTTTTTTCCTCCCCTAAATATATATCTATAAAAAACAACAACAACAAAAACCCACTTGTAATTACTTTCCGGCACACTAAAATAGGTATCATATTTGAATGGAGCACTGAGACTGCGCTGGCAAAAATCAATGGAGCAGAAGTACATAATAAATGGGGTGTTGTTTCAATGATGCAGTAAAAAGCACACGTAACGGATCAAGGGACAGAGCAAAATTGTGACCAAGTCCTACCATTTTTAACTTGATTTCTGAATAAAAAAATGCTGCTTTTAATTATTAAAAAAAAAAAAAAAAACATAAATTGTTTATGGTGCACAGCAATCCCTACGGATATTCCACCCACAGCACTTTATACAGCTACAGCTTTTACATGTAGTCTAAAAAAAAAAAAAAAACACACAAAGTCTACAGACGTGCATGTCTTGGCAATTACTATCAGTTCCAAGGTCATGGTATTTGATTGTAACATTGATGTCGCTCAGCACAGCAAAACCCTTTCCTTGCAAAATCTTTAGTCATGTTTTTTTTAGCTGGTTATGGCTCTTTTGATTAAGTGTAGCGATTGGAAACTGGACTCATTTTGCTGGCTGTGCACCTTAGGGATGCGGACACATGAAACACCCAGTAGGAAATCTGATAGCCAAGGGTAATATAGGATTGCTTTACATTTCAGAGGTGAAGCTGAGGGATGGGCATACCAACTGCTTCCAGGATGCCGTCACATCTAGTATTTTTCAAGTCCAGCCTTGCCGGAGCATTGTTTAGAAGATAATGAGAACCGATGACAGATCTTTTGCGCTTCCCACCCTGGCGCCCTGACAATTAAAGTAGCCGCATTATGCTGGGGCAGCGAATTATCAATTTTGCTAGAATGCCTCAGACCAGGCTGAAAACACAGCTAGTGTTTTCTCGGAGATAATTAGAGAGAACTAGCACAGCTCTTCAGGTGGGACTTTGACCCTGGATTCACCTTGATCATCCTGCCTCAGCCATTGTGTAAAAGAGCCCATTATTCACTGCAGTGGGAAGAAAACAAACCACAACATAAGGACAGTGTGAATGCTGGGGCACCGGCAATGCCTTTTTACCTCTAATAGGACCACTTTCCACAGGGCTTTCGTCCTGGCTGTCCTCTTCAGTACTTTGTAGTTCTGTAAGAAAGGGAAGCGCATAGTGAGAAGCAATGGCAGGGAGGAAGGGAGTCCAGGGATAGAAATGGGAATGGGGGGTCTTTCTTTAGCTCTGAATAGAAGGCTGTATGAAAACTGGGCTGTGAGGGATTCATAAAAAAGCTCTATGGTGAAATTGATTTCTTTCATAAAAGGGAAGTTTTAGTTCTCTGCAAAGGTGGTTTGCAAAAAAAAAAAAAAAAAAAGGCAGTAGTCTACATTTCTTCCCATTAATGGTCTTGCTGCATATTATATAAATACTATAGAAAGACTGAGGAATGTGTTAGCCGTTTGTGGGAATCTAGGGGCAACCATATTGAACACTTGCTTTTTGATTGTTAGAAAATGCAGCCGTTCCTCCAGCCAAGCTAATAATCAAATATTATTACAATTGTGAGAATTATTGTACAATCATAGTGATAATCTCTGGTGACCTTGGATCTGTTGCGTTTGTACCGGCCTGGCAGGCTTCACATCTCCGTCAGCCAGGAGAGAAGAAGGACCGCACAAAGAAGATAAGTCACTCTCGTCCTCTGCTGAGGGGCACTCCTCACTGGACCGGGACAGAAGTGTCCTCAGCAACACTTTGGCCTGCGAGCAGCACAAATTAAAACCACACTCTTAATTGTTCTCATTTTGTGAAGGAAGTGTCAAATTGAACTCTCGCCGATTAGGCAAGTCATTTACTTTGGCCACGGCTGCTCGCACAGAGGTGCAGCTGTAATGCGTGTTCAAACGCCAAGCGAAAATAACTTCAAATTCTCTCACTCGTTTAACTAAAAAAAGATTATTTCGCACACTTTCGCTCCCGCTCTCCCTCTCAATCACACTTTTTTTTTTTCTCCCCCTCTCCCTCTCTTCTCATCCATGAGATTAGAGAACTGCCTAAAGAATGCAATCACCCTGGCGTTAATGTGCAACACGTTTCAGATATCTTCCCTCTTGGCTGAGAGGATTGAGACAAACTACTCTCTTCCTCCCTCTCCAGCTCATTTTTATCTCTGTGGAGATGAGGATACACAATTAAGAGGAGCTGTTCCGGGAGATGAGGAGCAGGGAGATGCCACACACCGATTTCCTTTCTCTCCTTTTTCCCTCCCCCATATCAAATCCTGCCATCATCATCTCTCTTTTGTGATCAAAGACTGCCTCTCAGCCTCAGATGGCCATTTGCAACTTTTAATGAGCGCTAATATGGAGGGGATGATCAGGAGGATTTTGACAGTGACAAACTTTAAGTACACTGTAAGTTGTTATCAGTAGGTCACAGGGAAGATTGACAATGTACATGCTTTCATTTTCTGAGAGGGGAAGAGACGAAAACACATGCCAATCTGAGTTTGCCACTTGGTATTTGATGCTGCTGCACAATAAAAACTGTCTTGATCCTTGTCCCCGATATCCCCCTTTGTTCCTTTTTTTAGATTTAGTCAAATGTACCGTGGGTTGAGGGCTCTCGCAGACCCACTGCATTTTAAATATCAATGAATGCAACTGTTAGCACTTGAATATTCAAAGGGCCTCTTTGAGTGTGTGCATGCGAGCTGCATGCTCCCATTTGTCGGAGTAGCCAGGCTGTGTGGCAAGACGTGAATGGAAATTTCTGTTTGCTCTTGTGTGTGGAGAGTAAGCTGTTGTATGAGAGGACAGAGAGGAGAGAGAGAGAGACACACATAAAGGGAGAGATAGAGAAATAGAGGAAGGGAGAGAGAAATAGATGGAGTGAGAGTGAGAGAGATAAAGAGAGAGAAAGATTTTCACTCAGGCTTTTCCTGATGCACTTGGATACAATGATGTAGATGGCAGTACCCCTCTTCCCTTTGTCAGTTCATATTTTCAAGAGGCTCTACAGTCTCCCTCTTTGCCTCTCTCATTGCGTCGGGGACACTGCAGCAAGATCTCCAAGCCACAAGAACCCCCATAAGATGAGTCCGCAAAAATTAATAACACAAAAACCTGCATGTGTGGATGATCATTCCTGCAGATAAAATGGCCCATAGTGGGACTGCTGACATATCTCTTGACATCATCTGTGGACTCTGAGTGGGAATATTCTTTGTAATTTCTTTCTATGTTTAATTGAGCATGAGCTGCACAATGTCAATGAGTGGGAAATTTAAAATAATCCCATTGAGGAGAAGGTCCAAATGGCTCCCTCATTCAATCGGTCCCAGCTGATGGCGATACTTTTGGCTAATACTAAATTAAAAGCAAGTGTTTCTCTGATGAATACGCCACATGAGATGAAAGAAGCCAAGCTGAGGCTGTAATTTGCGATTACTGCATGGGTCAGGGTTTCCCTTCTGTCTAGGTCAACGTGTGGAGCAATCTGATGAGCAGGAAGCCAGGGCTTGGTTTCAAGCACAAGACACAAAGAGGGCATTCAGTACCAACTCCACCTCTCTTTAAAAAAAAAACATGCAAAGAAACAAGTAAAGAAACAAGAGCAATAGCCTATTTGGAGAGAAGACAAAACGAAGCCGTATCTCTCTTTCCGCTGTCGGGGTGTGTTAATATCTGCTTGCGTTTGGGGCTGGGTGATGCAAGTGTGTGACCTTCTGTTTGTGTTTGTGTGTGTGTGTGTGTGTGTGTGTGTGTGTGTCGTGGCAGTGCATGTGCCTTCGACGCTACCTGGTGGCTGTAGGTGGCATGACGCTTCAGTAGCAGCGGCGTGAACAGTTGGACCAAGCGCTCAGTGCTGAGGACACGTCGCTCCTTGAGCACAAGGGCGTGCTTGAACCAGCGATCCCACAGCCGAGCGGCATTAGGAGGGAGGCTGGTGCTGCAGTGAGGGAGGGTGACGGAGGAAAAAAAGAGAGGCTTTCTTATTCAATACACAGTAGGAAATATGAAAATAAGTCATAATTATATCTCCATACAGTGACAGATTATCAAGAAAATGGATGAAGCTGAGGAGTTTGGCTCAAGCAGCCACAAATAATACAGTTATGACACTAGTTTTTTTTTTTTCAAGAAGCATTCTATAAAGTGTGCTCTCTGCGCCATCTTAAACAACTGAGGAGATATGAATGACTAATGAATTTTAGTTAACACTGAATAGACGCAGACAGCAATATAGCTTCAGGCTGAATAATGTAACAAAAATAAAAAGGTCAAGGTCAGCCAATAGGCATCTCTAGAGGGAAGAGAGGGACACTGCTAGATGTGTTTCTTTGAATTGAGTATATAGCAGGAAAGGTCTCAGTGAAATCAATAGAGTAGTGAAGCAGAGCATGGATTTGGCTCAGAGTATAACTACTCATTATCCAAAGGACTGGAAGTCGCAGATAGGGCATTTTAATTTACTCATGACATTCACCCATGCAGTGCTGCCGTACAAGGTGACACCAAAGATGACCTTTTACATTTGTGGACAAGGGAGACTGTATCAAACGGTAGAGTGCAATATCTCAGTGACTGCTGGAAGTGCGTGACCCTTCCCCACGGTCTGGTAAAAAATAAAATAAAATAAAATGCACATGCAGCTGTCCAGACTCTTTCTAAAAAGTGGAATTCACCTTTACTGCAAGTCTGTTCACGCTGATATTTGTGCTCTGAATTACTGAATTGTAAAACCACTAAAGGTTGAAAATGTCACTGTCGACACAAAACACCGGCTATATTACACAACACACCAAAATATATCACCACCAATATTTTATTATATGACTGCATATAATAATTTATATACAGCATTTTTGCAGCATCTCAGGCATTGCAGTGTTACAACAGTAGCACAATGCAAAGGAGGAGTGAGGAGGAAAAACAACGACTCCAAACAATTTCACACACACACACACACAACTAAATCTGATTATGTCATTGTGATGCTTTTTTTTTTTACAATCCCACAATTACATCAAGCTGGGAAAAAAAAAAAAACACCAACACACGACACAGAGAAAAAATGAAAACACTGACACCAGTTTTTCGGCATTGGATTCCCCGAGAAACCAGGAGCCTTACCTTATTTCATTAGGCTCAGTGCTGGACTGATGAGCACTCACTAGATCCTGTGGTAGCAGACAGCCCTTTTCTGTGCTCCATGACAACCTCTGAAGCTCATGAAGGACGACTGCTCCACATGCTTCAAGGTCCTCGTCATTCAAGCCCGCTCCATCGTCACAAAGGCTGCACAATATATAGAGAGCAGTCAGCTATTGCCATGGAGCCCTGGGCTCAGCCTGCAGGTCAGGAGTACAGCCAACAGCTGCTAACACTTCACATATAAACACACATAGTACACCTAGTAAAACCATAGATATCAATGCACACAAGCTCACGCAATATGACAGCAGGACTAAACATTATACTGAGGGTCACGACAAAAAATGGCCACCGTCTTCATTTGTGGAGACGTTATTAGCATTTACAACAGTTGTGTTTGCATGGACGGGGATAAGTAAATATTGGATTTGTAAAAACGGAGAAAGCTTCCCTTTGCTAGACATTTATCCATATTTTACAACAGGAAGTCCAATTATGATAAATTAATCATGCTATGCAACATAAAAAGCTTATGAAAAATAAGCCCAGTTTAATGAAACACATTCTCATCCTCTATCTCCCTGACTCCCAATAACAATTCAACAGGGCGGTTACTATAACAATCCCATGTGTTTGAAAACCCCTCAGAAATAAAGACGCATGCATGGTGGTGATGACACTTCATCTAATGTGAGAGCCCTTGGCAGAAGGATAATATGTTTTCCTCATCTGCACAAACTGCTCCGCGGCCATTAAATAAATATACATGGCATTTGATTTAGACAGGGGTGGGATAAGGTTGTAAAGTTTGAAGAAGGACACAAAGGATATACCTGATAATTCTATTGAGTTCTCTGGCCGCGAATGAAGAACTGCCATACACACTGGTCTGTTGACTGTGGAGTCGTCCTTCGATGTTGTCTAGCAGATTAAAGAGTCCTTCCTGGGAGAGACTGAAAACAACATTACCTTTATTTTTTTTCTAACCTTTTTTGTGGTGAAGGATATAAAAATGAAGGAGGTTACGAGATCGATAGGCCTGTATTTTGTTAAAAAAAAAAAAAAAAAAAAAAAGAATAATAATAATTTTTCAAAAAGGATGCCAAACATCTGTGATACATTTTTCCTGGCAATTTCTTTGAGGTACTCAAGGACTGCTGGAGAATCTGATCATTAAGATGCTACCGTCACAATGCAGGATTTCAACAGTTCTGTGTGTGTCTGTTGATGGTGCCACATGTAATTACAGGTTACAGGAAAGGCTTTTGAAACCTGGTATTCACAACAAGAACTTGTAGAATTAGCTATTTGCTGCTAAAGTGAAACATGACTTCATATATATGCAATTACACCGCCAAGTAATGTTCAATAAAGTCAGTAATATGATATTAAAACTGAGCAGGAATGAAAATACTGACGACTCAGATTGCCAACACATTTAAAAGTGTCAGAAAAAAGGTTTCCAAAAAAAAAAAAAAAAAAGAGAGGGGCTTCTGGATGATTTCTTTTGGTGAGAGATTTACACTTTAATCTGGTCCTGTGTGAGGCTGCAAAATGAGAAATGGATGCCTAATGCATGTGGATATTGAGAATCCATCTCTTTCTTGAGCATTAAGCTCTGGGTGGCCCTCATTGAATTCTCCCAGAAACCCCAAGCCGAGAGATTCTGAGCCCCCTTACATAAAAAGAGGCCAAAAAGAATTTATGACAATCTGTAATGGGCTCTTGGGTTAGGGGTCAGCAAACAATTGCTCCCTCTTTTTTGCAGGTTGTTTCCTGGTAACATCCTGATTAAGCTGGCAGCTTGAATTATATCCATGACATTCTGTAGTGTGCAATCCATCTGTGCCAAGTCCTCTTCAGTGTGGCTGAAGTAGAATAGGCAAAAGCTCTGTCTTTTTTTTTTTTTCCTTTCCCTTATCGCCAGCGTGGGCCTTGAAATAGTTATCTTTCTCTTTCCACTTTATTTATCACTGCTCTTCAAAAAGAGACCTTTAGAGGGGGAGAAAGTGAATTAGTTGTGTTTTCCTGCAAACCTCTCTCTCTATTTGTATTGTTGCCAGCTTTCATGTCAAGGTCTCTAACCTCACTTTGGATGCTGCTGTTGTCCGCATGTCGACATCATCAGGAGCGTATTGTTAACCAGGAGGAAGAGGTCAGCCTCTCTGCAGCAATATTGCTCTACAGCGTACAGTAGTGCCTCCGGGGTGATTTACCACATGGAATGGCCTCACTATTGAGTGATTGGTGTCAGAAGAATCTCACCGTGCTGCCACACACAGCAAATGCAACACACAAAGGAAGTGGAAAATACAACCACAAGTAGTAACAAACTAAGTGCAGCGGTGCCGGACTAAATTTGGGATGTGTCCCACCACACTGTCAGCAGCATTCAGTTCAGAAAGTACTGCTGGACAATGTGCAAGACTTTTACTTGAATTTAAAGCAGAAAAAAAATCGAACTGAGGAATGTTTTCAAAAAAAATGTGATGCCCTATTGACACTGCAACAACATTATTTTTAATGCTACACTGCTCGTGTTCTACCTCTAGACTTTACCTGTGTGCCATGCTGTCACCAATTAAGCAGAACCTTCATTCGGTTAAGAGACAACATATTTGAGAGCAGGACACGGTGGAACCATTATAATACATCTCGAAGAAGAAACCTAGACAATTTTTCAGTCTCACTCACCCAAGCCATGCTGGAGGAGAAATATAATGGGATAATCTAATGAATTGCCCGGGCTTGTTTTTCCTGACTGTGAGCTGAATGGAAGGAGCGATATAAACTCTAACCTTAAGAGAGAGAAAGAGAGAGGGAGAGAGAGGGAGAGAGGGAGAGAGAAAGAGAGGGAGAGGATAGAGACTGGATGCTCTCTGAGCTTTACATCAAAGCCTCTGGTTTTCTCCTCATACACAGAAGCTCTCCGTGTTAACAATGAAAGCTTCAGCCCCCACCATCGTCTCCCCTGCACAGGCTAACTGCAGTTCCTCTTGGGGGTCACAGTATAAACATGATAGTAGACCACACATAAACACAGTCAGACACAAACACACACGCTGCCCTCTCCGGGGGGGAAAATATAATCCTTTACCGAACTTTACCGACAGCTGAACACATTTTTAAATATAATCTTTCATACTAGATGATGCTCATATTTGTAATTACAACGTATTCTGTATTATTTTCAAATAATGTTTTTGTCAATAGCAATTAAAAAATGAAGCATTTAACAGCAAACAAGCACAATGTAACCCATAATGTGACCCAAGGACAGAAAAAAAACTGAATTAGTTTATCATTGAGAAAATTATAAAGAAAAAAAAATGCACACAAAATATATCTTTTTAAAGAGCACAAGAGGTCACGTTCATAAAATACCATACATTGTGGGGAAAATGCAGAGGCTCAGGGCGCAAACATTCACATGGGATTTTCTGTGGCTCTAACCCCATCCAAAATGATCCTTCAACTCAGAGGCCATCATCACGCTAAGGATTTGTGGCTGTAAGTGCTGTCCACATGCCCACCCTCCAGAACACTCTATGGTGCCACAAATTTCCTCCTCCACTGGGGACTTCCTGAGGTCTCTCAAGCAGAAAATTGCTCTGTTACAGCATTATCTTGGATTATGGCAATATTGTTGGTGACAGGTCCTGAGCTCTCCCTATAAGATGCATCACTGCCACCACCGCAGCTGCTGCTGAGCTACAGAGAGCAAGGTGGCATGGACCGTGACTCCCACAATCCTCTCTGTCAGCCTCAGATGTGATGGTGGCAAGTAAGACTGCACGGTGTCTTCACCCACTATCATTAACAGCCCTCTGTGGTTCAGCATGGCCGTGCAGAACATTCTCCTTTCTTTGCTGGCTTAGCTTTAAATCTTTGGGGGGGAAAAATATAGACTGCATTGTGGACATTTTAAGAAGAGTATGCGCCATAAAACAATAAAAATGTTGTGTTTTTCTCCAGTAACCCAATTTGAAAATTCCAAACAACGAAGTACATAAGTCATACGTACTGTACCTTTTCAAGGTCACATTTGGAGCTGAGGATTCGCTGTTTAACTGGGGTGTGTTCTTGGACCCATCGGAGTGGACGGATGATTGAGGACTGTGCTGATTGTGATCATCACTCCCTCCATAAAAGCTGTTCCTCTCAGGTGCCACACCCTCTGGTGGATCCTCCTCCAGCTCAGATTGTGTCAGAGAAATTGTCAGGTCACTCACACTGCTCTCCGACAACTGCACATCAGAACTCGGCGTGCTGATGCTCTCACATTTCCCTGAATGTAAACACACCACGTAACATCGAATAGGCTTGTTTAAAATCTCCAAAAGGGCAAAATAAAGTGCTTTAAAATGTCAATTTCAGTAAAGACGATAAAAAAAAGAAATTACAAGGTAGTAAGCAAGAAATATCACTGCAAACCTGGAGTCTCTTGAGCTTCTTTTCCAAAAGTAGTTTCAGGCATCAAATGGCCAAGACCTCTCTCTTCATCTTCCATTATGTGTGGCTCATGAGCCACCTCTTGGGAGTCAGTGTGTTCTGCGGGGGAATTCTTAGCCCTCATGGGACTACCGCTGCTGGGAGATGGATTCTTCTCAGGGCCCGTCAAGGTCACCAGAGGTGAAGCTTCTTGTTCATCATCACTTCCAAAAGCCACATTGCCAGCTGCGCCTGTTAAGGCACGAACAGATGGGAGCAGCCCCATCGTTCTTTCATGTTTGTCACTCAAATTACAGCCGTCAGGGGAATCGTTTGAGCCTGAAATGTCATCTGATAAATGTGCTCGGTTGCTGGCGGCATGCTCTCCGCCAACTCTGAAGTCCTTCAAAAGGCCACTTGGTAGGCGTTCGCGGGAGTGCATGCTGCGATTGGGTGAACGATGCAATGCTTGGTGTGAGTGTACACTTGTGGTGCCAGCTTCAGCGTCAGACCCTCTGGAGGTCTGGTGGACCATAAAAATTTCCACCGGTGGTTGTGTACAATCTTTAGCGGGATGAGAGAGGTAGCTGTTCTGGTGCCGTCGATGCACAGCTTCAACCTGCACACATGAAAAAAAACACGAGATATATTCATTTTGGCAACTTAACTTCCTATTACTTCATGAAATGAAAATGCCTTTTTCTAGACATGAATATGATTTCTCTACAATTTCAGATTTCTTGGTTAAGTTAAATAAGTGTTATTTTGAAGAAGAAGAAAAAAAACATTGAACTCAAGCATGCTAACTATCCACTTTACAATTTTGAATAAGTGCAGCTTATTTAGGCCAAGGTCAGAATTCTTTTTACAACATTTCTCAGAGGAATGTCTCAGGATCAATGTTTTAACTTTTAATCTTATTAGAAATCCTTTAGACAAGTTTTGATTCATGTCTGCAATGTCACCAAGGGGGGGAGAGAGAGAAGCAAAAAAGCCTCCCTCCAAACATAATAACAAAAAGCATAGCTTCTGTTTCTTTTCTGATAAGCGTCTTAAATACCAAACAGTTAGCTGCTTAATAACATTCACTGTAAACCATGCAGTCTGCCCAGCAGATCCACAAAGTAGGTAAAAAAAGAGGAAAAGTTAATTTCTTGGCTGAGTGATTCCATCGGTAGCTGCAGGGCAAAGTAGAAAGTGTTTCACTAAAGTAGCAATTGATTCTTCTATCAATCTGCGGCACGCGTGTGCTCTTCCAAGGAATGTATTAAATATGAAAATCATATCCCGTTATCATCTGTCTCCAGCTTTCAGCCCGGTAAGCTTCCCTTAATGAATGCTGCAGCCTGAGGGACATGCACACTGCCAGCCAATGGCTTGTATGCATAATGGAGTGACGGTACCATTTTGCTCATTACAATATCGACAGGCTGAGGGGGGTTTTGCACACAGTTACAAGTGACTGCTCTAGACAGCATGCTCCAAGTTATTATGAGATGTCTTAGACATTTCATCTAAAAGAGCTTTAACTGCTTTAAGTGAAGGGAGAAAGCAGCTATGGGCTTGAACTACATCGCTTGTACAGATTCACCAGCTAGGATTAGACACCTGTGCTATTACAGATACACAGTTTAAATGTAGACTCCTCTACAGATTTACCAGGCATAATGTCTACTTCCCTTTGTTATTGTAAACCTGAAAACACAGCTTGATAGAAGTGAAATTTGCATAAACCTTGTAAACATTTCAAAAAAGAAGGATCTAGCATAAAAAAGGAACAAGTGCCATTTTTAACCACACAAACAAATAGTGATAAATAAAATAAAATCAGTGCAGGTCACACAATACGTAGCAGAAGATGTGATGTGTTTAAAATACATGATATTGTTATGGTATCAATTCCCATTATTTCAATTCCAAACAGGAATACTATTTTCATTACCATAGGAGTACGCATTTTATTTTGGACATATTTGCATTACCTCTGCTGCTTCGTGCACCTGCTCCACTTTCTTGCTTGCCTCCATAAATCTGGAAATCTTTTTCAAAAAGTCAGCCTGTTGGAAATGCAAAAGCTGAGTTAATAATTTGAAAAAATGCAACATTCACAATATTTAACTGCCATGTGTCAGGTGAACGTATACTCTGTGCTAACACTAGAAACTGTCTGCTATGCTGCTGTGATAGTGCTGTTGAATTTTATCTGTATGTGATGTAAAAGCAGAAGGTAAGAAACCAATAAGTGGTGATGTCAATCATCCCACAGGATTTTCCCTAGTGACCGTCCTTTGACTAGTCTGACCAGGCAGGCTGACTGCCTTAATCCCAACTCCAACAAATAAAAACCTAATGATCTTTAGGTGTTAAAGCACTTGGATTAGCACAAACATGCCGCCCCTTTTTGTCAAGCAAACTCTGTTTATCCACTTTGAACATAGTGCACAATCAGAGCCAACAACGATTACAACAAACGCTGTATAGAAATGTACGCAACTCAAGGTATAAATACACTTTCCATGTGAAAACTGATGTTTTTCATTGCACCAGTCAAACACAGAAAAACTGGGGTGATTTCACACAATGGAAGCAGAGTGCAACAGGGCAACCAAAATAACAGCAAACATGTAGGACTCATAAAGCATCAAGAGGAAATAAACCAACTGCTTGAGGGGAGAGAATGACTAAACCTCTGGAGCACTTCAGAGTCTCTATATTGGGCAATTAACTCAGTGAGTCATAATTAGCCAATTTTGTTAATTTGATATTAAGCTGTCAAGCACTGTCGTTGAGTTTTAAGTGATAATCTGACTGGCTCATTGTTTTCTCCCTCGTTCATTTGCCTGTCGTGACAAATTGCACAGTTTGAGTGTTTACTATTGTCACATCGAGCCATTGCAAGCAAATGTTTTTACTCAGTGTTGAAATGACAGCATGGCATTAAGGCAAACGTGTATTAACATGCTTCATTAATAAATGCCCAGTCTTTATAAAAAAAATATGTATCTGTATAATACCACTGATTCTTCCTATTCTAAAGTCACAGTACATTTGGTTAACTGTTAAAACGTATCTAAATATACAAAACAATAATTAATGGTTTTTAAATCAGAATCGGAATTTTTTAGTAAAATGTACAACTGTCTAAACTTGGGTTAACCTCAGTAGGCGGCGTGTTTGTTAATATTAAAAGCCTCCATATTAAAAGAAACTACTCCACTGAACAAATAAAACCGTGTGAGTGAGTGTGCATGTGTGTGTGTGTGCGTGTGTGTGTGTGTGTTTTACCTTTTGTTGTTGCAAGGGGCCATGGTCAGGACTATATTCCTTCATGCTAATTTCTATGCACTCCACATCTCTCAGAAGCTCAAGGTTTCTCATTTTCGCTCGTGCTTCCCTGTCACAGATTTCCTTGAGATAGCTGTGCAGTTTGGAACACTTTATCTGTGAGCTGAAGGCAGTGGAGAACTATTATTCAAGAGAAATATTATCTAAGAGCATTGTCAAAAAATAAGAGCCAGACTTCTCACAAGAAAAGGTTAAGCACAATATATTTTAAATTTAAATCTCATTCTCAGCTCTGCTATCAACCTAAGCTTTGCTGTTTTGACCTGGCATGTTAATATCGATGAGAATCAGTTTACAGTGGAATTGAAAACAGCCTGTTCTGCTTGGATCCAAGGAGGCAGCTTACTGTACATGCAACACAACTGAGTTTTTTATTGAAGAAAATATTTTAGCTTTACACAAATGCTGGATTTTTTATTTTTTTTTTACCCTCCAAATGAAAACATGAGTTTGGATCTGCATGCTGATTGGATATATTTGCCAAACTAATTTCATATTAAATGCTGCTGTATATACTGTGATGGCACCTCATTTAAATATAATCATATATAATGATATATTTAACCCACAGCTTAATATACATTTCAGGAGGAACACTGCAAAATCTTACAGGTAATACAGTACAGCACTTACATTCTTCTGTCAGATCTGGAGTAAGCAAACAGTTCTCTCTCCAGCTCCAGCCTCCGTTTCTCCCTGCACACACACACACACACACACACACACACACACACACGCACACACAAATGCATAAATACCATATACACATAATTAAAACCGGTCACCCACACAGACCCCTGTAGCATCCCCAGGAGCTTCTAAGCTAATGATTAGCCAATTATTAGCCCTATTAGCAGTACTCGTCTATTTACTCAGTGCTAACGCAGAATACTATTAACGAATTAGCGACACACAAAAGGCACTAACTTCACCGGAACTTTGGCTAACATTAATATGCAAACGCTAACGACTGTGTCATTAGTTATTAGCTTCCCGTTCGTCTAAAAGCTAAAGTATAGCTGTTGTTAGCTTAAGGTAGCGGTAGATAGGCTAACCAACTAGCCTGCTAAAAGGCATCTCTGTCTATAAGGAATTAGCTAGCTAATTAGCCTGTTACTTCACTGCGGTAAGCGGAAGGAGGAAGCTCCCAGCCAGCATAGCGCACTACTCGAGCCCGGGGTCTCCTCCAGGCCTTCGTTTCTGTTTACAAAAACAAAAAAAGCGAGAGAAGCCTCACCTCTTATACATGCTTTGCTGAATCGCCGTTATCTTTTCGTAATATTGGTCCACGCTGCGAGCCAAGTCTGCCATTTTCGGCCGCTTTAGTGCCGCAGCAGAGCCGAGACGAAGAGGAGGAGGAGGCGGAGAAGGAGGAGAGGGAGGAGGGCGGCCGGTGTTTACGTTGGTTACCATGAGCACCGCTTCCCAGAAATCCCTGCTGATAAACACAGAGAACACGTGGTGCGACCACCGTCTACCATAGATGCTGCTCTGTTTAAGGTAACTACATGATATAATTGTGCAGTTTGCAACAACAAAGTCTGTGTCAGGTAAGAAAAACTGGAGTATTTCCTCCAACAAACTCTTGAATGTTTACTTAAACAGAGAGCCCCCTTCTGTGGAAAGATGCACATAAAGGTGCTTAAATGTCAGTCTTGTTTATCAGCCTTCTGTAACCTGACTGGGCTAAATACCAGCCATCAAACGTCTGACTTTGTCATTTGCTTGATAAGCCTCCACCTCTCCGTCAGATGCAGTTTGATGTCTCATGTGCTTGCTTGTATCATCCCCAGATCTTGTCTTTGCATTATCAAAGTTCATCACTGACAGTTCTCATAATGTCATGTTTTGACTGTAGCAGCATGTCATTTTCTCAAAGCGACAACACGACATGTCCTTGCTGGGATTCTGAAATTGACAGCCCCCCTCCAAAATGCACACCCTAATCAAGCAATTTCCCCCAATTCCAGGCCCATCAAATTGCTCTTTAGCTGTTGAACTGGGGAGTTTTGTTGTCCTTTTCTAATGCTAATCTACCCCATTCAGCATCTCTCTATGAGGCTATTTGTTGTGAAATAAATCCCCTTGTTTGCCTCCTGCATGTATAATTGATATTGTTGCCAGGCTTTTTGTTTGTGCCGTGGAGAGCTGAAAGGCGGTACTTTGGAGGTGATGAAGAAAATGAGACTTGCAGCGTTGCCGTTCCAGCTGAGCTCAGCCGAGGTCGATGCTTGTGATCAACCTTTGTTGGATATCATACCGTGCGTTCGCGATTGTTTCGAGCAGATTATGGTACACAATATAGACGGCGTTCCCCTCACACGTATGTTGCTCCACCCTGCTTCGTGTGTCATCCAGATGTAATGGCACCAAGGTGTCAAGCCACTACACAACTTTTAGCTTATTGCATGCTGGGGAGTATAGCCACTTTTAAATAGACAAATGCATAGAAAAACAACAGCGCTCACACATTTCCTTCCTCTGACACGCTGCATTGTCATCGACATATCTTTTAAACAGCATTAATTTCCAGTGAATTATCTCCCTCCTAGTTAGAAAAACTTATACAACCTAAATGTTCCAAAAAATAAAAGCAGTTCTGATGATATAGGAGGTATAGTCTTCACAAGTGCTTATCGGTAGAAACAAAAAAGTGCCATGCATACATTTTTCAAATCTGACTACATTAATGGCTGCACTGAAAATCATATTTATTTTTGGCTATTTGTAGTTTTATACATGCACTGTTTGTCAGCGCCGCTCCTCTGAAGACATACAATGTGTATGGCCATTGATATGCCCTAACAGAGGTCACAATTTGCATGAGAATTAACAGCTAGTAAATTAAATTGATATTCAGTGCACATCTCCGTTGAATCCTTCAGACCTTTGTTCCCCTGCCTGGCAGAGCCCATGTTCAGCCCCTAGCTAGTCAGAAACATCTGTGCAGTTAATAATTTGATAAACAGCTTACACAAATGCTAAATTATCTTCTCCATCCCCTCCCCTTTTCTTCCTCCCCTTGTGCGAGACTTGGAACAGTTGGCTCACCTCTCTGTGGTGTTGGGTTTTATCAGTCTTTTGTGGCTGTTCTTCCACAGCTCTGGTTTTCATGGTTCTCCCTTCCCTCCTTTCACTATCACTTAGATACTGAAGCAGTGTTTGGGGGGTTAATGCAAATCCTCAATTCTCATCTGTGAAGAAAAAAAAAAAAAAAAGGCGTGGGAGTTGCCTATTGTGGCAAGTTTTAAAATGAACTTCGTCTGAACGTTTGTTATTCATTCACTGTTCTGTCCGGGGTAGCATTTGGAAAAATGTTGAAGAAGAACTGTGACATTTATCAACACATTTTAACATTTGCAGTGCCATTGTGCTTCCATTCAGTTAAAGCCTATTGTTTGCCCAGAACTCAGGTGACTCCCTGTGAAATTGCAAATTAAGGTCTGACATATTTTTTTCCGGAGAGCATTCTACATTAGAGTGCAAAAGCTTTCAAGTTCCATGTGTTAATTCAATGGTCACTTGTTTCTATAATTGGCTGATACCACTAGCGAAAGAGATTTGACCGGGCTTTTATAATCGTTTCAAAAAGTAGGCACTTGTAGTTGGCACAGGTATAGTTTGATTTTCACAAAGTTATATTAAAAAGATTAAATGTGTTCAGACAATGATATTAGTAGTATCTGTTCAAAACCAGGTCTGATTCAATTTTAAAAAGGATTGAAAATATCAGTCAAGTCTTTATGTGTTTGTGTGTGTGTGTGTGCGCACGCGTGTGTGTGCCGACATACGGTTTATTTGTGTGTCCAAATTTTTGTGAGTGCGTTTTTGTCTATGAGAGGACAGCAATTAGTTAAGTGCTATCAAGGGGATGAAAAGCTGCAACAAATCCCCTTTATAATTTCATGGAAAAGAAAGCTGACAAAATAGAATGGGATGGAGGGGAACTAGTTTTTCCAATGCTTGCCTTTTCAGTTGCGACTTAAGAAGAAATTGGACACCAAGAGGTTGTGTTAAGCTGTGTTGTGTCATTTTTTATGTTTTTCTTTCCGATGCATAGTTTCTTTTCTTTTTTTTTTAAACTTCTCTTCTGCAGATATTGTCTCTTCTGTTGCTAACTTTGAATGAGGAGATCAGATTCACGGCGGTGCTGCACTTATTATTTGAATAAACATCAGGGCAGTCTCGAGTGCTGTCTGAGAGCACAATGCTTCAGTGTGGTTTTGAACAAAGACTCCCAGGTCTAATGACAGTGGCTTGTTGTTAGCACATGCTCGCCTTGTGATGTCGCAGTTTGCAGAGTGGATTCATTCTCCATGCTGTTTACATTTTTTTTATTCTTCTTTTTCCTTTTTGGACGTCTGCCACCGGTGTCATCCAGACTCTTGCCAATCATTTTCACCTGCTCGCGGTCCATGGGCAGATCCTGTCAGAGAGACAGGAAGGAGAGGATCATCTCTCAGCCTGACAAGAGTCTTTGAGCCTGGAGTTTGACTGACGGCTGATAGGAGGGGCGGCGTGGCGCGCGGCAGCAAATAAGGGCGGCGTGTGTGTGTGTGTGGTTGTCAGGTGGTGAGGGTTCACGTGGGCTGGGCTGGGTCGACGTTTGCTCCGGTGCTGGACCTGGTTGGTAACACTGATCGCTGGCCTTGTTAAGACAGTGGCCTCTTCACCTCCATGTTTAACAGCTCAGACTCAGTGGTGGAGAACCAGCTGTTGTGCAGCGGTTGACTCTTACTGAAATGAACCCATTACTGATGCTGAACTAGACAATGGATTGTGTTCTTTGTTCACAGCATCTCTGTGTCTTAACATTTACCCCGATCTGGAATCCATTGCAGTTAGCTTTTGTTTGTTTTTTACACCTAGAGCTGCATGATATTGTGAAAAAAGTAAGATTCAGTTAATTTGTTTTTCTGTGATTGATACTGTAATGTGATAATATAGGAGGATTTTTTTATTTTTTTACCAGATGACTTAAAAAAAAGACTATTTGGATAGAATTATCAATCTAGAATGACTGGGGTGATTTGTAGAGGAGTGCATCTGCATAGAAATAAATGAAAAAGATTGGGGAAAAAAAGCAGTTTGGAACCTTTCTCATATGATGTAACACTGGCAAAGGCATCCAAAATATTTTTTATTTTTTCGCTTTGGATGGCGTTCAGATTTGGCTTTGCGCTCATACAGAGCTTTGTGGTGCTGGTTTAAATGGCCAAACAAATTAGCTGTGTTGCAAGACACTGCGGACAGAGTGCCTGTGTTTGGTCGGCATCATCCGTTCTGTCGCAGAAATATTTCCATACAACTGAAGTTGTGATTGTTTTTGCAACCAAATCTTCCTTTTTCTCCTGTTTCTTGCTCATTTTGCTGTGGAAATGTGGAGCCTGCATGTCAACAAACTCTGTGTGTCTTATGAATAGAACCTTTAAATCTGACAGACTTTCTCTTGTGGATTAGTCCTGGAAAAGTTTCATTTTGTATTAAGCAACATGTAACATGACATGCTTGAGGTGGTTATTGTTCATGCAAATGTTGCTATCAGAATACTTAATATAAATTGTGTAGAATTAGTTACACAAATAAAATTCAACATTTAGTTTACAGTAAATCAAAAATAACCGTGGACGTAATGCAGTACCTTGGGTTTGATATGTCAACATCTGTAACTTTCCATCCAAAGACAGACCTTAGAATAGACACCTTATTTAATGAACACCTCTTCCTACACCTAAAGAGCCAATCCAGCCCTGGATGGCCCATTTGACCCAATCCTCCAGGAGAGGCCCGCGGGGCACATGTCACATCCACATTACGGAGTTAGGGAATGCTTTATTTGTTTGCGTGAGGGGCATCCTCGCCTGTCTGTTCCGTAGGTCACACTCAGTTGACACCGCTATTGGAAGTCATTGCCCTTATGTGGCTTTAGTCTTCCAGGTCAAATTATCCTTCAATTTAAACTGAAATTGGGAATGGCAGAGGCAAGGATCAGCCCGGGCCCAGGCCCTCTCCTCAGTATTAAGCCATCACAGTGTTGTAAGGTGAGCTCCTGTAATGAACCCTGTCACCGCTACCACTGCACCAATATCCCCACAACACAGCATGCATATTGATTGCAGATTGTGAGTGCGAGAACATGTGTGCGTGGCTGTGCGCATGTAATGTATGTGTGCATGCTCACGCAAGCTCACCTTTTTCTAGCAAGAAGCAAGGGAATCGTCTTACTCTCTGACTGATTAGAAAGCTCATGCATAGGAAATCACGACAGAGACGCTGCTCCCCATCTGCCCGCAGTGCAGGTGAAAACAATTTACACATCGCCAGGCTAATGGATACATTCATAGGGAGCAGAGACAGAGGGAAAGAGGGATTGAGGGGGAGAGGGAGAGAATAACAGAGAGCGAAAAAGAGAGGGGTTGTAATGGGCCCAGGCCAATGCAGGCCAGTGGCCCTGTTCATGCGGCCAAGCCAGATAGCAGCGTATCAGATAACACATAATCACCGGGGTCAGGGACTAATGAATGCGGTCATGGCCCACCAGAGCAGGCTTTTGCCCGCACTAAAGACACTTGTAAACAATTCGGCTGGGTGAAACATGGCAATAATATGTTGATTCAGCAGGTAATGAGGTTCTCCCTGAATCAATACCCCCAGCTAACCCCTCTCCCAGGTGGGCCAGTGAAGAGCAGCGAGCAAGGTTGGTGAGCGCACACCTCTGCCGATGACCTTTCCGTGGCAGTAAGGACACGAGGCAGTCTGAAGAGGACTATTCTCGTATTGCACAAGGCGCTGAGTGTCAGAACTTTCATTCGCAGCAAGCAAATGAACAGGCAGGCGCTGCATGCTAATGAGCGGCAGGCTATTTTCCACCTTTTTTATCTGCACATTATGCTCTTGACTTTGGAGAAGGTGGGAATTAGGTTGGACCTCAGTGTCAGGCTGCCTGATGGCTCCGCTCAGGAAAAACTGGTAATTGAAGCCGATGGCTGCCGCGGAGGAGGTCTGAATTTGGAAATAAACAGTTTCAAGCACTGCACGTCATTTCTAGAGAGATGACAGGGGGAATGGAAATGAGCTGTCTGGATCTAATGTGCTTTCGCAGCAGGGAAAAAGGGGGCCATCTTTCAGATAACAATTCCACTCATTAGGACTTCAGTGCCACCGTAATGACGAGAGACCAAGTTGCTAAATTCAGAGAGGACAATTAGGAAAAGCTGGCACCCAGACAAACCAAGTAAACAAGGACACATGGCTCTGAATTCCACATATACTCTGGCTTGACATTGTGAGATACATCTAATAGCTTTCAAGGGGAGTTAAAAAAGGGAAAGCAATAAATGGTCTCCTACTGGGTAATTCCTGTCGTCTTTATTTTTGCTTGTTCAGTGGTATAATAGGCAAATTAATTCCCCTCAATGGTGAATTAAAGTGTTCACGTCCGATCCTGTCCTTGTTAAAGGGGAGCGCTGATTTAAAGCATGTTGTTTTGTGCACGACAAAACTAGATCTGTTGCTGTTGATTGTAAAGTAGTTTAAATTTAGTATAATCTATGAATTTTCTTTTTAAAAAAATCGTATTTGATCACCTCACTGTGTATCCCAGGAGCACACAAACAGATTGTTACGCTCTGCTCATGCCACTATATTAGATTGGAGAAGTGATCCAAGTATTGTCATTATAACAGATGCGAAGCTGTGAAGAAGTTGTTACAGGAAACAGCAGTTACAAGTAAACAGACCGCATGAGGCACTGGTAACTTGAATGACTAATTTTTTTTTTCCAACTCTGCAGTTTTTTTTTTTGGCAGATGTGGCCTATTCACCTTCCTCTCACTTGGCCCCAATCCACTGTACCCCCTGTGGCTAACCACCAACTCCTCAGGCACCGCAACGCTCTACCATTTGTGTGTCCACTGCGTCGCTCTCCCTCAGGAGCCGCTGCCTCTCAGGAGCCGCTGCCTCTCCCCTATTTCAATTTCCAAAGGATTACCAACAACAATGCGTTTCCTCAACAGTTGTGCGAAGTTCCTCCACTCACCTCCTTCACCGAGTCCTCTCCTGTTTGCCCAAACAAAGCCGTGAACCCCAAAATGTAACTTGTGGACATTTGGAGCGGGATTCCATGAGCTGAATGAAAGTTTGCTCATTAAAATCTTTCAACGTGGCTGCTTGGTTGAGCTCTTTTACTGCATTGGAGTGATGTTTATATGCTTTCGACTGACAGCGGCAGTTAATCTCTGATGCTTTTTAATGTGGCATCAGTATGGCATGTTAAAAAAAAAATAAAAAATGCAACCTTCCTTGGACGCGGCATGCAACCTTGATGTAGCGGGCGAGACCACAGGGGTTTCTTAGACTCCGATAGCCTTCATGCTCATGAATAAAACAGGGGGTTTAGGGGGCTTCCTGTGCAGCTAATTCACAGTGCCGAGCTTCCAATCTGTTTTTATGGTACTTGGGTGGAACAATTTCTCTTCCCCTGCTTCAGGGCTGCATACAGCACGGAGAGCGGATTCTCGGGAGCTCGTACAGGGATAGTAATTTGCCATAATCAGTCATTGTGCACTGGTGAGTTTAGCACAAGCTGAGACACATGATACTTTGTGGTGTTTCTTCAATTTTATGCAAATAAACAAAGCAGCACTGTTTGCAAAATTGCCCTTGGTTTCTAACATGAAAATGTCTGTTGGCATGTAACTGCCAACACAAATTTCGTGTAGCTGTTGGGTACGAGTGATTTATGTGTTCTCTAAGCTCTCGTGTTCTTTTATATGAGCTGTGTATTTGGCATTTGTTATGAAATGCAGTGGATACATTCATTTAATTATTATTTTTTTAACCACCAATGACAGATTGCATCACCATATCCTTTGAAACGGAGCTCTTCCTAAAAATACCAACTAACACGTTGCTATCTCTCACCGCAATTAGCAATGAGGAACATGGTTCTCTTCCTCGTGAGTCCTGTTTGCAGACTCATTACCAGGCCCTGCTGGTTTCTCCAGCACTGAGAGGAAGTTAAACAAAGCGCCACTCACACACAGACTCTCTGCGGTGACAACAGGCTCCAGACCCATCGCCAAGCGCTGAGAAGTGAAGGGTCTGCGAAAACAAACCACTATGACACCCTTCACTCTTTCTTCTACTCGACCGCACCCTGTCAATGTCCAAGCCGATCGCTAGTACCGGGAGCCAACGTTAATAACTGAGAAAACAAACCACCAGGCAATAAAGCTCCGAACCTCTCCATCTTAAATCTGCCACGCAGTTCGTCGTATCAGGCTACGAAATAATGCACACCCCTGGTTTTTACTTTGTTTGATGTGAAATCATAATTGCACCTGTGTTCTGCGTTACGGCAAACAATAGATTGTCATTTCTAATGCTACGAAAACAAACAAGAGCCCGTGGATATGTAGAAAAAGGCTGGAAACATTTAGTCAGATGTACATATTGATATACTGTGTGCACACACACACACATATCCTACAGTACCGACACACAAGAGGCAGAGGGGACCTAATTAAATGCAGACAGTGACTGTGTGGACTGGCGTACAGTGGAGCTGGGCCTCAAGCTGCCACAGCAACAGTTCATCTCGGCCAATTAGATGTTGCATCAAAGCCAGGACGGCCATAAAGCAATGGGTTCACAGGCGATATTGTTGTGTGCGTGGTCAGCAATCAGCAATGTCCCCCGCTGGGATCTGCCGCCGCTGAAGCTGCAGAGAGAGTCACCTGACAACAGCCAGTATAGCAGAGGCCTGCCTGCCTGCTGTGTGATCTTCTCCTAATGTGTACGTGATGGAACCACAGGCCTCGGGGATGGAAGTAATGTGATGTTAGAAAAAAAAATATGTATCTGAACCCCCAGCAAGTTTTCTGTGTATTGGTCCTCTTTGACTCCGAATATGTGCGTTTGATCCTCACAGTACCTAAGTGTGATGTAACTGCTTCTGCGCGAATAATTAATGATACAAAGCAGCGTCGCTTTACCTTTTGTTTGCCCAGGTTACAAACAACACATATAATGATTGCTTTCTTGCCATGACGCTTGACATTCACATTTTCTGATTCCATACACACCAATTGCCTGTTAGTGTCTTTGAGAAGATTGATTTTCTGCTGTTGCATTGTTGCATATCCTGTCAATGAAGATGGATGTTTCATATAAGTAAGGAAGCGCAGATTTCTAGTATCATTTGTACTATAAAATGGAAATGCATTAACAAAGATCTCACTTATTCTCCGGTACTTATATCTCAGTAGTGTCTCCTATCTAATGTAGATACGGCTGATCCTATAAGAGCTGTAGAGACGATAGAATGACAGCAGATGGAGTGTAGTCAAGAGTAAGTCCAGTGTTTAACCTGTTGATGGGCTCAGGTACATTGATTCTCCTGGAAGCCGAGCAGCAACAGAGTCGCTCTGTTTCTCTCCTCAACCCTAAAGCTGCGAGTGAGGCGGGAGTCGGCCCAGGATGGGTTTCCCAGGATTAGGAGGGGGTCAGGGCTGGAGTGCTGCCACTCTCCCTCTCAGCAGCCGAGCCACAGCTCCCTCATTATACCTGAGGAGTCAAAACATTACCCATGGTGCACTGGGGCCTCTGGGACGGGCCCACCCCTTGCACCACACAGGGCAGGGTGGATCCACTTCCAATAGCGGTGAGAGGGAGCAAACAGATATTTCCAGTTTGATCTTTTTTATTGAGAGAGAGAGAGAGAGAGAGAGAAAGAGGTTCGAATGCAGCTGTTTAAATAAATCCAAGGAGAAGGAAACGTTATATTTGAATCAGTTTTTCAGCATTTAAACTTCCTCAGAGCACTTGAGAACACACATTGTCTCCCGTCTGACATTCTCCCGAACGTGTCTGCTGTGTCGCAGGTCACGACGTGTGTGTCGGCCGTATACATGGCAAATAGACCTCGCCTTCGCAACATGTAAAGGCATCCATTAACCAATCACATCAACAGGCTTTTGTTAATTTATGTGTCTTTATTTATATATTTCTCCCCTTCAGTGGAACATAATTACAGATTATGTAATGTTTAGGCCTGGCATGTTGATTATTGTCCAGCGTTTGAAAGGCTACAGTTCTTAGTGAATTAGAGAATGATTAGTGCATGGCAAATCTACTTCATTCTAAATATGTTAATTAACAGCCAGTGCAGTGGGTGCAGTAGTTAAAAGCACTAGTAACCTCACACAAGCTTCAAATGTAGCCACACTCTAAATTGCTTGGCGTGGATTTCTTTGAAAGGCTATATTTAATTAAATGCCATACAGTAGCCATTTTCGGACTAATGGAACTTATATTATATGTAAGAGATCTGGTGAGGAGTCACTTAACCATCCATTACGACCGCGGTTTCAGTTCTGCGGTACCGTTTTCTAGGCGCGTGTAAATGATGGGGATTAAATCAACATTGTGGCACGGGTTAGCCTCGCCATGATAGATGTGCAAACCGGCGAGGTGAGTTTCATTGATTAATGCAATTTCGTACAATCGTTTTTTATTCTTTTTTTTTCTGCACGAAGTGACGGGAAGTGATTTATATATGTGATTAAACACGAACGGGATGCATTTTTCTTTGCATTTCACATTCAAAGTTGGGAGCTTTTGTAAAAATCGACCGTATGTAAACACAAGACCAATCCAGTATAACTGAGAGGCTCTTCAGGACCACTAACAGAGCACAGAGCCACCTAGTGTTAGCACTCCACACACAATAGACTCCTCCAGCAGCCTCACATCCTGCGCCGCTGTCACTGGATGGCCAGAAAACACACAGACAAATGTGTTCCAGCACATATTGGCTCACCTGTGTAAAATAAAATGTTTTAAAAAAATCAAGAAATCCTAAATTTAAATTTCAGTTTAGGATAGGCAACATGGGGAGAAGTTTGCTCTTGATTTAAATAAGTGTATATAGGTGCATTTTTGGTGTCACATATGTTGTTTTGAATAGTTTTAGGCAAAGCCACAACCATTCCCAGTCCTCTACACATCCTTGTTTCCCTGAGGCAAGCTGCCCCCCTTGTGCTGCATGGGTTTTTCATATCTTGGTTAAGGGTGCCCCCATCTGGCCAACAGCTCACTAAAGTGTTCAGTGATTCTGTGAAGCAGTTTGGTTGTTCCTTTGGTTCCTCCTACCCCACTGGTTGCTCTTTGCACCAGTTCTTACTATCAAGGCTAATTGTTTCATGATATGGGTTGTGTATGTGAACCAGCGGTGTTAATTCTGAATTAACACGCAGTCATTTTTAATCACAGTGTTTTATAATGTGGAATGGAAGAGAAAAGAAAACACTCAGTAGTTTGCATTTCCCATCGCTGTGTCTGTTTTCTCTCTCTCTCTCTCTCCCCGACACCTTCGGGGGGTCCCTGCAGCAACAGTTGTTCTGGGGGGGGTAGTTCTCGGTGAAATAAGGGTGGCGGCGTGCAGCGGTGCAATTTGCAGCCTTTTGCCGGAGGAGCCCATTTTCTTGTGTGCGGTCACTGGGCGCTGGCTGCTGTTCATCAGTATGGAAGTCTATGAGGTGAGGAGAAATTGTAATGATGGACACTGAGCGGCGAGAATCAGCGGCTCAATAAGCCCCCCTAATTGCTTAGCAACAGTGTTCCAGGGTCTCTCATTTGAGATCAAGAGTTTAGTGGACTGAAGACTCCGCTTTGGAGAAATAGAGCTTGTGCCATTCGATAAGACGGCGGAGAAATGGGCTCTATCTTCTACTTCCTCTGTGCCTTCCCTCCCATTCCTCCACCCTCCCTCCCCCCCATCTTCTCTCTCCTTCTACTTCCACTCTTTCTCTCTCTGTCTCTCTCCCACCGACCACCCCCCCTCCCGTCCAACCCTTTCCTACCAGGATGATTATGTTACCTTTCAACTGCATGATGTATTCAGTTCACTAGATTATTTTCTGTCATCTCAGTTAATTGAATTCTGTCCATCACATATAGATGTTTTCACATTTGCATAAAGGTTAGAGTGGTGAAGAGTGTCAAACTTCAATTTAGACAATGTCACTCAAATAAATATACTGGCCTCTTTCTCTCTCTCTCTCTCTCCCTCTCCCTCCCTCTCTCTCTCTCTCTCGGCTCTCTGGAGGTGGATATTTCTGGATTCTGTCTAAATTTAAATAGATCTGTATTCCTGGGATGTGCCGGCTACTCATATACATGTAAATATGAATATGAAAATGACCGGATGGCTCTCTGATATGGGGTGCGTGACCATGCGTGGTTGGGCGTGTGTGAATCTTTTTCAACAATCTGGCACATGTTTGATTGCATGTGCATATGTGTGTGTGTGTGTGTGTGCATCTGTCCACATGGTCGCCCTCATGGCAGGTTTGTGACACAGACAGTATGTAGGCATCGCCATCCTCTACAGATGCTCTCGGTAAGCACTTCCTCCTACTCCCCTACTCATTGTCAAGTGCCTCTAACATCCAGCCTACAACTGTCATGTGAAAATGTAGGACCTTAGCGGGAGGGGTAAGAAAAAGGGAACCTACCCGGGGTATAATGTGGAAACGTATCTTTGCAAACAGATGCGGGCTTCGGTATACAAACGTTTTACGCGCGCTCTCCCCCCATTGAGATTTTAAAGCAGTTTCCCCATGGCAGGCAATCAGTTAAATGGCTACAACTGACAGAGGGAAACAGAGCATAATAACATGTCACACAAGGAAACATAGCAAAGAGGAGGGAGAGCAGCAGACTTCTCTGACAGACAAGAAGACCCAGACCAATTCACATTTAATAAGTGTCTCAGAATATCCAATTATGTTTGGTTTTGAAAATTGATTCACGTGTCTTTAGCAGCAATTTTCATATTAGCCTCTTTCAAATAAACATCTATTAGGTTTATGTATCACATTGGCGCGTGGCGACAGCGTGCACCCAGAGCTAAAATAAGTCTGTGTCAGTTAGTCGATAAATGGGAGCACGAAGACGACGGACCGATTAGAGTGCTTATCTCTTTTCATCAACTCTGAATGCCGGCTGAATTGAAGGTCAATATCTGAGGATTCTCCGAGCCGAGCAGGTGTCTGGAGAGTATGGATTGGCTAGTGCTTGCAGCGCCTCTTTCCGTCTTTGTGGGCAGGCCAGGGCCAATTTCAAATGTGTCACAGCTGCATTTGAGCCAACAGTTACCTGGACAAAACCACTATGCATTATACTGCATTCCTCTTTAACACTCCTTCCCCCCTCTGCTCTCCTTCTTCATTCTCCTTTCTTCCGTCACCGTCTCTGAGTTCCCTCCGTTGGTCTAGATATGTCACGCTGTGGGCTTTGTCACGCCTTGTGACACATGGTGTGAGTTATCTGTGGAGAAAATGTCTGCGGAGAGACAAGCGAAGGTGGGTTATTATTTATGATAACATGAAAGACAATTGTGCGGCGGTATTGACTAGAACATTTGCAATCTCTTTTCAGGAACAGATGCGGTCAAAAGCTCAGCAATGGAGAAAACTTCTCTTTTTGATTGTAAATTAGAAAACACAAATATAGGGGGGAAAGAAGGTGAAAGCATGCCTCCTTTTCAATGGGACATCTGTTTACAGCCATTTTCAAGGTTGTTCATTATTGATTACATCTCTATTTCTCCTTCCAGGAACGCAGTCCAAAAACACTGTAGATAAAGAACTATTTAAAACTTATTCAGGCGCTGCACAACTCTATCTTGCTTCTTTTCTCTCCCCTGGTTTGCGATGAATGCAGAGGTTTTCTTGTTGGAAATGGACAGTGAAAGCCTGATAGGCCGTGAACGGGGCAGATGGCCCTCTGCTCTTGCCTCCAGCTCCCATGTTTGTGTTTGAGTTTAGCACTCTGTTCAAACTCTAAAATCACACCAAAAAAAAAAAAAAAAGACGTAGATAAACATTGGCTCTCGTGTGGTGCCATACATGGGTGTATGCAGAATGTGTGTGTGTGTGTGTGCGTGCGTGCGGTCGAGGCTGGTTTACGAGGCTGTGGAGGTGGCGCTTGTATATTGAAGGCTCTTGTCCAGTGTGTCAGAGGGCCCTTTCGGCTACTCTCTTCTCAGACAAAGCTTTGGTGAAGGGGCTCACTCCAACAGGACATGGCTGCTGGGGGGGAGAGAGCAGCAGCAGCACTCCAGACCTACTCGCCTGCAGGAGGAGGCTATCTCAGCCACCTAGTCCACTCCTCAGGCTGGCCGATACCCTCCACCTCCACCACCGCCACCACCCACGGGGAAGGCCATATCTGACCTTATCACAGCATGTGCGCAGCTGTCTATCAACACACGCTGGTAGAGCGGCGGAAGACAACCTTTCGCGGAGAGTGTAGGAAAATCGGAAAATCGGCAGCACTTAGAATGTATGCCGCCTAGCCAGTCTTGAAACTGGATATTACAGAGCCAGAAAATGGTATTAGACAGTCATTGGTCTCACAAAATCGCGAGGACATGAATTTATTTTTGTACTTTTGAATTGAACTGCACAAGAAATTCATATACTTTTGCAGCACTGAATAAAGAGAAAACGCCTGCTGAGTATTACAAGGAAATGAATGGCTGGCTTTATTTGTGTACGCATCTATAATGTTATTGTGGCCATTTTTATTCATGCGGGCAAAGTTGTGAGCTCACCCTTGGCTTTTATTTACATGGTAGTCTTTCGTCTGCTCAACGGGAGAGCCTAGCAAGCTGTAGATAGGTCCTTTCAGATACTTACAAAGGCCGCTTCAGCGGCTTTTTGTTGCCGTAACTACCTCTTTCTTCCTCACATTCCAAATATCTTTGGTTCAAACCTGGTGGCCTTGATGAACAAGGTTCTATGGAATCAATCAACTGCTTCTCTCAGAAGATCTTAACATGGTTTAATGTTGGCCTTGCCACATTGTCCTTTTGAGATATAAACCTCATCCAACTTACGCCTGAGATCCAAGTTTCTTTTCTGAGGGGTCTTTTTGTGTAGAGTGGATTTCAGAGAGGCCTCAATGTGGGGAAAAAACACAACCAGAGAGAGACAAGCAAGGCTGAGGCATATTGTTCTCTTTAATAATGAATGACAGCATACCTCAAGTATTTTTGTGACTCATTCATTCACCACAGTCAAAGAAACATCTTTAAATCAGTCATTTTTAATTTATATTCAACTTTTCACACAAATAATATGAGTGCTGTATGAGAGCACCACTATTATATTAAATTCATGCATTTCTTCCACTATTATATATCTATTGATTTGACAGCAATTCAGTAATAGGAACTTTCACTTTTCGTTTAATGTAATATTATCAAGGCGCACATTACTAGCGGCTACATATTTTTTTTGTAGAACAAAAAGTTATGTATAAAATGCACAGAGAGGGGCTGCAAAAGACAAGCTAGTTTTGTGAATTAAAAAAAAAAAAGTTTCCACTGTATTTGAACGGATAACAAATACACCTGTAATTGTTTTTTTCTTTCTTTTTTGTTATGTGCAGCAGGAAGCGCTGGTTGTGAAACAGACAGCTATTCATGGTGGACATATGTGCGAAGCCCCATCAGCGTCTACAACCTCTCCCAGCTTCAGTAAAACAGCAACATCTGCCTTCGGTTTTTATAGCCCACAACATATGTCTCTTCTTTGGTGACAAAGCTGGCTAAGGCTCTCATGCTGTTCCTGTCCCCTAGTCCAAACATACATCTTTAGATACCTGTCAGCCTTTATTATTCCATCCTCTGTCGCCGCAGATAAGGGAAGTTAAAGTTTAATGAAATGCAGGCCGGCTACAGAGGCCCGGCTTTTATAATTTGTCACAGGCTGTGGTGCTGGGAGCCCACTCCTATGTAAACACGGAGGCAGTGGTCACGGCCATTACTTCTAAATGACGGAACATGGACGAAGTGGCAGAAATGTCACTCCGCACCAGCCATTTTCTCGTTCTCCCATAAACCAAGCTGGAGACATGAAAATCTGAAATACACAAACTCCAATAAAGCCCGTGGTAATGTTTTCTCAGCAAATTACCTACAGAGGCCGTATCCAAATGCAGTCATTTCCCGTCTGTATTTTCACATAAAATTGATAGCCAGCATGTTTCTCAGGCTGTGTTCCGGGCAGCCTGGGATGTAAGAACAAATGGGATGGTTGTAGGTGTGATGAGAGCCCTGCAGCGATGGAACCACCAGCAGTGTCATTGACTACAGCCAACATCCTACACTTAGGGCCTGAGGTATCAGACACAACCTATTCCAAGGCTCACGCAGCCAGGGCCACAGCCGCTACTTACACTGTGTCCTTCTATATAACCTTAATGACAAATGAAGATAGGAATGCGACGCCTGCAGCTACGGTGGTCAAGGAGCTGTGATGCACTTTATATCACTGGATTGAAGAGTCTGAGCTGGCTCAAGTATTAGTATATTAAATGCATTTCTGAGCCTTTTTGTAAAGCTTTGTTAGAGAAAAAAAAATTAAAAGCAGATTGGTTTGTGTGCACTATTAATCTGTTCTTAGCATCTCCACCTATTAGAATCAGTGTTGTTAGCAGGGCAGTTTATTTGCTCCAAGACAATGAGCAGCACAGTGTGACACACGAGAGGAGGACCGTCCCTCTTCACTGGTTTGTTCTGCACTAGACAGAACTCTAGGAAACAGCTTATTCTGCCACTTCAATTTTGAGCTCCATTTTAGCCTGGACTGCAGTCTAGCTGAGAGCAGAGGTCCACACACCGGAAAAGATACACACACACACACACTCCTCAGCAGCAGTTGATGTCTTAATACAGGCAGGATCTAATTTAGCCGATCCTCTGACATTTATCCTTTAGGTAAACTCTAGCCCTCCCCTCTCGGTCCCAGTGGCACCCGTGCCAACAAAACGGAGCAGGCATATTTTAGAGCACCCGCTTCACACCTCAAAGTGCCCTCAGGGACACTCAGTGTCTCCTCTCCGGTTTCTAGTGAAATACTCCACATTTGATGTTATTTCTCGGGCCCTTTGTGATCAGGCGCAGGAAGTTAACTGAGAGTACACCCTTGATGAAAGGCGGGGGGGGGGCTTTTATTTATTCTCAGCTGCAGCCATTTTCAGGTGGTGCAGTAACTGACGGGCTGCGGCGCACAATAACATACGTGCTCACTTATGGCAAGGCACACACCAACAAAGCTGTTCAACGGACATGCGCAAATATACTCAGAGGTGGGCTGTCTGTGTGTGTGTGTGTGTGTGTGTGGTGTGTGTGTGTGTGGACTGGTCGGGGCTATAATCAGTAGCTCTGTGACAAGGAAGGGAGGTGGCGGCTGGCGGGAGGGACAGAGGGACAGGCGTGATAACAGATTGAGCGACTCTGATAAACTCTCCTCTAATGGTTCTGCCTGTCCCTCTCCCCCCCTTTTCCGACGGCACCTATTTAGTGGACTCTTTCACTGGCGGCGGATTAGAAACCTGGATAAGGAGAAGCAAACACTGGCAGCTTCTCTGAGTAAGCAACAGAGAGAGGGAAGCAGAGGAAGATAGAGAGAATGAGGGAGAGAGATGGGAGGAGGAGAGACATGAGGAGAATGAAGGACAGAGGGAGAGAGGCAGAGTGGGAAGGGAGCCGGAGAGGATATTCAAGGAGTGGCACTTACCCGTAGCCATCCATCGTTTCTCCTTCCACACACACACCCCCCAATCCCCTTATAGCCTCCTGCTTTATTTTTGCTTTCTCGGCCCTTGACAATGCAGTAACTGCTTACGGAACACTGGAACAGCTCTTTGAGCCTGAAGTCGATGATGGGTTCAAGTGGCGGGTTGCAGGAGGTGTCAAACACGGCCTAATTCTGTGTGGTTAACGGCTAGGCATGACACAGGCAGGACAGTGTAAACATGGATTAGGTTGATGTCTCAATCACAGCATGGCAGACTGACAGACAGGCTGCTGACAGTGGCAGCAACACCTGCTTCCAGTTCACGCGGGGGGTTCACGGCGCACCGTCCCGCTTCGAAACATGCTATCATCACCTCAACACCGTCTCCAGTGTTTACGTTTTATTTATGGTTAGTTTTTACTGCGAGGAACGGTGATGATTGGGAGTAATAGTTGAGTCAGTTGATTTGCTTGCTGGTAATTCTGAAACAGTCAAATTGCCGCTCTGAAGCTCAAGGTGTACATACACAGAAATGCGAGTAAAAACCTGGTGATCCTGATTTGTCCAATGAGGTATGGATGTGTGTTTTGTTATGTCTGTTTTGATTACTTTCTAGTCCATAAATCAATGTAGAAAAACTGACAAAAGTCAAAAAAACAGTTTGCATGTTACATTATTGTTGCTGTTAATTCGTAGTACTTGTATCTAGAGTAACAGTTTCTGTGGTGGATGAACCTGGTGGAGGATGGATGAAACCCAAGATTCAAAAGATTGCACATTGCTGCTCCATTGTATGAACATTTTCAGTCCATCTTTACTTTTAACTTCATTTCCACACAGAGCATCGAAAGAAATAACTATACAAAGAGAAACATCATCATATGACATCTATGAAAGAGGGAAACCGTGAAATCTCAAATATTTTTTTAAAAAATGACGGCAAATCTATTCGAATGTGCCTCAAAAATAGATTCTTTTACACAAAGTTCTAGCGTTAATAAGTTAACAGTTAAGTTTTTCAGCTGTGACCAAAATGTGACCCGACTGAGCATCAGTGAAGAACTCGGTTTTTATTTAGTGAGATGCCTTATTGAATGTGGATGGATGGAGCCCAAGACTGACTACTGCTCAACCGAGAGAAGGCTCCAAATAAAGAGGGATAATGTAACCATGCAAAATGGAAAACAAATAATTATATCCAGCTTTAAAGCCTCTATTAGTGCAATTCTGTACAGACAAATGGAAAATTGCACACTTAGTAATTTGTCCATTTGATTATGACTGCTGAGTATGTGCGATTAAAATAGTGTAATTATATCTACTGTATTGCCTTCATGCTCAGAACGAGACAGAAATATCTGACAACTGTGTAACTGTAGTGACAGTTTGATTGACTGGACACAATACCATATACTGCCATAAATTAATAGAATGTTCCATTTTCTAAATTGATGCGTGAAAAGGATTTACACAGTGGAGCCGCCAGTTCAAACCGCACATAGCTTTTACAGTGCTGTCGGGGTTAAACCATTAAAAAGACAACTATTGACTTACACCACAATGTTTCTTTTCAGATTGTGTGAATTTGAAGCAATAAAGCACCACTCCAGACAGCAGTAAAAAAAAAAAACCACCACCATTATTGAAATTCTGCCACAATGTCAAAGAAGAAATAACAGAAATTGTCACACACTGCTGGTAATTATGTTGAGTAGCATCCTAGTCGGCAGGGTCGTCTTTCTCCACACGCAAGACGACGTCACGCTTCTGAGGGCCAGTGAGCGGCTTCTCTCAGCCTCACGCTCTGGTGTCAAGTGCTGCAAACAATATGCACTCACAGCAAGCACTGCTCGACTCAGGAGACGACATGCTCCAATGATTGTGCCTTTGCCACAACTATTTGTGATTGACAAAGGCCCGTGTAACTCACCATTGACTTTACCTCACAATCTGGTATCTCCGTGTATCTCGGTGCTAGAGCAAACAAACGAGCAGTAAATAACTCGCTTCCTCGGTCCCCGCAGGCCGTCAATCAGATGGACAAGTGTACACTATGCTGTGTTAGAGAGCTCAGAGCTGAACTAATCCAGTAAATACAACAAAAGCCCCCGACCAGAGAAAAATCCTGTCAGAAGATCCAGTCTCAAACCACAGGAGGAAATCTGGGAACACAGAAATCTAATGACTCCAAAGCAGGCATGAAGTGTGAAATCCTGCTCTTTTCCCAGGAACAGCTGAGCCTGCATGTAAGACGGAGCTCGTGACATTTGCCGCCGCGGCAGATAATCATATTTATTGATTCACTGAGTAGAGTTATTAGCTAGTTAACAAGTCTCTAGCAGAAATATTAGCCGTTATTGTGGAAAGCCGTGTTGAAAAGAATGTCACTTGAAATTCATAATAGCCAAATGAATGCAACTGTTGTTGGGTATTGAAGTCTTTCAATAGCTGTCTTGCCATCATCGCACTCATCATACCAGTGCATTACACTAAACAAAAGAGCTAAAGACTAATTATTGAAAGATCCACACAAACTAGTGAGCTAGCTAAATATTGTCAACTCTAGCCAAATTCCCAATCTGCCTCTATTAATTAAGCCATTTAATCATCCACCACACTAATTGCATAATTAAATCACTGCCTCCTGGGTGCTACTGATGTGCAGTGGGTAATCTGGCGCAAAAATGCCACTCATCAACAATGTGGGCTGGTTGATAATGGTAATGGATGGCTAGGACCACAGCAACTCAGTGAGGACACTTGCTTTGTAAACACACAATAGGTTGTGGTCAGTTTTTTTTTTTTATTATATGAATTGGCTTGCTTGAAAAAAAAAAAACATCTGGCATTCGTGCCACTACACATGTTAAAGAAGGTCCTCGAATTTAAATACAATTAAAAGTGAGAGTCAAGAGAAACAGTTTCTGATTACTAATTATGTAAACACATCCTATTTCGCAAACTATTTAAATTTCCCTTATATTATGTGCACATTGGTAGGTGTAGAAAAACAATACTGGAAATAATGTGATCAGTAAAGAAGCAAACCTGAGCCAACATCTGAAGCACAAATGCCCTTTTCGAAAGATATTTTTTACACGATGGCACGGTGTTTTATCTCATAATTATACGACAGACAGCAAAATTAGAAAACAATCAGCATCATTTAAAGCAGATTCCAGTGCAGCCCCTCATCCAGATACAACAACAAGCAGCGGCCCTCCAATTTAGCACAATTGTGGTCAGCGGACATGAGTGTGACCAGCACAAACACCTTGTGTGTTGGCATTGTCGGGTCTCCCCCCACCGTCTCAGCACAAGACTCAGCAGCTCTAGCCAAGTGTTTAAATTCCTGAAGAGCCTCCAGAAGAAATTAGTATGTAATGGCCACACTCTGCAAGAAGAAAGACCCATTATGGCTTTCCACTGACTGTACTTGGCTTTCATTTGTGAGCTAAATGGATGCGCGTGAAGGTGAGAGTTCACTAGCCATTCAAGTATTTGGCTTTAACTGGCTCCAGCACTCTTGCTTTAATTCAAGCAGAAGGACAAGTATGAATAATCGCTCTGGATAAGACTCATCACAACCAGCAGCATGAGTTCCCCCCCCACCCCACCACCACCACCCCCCCAACCCCTCCACCGCCGCCACCTCCAATTTCCCGCCCTCAAAATGGCTGCTGAAGCTTAATGACAAAATACCATTTACATCATGCCTTTTAATTTGCAATTTGCCAGCTTTTGTTGCTGCTATCTGATTTTGGTTTGTTAGCTGCACACTGTATTATTTTGATGCAAATTTCCTCCCAGCTCATCTCAACTGGTTCTAATTTCACATTTGTTTATCAGAGCTAGAGAAAATAGCTAGGGAGAAATGGGTAACTCTAATCAATGTAAAATAGAACACAAAATATCCAATGATTACGAATCCACGAAGGCTGGCAGACTGTGCAGAGAATTGAGGCTGCAGGATGCAATAGCCCATGTGGTATGATGGAGACAAAGAGACCACACCCAGCTGACACTGTGGGGATGAGTTGTGTAAAAAAAAAAAAATTGAGGTTTTGAAGAGAAATGTGTGTTAGCGGGCCCATGGCAAAGGAGTGACTGCTTTATTCAAATACACAGAAGTGTACAGCCAAAACTGCTAATACGAGGCCCCAAGGGTGTTCGTCTCGTGTAATATATGCACAGGCTAATTTATTACACCAGGACTAATTTCCATTGCTTGTGCTTGGAGTTGCCTTGCTAATTATGGAATGTTTTTTTCTTTTAACTGTGTTTTTTTCTCCCTGATTCATAATTGCACATCCACATTCAGGGCCAGCGTCTTTGCAAATGAGATGAGGCCTTGCCATTTGGCATACACGGCCCCCCACACCCAGGTGAGCCCACAGCCCACACAGGGCACGCGCAAGGCTCCATTCCCTTCCAAAAAAAAACACCCACCCTCCCAATCACCAGCGCTTGGATCTTTGATGGGCTCTGCCCCCAGAACTGCTATGACCATCTCAGAAATATCAGATAGGCTGGTGTGTAATTAGACTTGGGACTTTAATTAGGAAAAGTTAACTGTTAGATGAAAGCTGTCACATCTGTGATACGTACTGCTGGTTCAGTGGATGGATCTCAGGGGGGTCTGCATCAAAAGGCCCTTCCCTGCTGAGCGGGCCCACTCTAGCATGTTCTCATGCGCCAAATCAGGCCCTCTGAGTGGCAGCGGATGTGAGGGGATGGAAAAACAGAGGCGCAGACACAAGTTAACTGCAAAGGAGAGACGAAGAGGAGGAAGAAGAAGAAGAAGGAAAAAGGGGAGCGGAGGAAAAAGAGAAGAGGGAGAGAGAAGAAAGGGAAAATATCGCAGAGCGCTCGGCCGCTTTTTTTGTGTGTGTGTGTCTCGTTAAATGGAGAACACGGCACAGACACAAAGGGATCTGAGGGAAAACAATGTCGCTTAACAAGACATCACTGGCTCATCATTAGCAATTTGTTGTGGGCATAATTTTCCCCTGCCCCTTGCATAATAGGTGCCCTGGGATATTGCCGACGCTTTTGTGTGCCCTCATTTGGCTATTTATTTACTTGGCTCATGTCACAAAAGAGATCTGGCCACCTCAAGCGAGAGCCAAGATAACGCTGTTATGGCTCCACATCACAGCCCTATTAAGATGGAGCTCCTTTAATTGACTCCCCTAGCTCATTGCCTGACCTGGAGTCCCGCTGATCCCACCCAACCAATAAGAGTCTACGTCTCGCAGGGTAAAGCTCAGAGCAATGTTTTTGTTCAACTTGTTTTGGCTGTTGTCAAACAGTCTAGCTATTGGGTGCGCTTGTTTGTTTTTATGCATCCAGCTCTGAGTTAAGGTGCTAAAAGAATAGGGCAGGAGTGATTAAGCTGTATTTTGATTGAGCCGCTCGCTCTCTCTCTCGTTCTACTGTCTGTCTTGTGCTCTCTGCACTGGAAAAAATACAGCTGCAAACTGCTGGAGCAGTGTTAAATATGGTGAAACGGCTTGACGGATATCACTGCCATTAATCACAAAAGCGAGGGGGGGAGAGAGAGAAAGCCTTATAATTTCATTGTGTGCGTTTCCTGTTTACCCATCCCCACAGATGGTACTGCCAGTGCTCCACAGAGGAGCTCTCACACTGTTGTTCCATCGCCCCCGCTTTCTGTGGCCCTTTGTGACAGTATAGACATTGAGCTGTCATTTACATTCAGCAGACACATACACTGGGGATGGATGGATAGTGGAAAGGATGGATGACCCGAGTCATGGCAACAACGTAGCTATTTGGAAAAACAAAAAGCAGTTTTTCTGGAAATGGAAAGAAATTGATGAGGCTAGCTTGGTTCAGCTCTGACAGGCTGTGATGAGTATAATGATGTGCATACACTATCCGAGCGCCCCCTGACTTCCTGTGCCTTGCCCCTTTTTCCACCCATCGTTCTTGTTGAATGACAGCATTCACATTAGTGTAACTGTAATACGATTGTATCTGTTGTTCAGGAAATGAAAATCAAGTATTTGACCTTTGTATCTTACAAGTGGCTTAGTGTTATGCTGTGGTGGCCTTCAAACTGATGGTGCTTTAGCATCCTTTCATGCCACCATACTCTCTTTATTTTTTCATAATTGTTAAGCCTTCATATTAAGTCTAAACAGCTTTAATGTATTCTGTTCATAGCATAGCTGGAATTTGCATGAATTTATCGGGCTTAAAGCCAGGCTGCCTGTTCTTAGTCCTTCATTGCATGAAGTGTGTTATATGCACGCACGTACACACTGCACACCCGTGTCTGCTGCTTTGACATAAAACTGTGCTTTGGCAAGGCCAAATGAGAAGATAGTGAAATCGATTTCCACATTGTATTTCACACCCTTTCATCAGGCCCAGCCCTCGTGGCTGGAACGCTTGTGATTTCAAAAGCACTTAACATACGCCAGCCCCTTTGTTCAAGAAGCAAACTACTTCTGAGGAGACATCAATGCAAATAAAACCAACTAGCAGAGCGAAGGGAAACTCGAGCTGAAGAACAACCAAATTACCCGTAGTTAATACGTCTTCATTACAATTTCTCTCTCACTCTCTCTCTCTCTCTCTCTCTCTCTCTCTCTCTCCAGCATACCAAAGATTCTCAGAGCTAATGATTTTCTGGGTATTAAAGAGGCACCCACTGCTGTCACGCTGGATATGAAACAAGAAAACAGATTATTGTCGAGATCACCCACTGTGAACACCCAAATGATACTTAAAATATAATGATGTTCTTAACCATACTCATTAACAGCACAGTGCAGGAAAGAACAATACTCCTCCACGAAAGCCAAACAGATTTAAAATTAGAGCATAAAGCAGAGAGGCAAACGGTTCGGAAAAAAAACTCTGAGGACGGAAACAAAGCAGACAGTGAATTGATATTCTGTTCCCACGCACGAGGATTTGTGTACACTAGCAGTGGTTTAAAGTTACTGAACATTTGGTCATGGTTATTCGTGTAAACCCTGCATCTTTTGTATTTTTTCAGTCCTAGTTAACACATCAAAGGCGTCCACTGGGAATATAATCCTGCGCCGTAACTTTCCGAAACAAATGTTGACTGTCTGCGTGATCCGTATGTTGTTGATGCCAGCCACATCAAATCATGGTGATAATTATTGTTTCCCCCGACTGTTCTTCGCTTCACACGTCCTCTGTATATGCACTGTATATTAACATACTGTACATCTGTTGGGTTTTGCCTGCTGAAATAATTGACAGCATACGGTGAGAACAAGAAAAATATCTGTTGGTATTATTTTGTGTAGAGAATTGGCTTCTATTTATTATTTATTTGCCTCATTCGGAAACTGTAAAGTTTCGAGCTCACAGCTTGACACAAAGTCCATTTCAACAAGTTGCCAATGAATAACCAAGGCCTGATTTCCACTACATAGGAGAGCGATTCAAATGTTGGCCTATAAACAGACAGTAAAGGAAGTCCAATGCTCCATAACTCAACCCTTGTCATGGCGTACTTTACTGAATAGGACAACTAGGGACACAGTGGGATTGTTCGGTTCTCGCCAAGCCAAAACGATTCTTTGTCAGCCAGGCATAAATAACATAGTGTTGATTGTTCTGTCAAAGTTAATCTGACAGCTCGGGGAAGCAGTCATTTATCTAATGACAGAGTTTCTATGACGACAATCGATCCTCCTGCAGTCTGGTGTGTGTGTGAGTGTGTGTGTGTGTGTGTTTGTGTGTGGTGGTGAGAGGGGGTGCCAAACATTTGCCATTGGCTGTGGAAACACACTGAAATGCATTCAGGAACAAGGGGACGGAGATGCTCAGTGGCGATGTGCAGCTTTGTTTGTAAAGGTGCTACTTTGGTGCATTTCTTAAGCTCCCACAAAGTTTCAGTGTTCATTCTTTAGTCTGCACAGAATACATAATATTCCACTTTTTTTTGCAGGTAACCAAAAGCTAATAACTTTGACACCATAACAATGCCGCAAATTGTTGTAATTATATCATAATACCAGACTATGCCTTACTTCCCACAAGGGAGGTTTACTTTTCATATTGTGATTTTAGAATTTATTTTCCGAGGCTACAATCTGTGGATTCTGTGGGGGAATTAACACTAATTTCTTTAATTCAAGTGTAAAAAAATTTACCTTGACATAACGTGGTCAAATACCTTCATTCTTGCAAGTTTCAATTCAATTTTAAAGCGGGGGGATCTTTTAAAGCTTCTCTACAAAATGCTGCAAAAATACTGTGGCATCAAGGGGAAAAAAATATGAGTCGATAAAATGAACCTTTCGTACATCAATTAAGCTTTAGGTGTCGCACCAAAAGTTAATGATAAAAAATAATTAAATATTAAAGTAAAATATATTTGTAAAATCTAGGACATTAAGTTGACATGGTTGGCCACATTCATGATTTTCAGAATTACTGCTTTATTCAGTAACAACAATCTGTATTTTATTTATGTCTGCATCACCAACGTGAAATGATTTTTTCTTTTCCCTCGAGATAGTCCTGTCTGTGTCCTTGTCTTTTTGCACTTTTGTTTTTGCTGAGGTCACTTTGAAAATTGAATTCCTGTGAATAAGTGAACAAAAGACACAAAATTATTTGTTAGATTTTTATTTTTTTTTGCCGTTTTGGGAGCTTGGGTGTTGTGTGCAGCTGGAACGGAGAATATGCAGGAACAGTAAAGCAGCTCACATTATATGTAAGTACTCATGTTTAAATGGAGTCGGTAATATCTCCACTCTTGAACTCTCCAAAACACTTAACTAAATTCTCGCTGTTGGGTTCTTGTTGCTCCAAACAGGTCACCGCTATGGGTGTCATATGACCCTGATACCTCATAACAATGGCTTTGTGGTTTTAGCTAGCGAAGAACAGGCAGAGAATAGAGCGCAGTATTCTTGGAAAGGTGTCCTTGGATGGCTCTCTCATCAAAGAGTTGCATTTGATATAAATTTGTATTTTTCTTAGACTTACCCCCCTCCTGGAATTATTGCTTGTCCCCAGAGAAAATTAATAACAGCCAGAGGAAGCACACATGCTTTTATGATGATATACATCCGTCACAATAAAAATGCATTGCTATTGTGAGAATGCTGAACATTGTCAAATGTCTTTTGGATTACAATGAGTTGAAGGACACTGTGGAGCGCTGAATGACCCAGTAGCAACGGGTAATAGCGAGCAGTGGAGAAATTAAAATATTTTCCTGTCAGAAGTCTGGTTGCATCTGCTTAGCTCTGTCAGTACTTTTAACATCCTATTACTCTGAGAAACATTCACAGTAGTATCCATTTAATTTCAAAAACTGCATCGCTGTTGTTTCTTATACGAAATGAGAAAATTAAAAAAAAGACTCGCTATCTGTGTCTGCTTTAGCTAATGTCCAAGTGTCCTGATACCTTGACAGAATGTCTCAAATAGGGTACGTGCTGGAAAAGGAGAGGAAAAAAAAAAAAGGACTAAGACAGAACCTTGACAAATATCATCCATAACATTAAAATGCCCCCTATTGTCATTACGGACCGAAAGATTAAATTCATCTCATCAGACGTAAGTATGACAGGTGCCTCAATAGGCTGATGCCAAGCGGCAAGCCAAGAAGATTAGCAGGGCACTGATATCATTATTTCCGCCTATCAGGGATTCAGCAGGGAGGCAATTGTAATTTCTAGGCTTATTAGTCCACACTCGGAGGAGAGAAAGCCCAGTGATAAAGCCGACTGTGACAGTCGGGCATTCCAGCAGCAAGTGCTGTCACTGTGACACTGACCAAATGCCAGTGTGCCTCTGTCCCTGTAATCCTGCCTAATGGAGGTTAACACACAATACAAAGAGGTCCTCATCAATGATCACAACAATCCACACATTTGCATTTTTAAGTTATAAGAGCGGTCACAGAGAAAATAAAAATTAGAGAGGCGGTAACTTGTGGAAATGAAGAGGAGCAGAGAGGAGGTGGTGGTGGTGGAGGGGGGGTGGGGAGAGATTTATTGAGCGCACACGGAGACACAAAGCACACACATACACACATACAAGTGTATTTCAAAGTTGCGTGGAGAAGTGGAGCAGCAATCTTGAGGGTGGCAGGCAGGCAGATCCTCTTGGCAATTTGAGACATCTGCCTCTCCTGCCTGGGCAGTCTGTGCCAACGCCAGCCCCTGGAGAGAACCCTGTTACCAGCACACTAAAGCCCAGAAGTGTTTGTCGAGCCTAATAAATATTGCACAGCGCTTCCTCTTAATCTCATTAATGTTTGTGCATGTCTGTTGGTGGCTGTAGATATAAACAAGGGATGAGCATTAAGCCCTTAAAAAAAAGAAGGGCGTCATCGACTCCACTGGCCTCCTCCCTAGATATACAACTTTGGTCGGCTTCCTTTAAGCCAGCGAGACACAGAGCGGCTGAAAGACTTAAAGCACACAGGCATTACTATCTGCTGCCTAACACCGGAGTTTATCCCCTGTTCGATTTGTCTCTGTAAATCCAGGCATAGGGTGCTGTCATATTTGGGCCAGATGAAGATATCTGCGTCTCTGTTTGGCAACATGTCTCCTTAATTATGCCTAATTTGTAGACCAAATAGCCGCTTATCACTCCCACTGTCTGTGACAGCTTAATAATCTCTAACCTCAGTGTGGGTGTGTGAGAAGAGAGAGCCGGGGAGCGTGACCGGGACCTTAATATGATTTGTGTGTTTTGGTGTCATGGTTTAACAGTTTTATAAGCCAGCCGGGGTGATAAGTATCATGTTATTAGGGAGTTACATATTTGACTTTATTTTTCTCAAAGGAAGCCACATTGTGACCAATTGCATTACAATAATGACATTAATCAGGGTCTCTTGGGAGGATGAGAAAGGTGATTTGCATTGCAGCAGCCAACAGTCCCCTATTAATAATGTTGTATGCATAGTAGGCTCCCGGTGTAGGCTCCAGGAAAGGTTATTGTTAGAAAAACACAGGCGCAAACTAAAGGCGTTGGAGCACCGTTCTAAAATTATTAACCGTCAGCGTAGTACGTGTGATGACAAATAGTCAGATGGGACTGGTGATTGCTTTAAAAATCATCAACGCTTTCTTTCTCCCTCTTGATACATTCCTTCGTTCGACGCTGGTGTGATTTTGTGTGTGTGTGTGTGTGTGTGTGCCTGTTTGTGTGTGTGTAACATAAGGAGGGGGTATGGGAATGGAAGTAGAGGTGGGCGAGAGGGCCCTGATGGCCCTGCAATGAAATCTGCCTGAGCTTGCCTCTACCAGCTGCAATTATCATTAAGCCTCCAATGGAACTGGTCCACTCCAGAGACACCTAAAAGCCGCCGTAGACCCACACATAATATTGTATTAAATGGGACCAAAAAAATCAATACACAATGCAAATGAAAAGCAGGGGAGTAGGATCCACTCAGTATGCATATTTCCTGTCAAGTACACTTTCTGACCCGCTGAGCGCCGTTCGTGGCGGAACTCAGTACTTTTGAAAATTACTGATGATCTCTTGTTATGAGCCCCTATCTGCCTGCCTGGCACTATTTGTGATACGCTTGTCTAGCGGCGTGTGCTGAAAACCCGCTCGCTTCCTCACTGAATTAAAAGAGTTTGTCCATGAACTGAGGAGAATGTGCTGCTTATGTCCTTTTAGTACACAGTAAATGGAAATGTTGATAAATACCTCCTCCCGTGAAGCACTTGTTTTGTGGCGGCTGTGTGCGACGCACAACGGCACAAGAGAGCTAATTATGAGAAGGATGAGCCGGGGTGAGGAGCAGGGTGGGCAGCTACTTATTTTGCTGCCTTTCTTTCCATTGTATGGAGATATTATTTCCGGGATGTAAACATTTGTACTGCATTTGTGAGCGTATATACGTGTGCATCGTTGGACGCTGCATGCAGCACATGGAAGACGTACTCAAGCGCGGAGGGGAGGGAAGCCTCTGAATGCATGTGCTCCGTTAGTGCAAACAGATAAGTGCTTATCATATACCTGTAGCCAGAAGGCCATATCCAATATAGCCATGCAATTCCTCCAAGCCCACTTCCCCTGGTTGAATTTGCAATCTTAACTGGAAGGGTGGTGCCTGCTATTGTGAGCACGGCGCACACTGGGCTTGTCAAGGTATTCTCTCAGAGGCCCACATTCACACTGTCCTGCAGAAGCTATTTATTCTCTGTCTGTCTGTCTGTCTGTCTGTCTGTCGACGTAGACGTAGACACAATCAGGCACATTTTTAGTTTTCCTCGAATTATTCCTAGACACTATCATTTGATATCACACAGCATGTCTGTCATAATTGTGCATGATGTAATAATATTATTTTTGCACTATTTGGCATCTGTGTGGAAACATCTTTGGATAGAAGAGCATTGGAGGGAATGAGAGTGACTGTTCTGAATGTGCATGTTTTGTGTTGTTATATTCTAAAGTGAAATGAAACCTATTTGCAGGTTTCATGGTGAAGATCAAAGATCAAATTAGCAAATATGGAGCCCTAGTTTTCAAGCTAGTCGTGTGTTTATTTCGGTAAATTATTCCGATTTTTATGTCAGACTTCTGTAACTAGTACTTTTCTGCTTTAAGTTATGACTGATAATTCATATATTAATATTTCGCCTACTTTAATTGTTGGATATCTTTTTAAAACTACCAATTAGGGCTGCAACAATGATCAATTAATCGATCAGTTGTCAACTGTGAAATTAAGTGCCAACCAGTTTGATAATCAGTTCATCGGTTTGAGAGGTTTATTTTAGGAAAAAATAATAAAAAAAACTGATTCCAGCATCTTATTTTGCTCCTCTGTGACAGAAAACTGAACATTTGGGTTGTGGATGAAACGAGAGAGTTTATAGACCAAACAACTAATTCATTAAATAAGAAAAAATAATCAGTTACAGCCCTACAAGTAAAATAGATAGATAGATAGATAGATAGATAGATAGATAGATAGATAGATAGATAGATAGATAGATAGATAGATAGATAGATAGATAGATAGATAGATAGATGCAAGTAGGCCTTTTTTTAATCACATCACATAGTTTTGTCATCACAGAGCGCAGATAAAATCTAATTAGCTGCCAGCTAACATACCTATAAAACAGGACTTTACACAGGAACCACTGATGTGTTTCTCTCCCTCCTGCTTTCTTTCTCACACTTTCTTTTCTTCAACTGCACCTTCAGCGGTGGAGAACATTTTGTTGAATTTGTTTTAGGTCAATGGTTATGATGTGAACTCATTATAGGAAAGGTCAGAGCCATACATAAATGTATACCGGGCTACGGCGAGCGTGGCCCGTCTCAGAGAAGGATCTCAGGATACTTAAAGGACCTCGCCCTGGGAAGAGTGAAGGGCAGACCTCACAAGAGGTTCACAGGAGCTGACTGTCTGTCTCAACCAGTCAGCCAATCCCCGTGTCTCACTTCGCTGATTATGCACGCTTCCCGGGCCGCACTGGAGATACTCCACAGGGAAAGGGGCGAAGAAGCAGGGTTTTCTGTACGTCGTCGTGTCTAAATAATGATGTTGGAGCCATGAACAGGGGTACCCGCTATTCCCCTCGGACTTTTGGTTCATGGCCTGTCGCATCTCTAGTTAAGGCTTCTGTCTCTAATGACCCATGTCAAAGACTACCCCGCACGGCTGTAATGACTTATCATACCTCATCACTTAGACCCCACAGTGACAATTATAATCATATATATAGCTTTCGCCGCTGGATCAGGCCGCTGTTATGACAAATTGATATGGTGATGAGCGAGTCGCAGAGAAGGAGGGCAAGAGCGGGGGAATATGTCCGAGCACAGAGCACAGCACTGAGAGATGACTGAAGACACCTAGTGAGGAATTGCAGTATCAATGTTCCCGACACAGGGTTTCATTCTTCACGCAAGTTATTGTTCATTCACCCCGTTGCCCCTTAAAGAGTCATATCCTGCCCTGTTTGGCTAAAGAACACTTTCTGTCTGTATGGGCCCTGTCACTCCCCTCTTGTTTCCTACAATGGGGGGTTTTAAGCTGCCCCACTAGATGTGTAAAACCCTTCCCTCTCTGATGGAGCTAGGGCAAGGACCACCAGCATACTTGGCCTCTCTGCCCCATGATGCACCCAAAACAAAAGTGCATTGAGAGCCCCCCAGTTTTTGTTCCCCCGACCTTGAGGTACCAACACCCACAAGACACTGGACTCACTTCCTGTGCTTCACTTTGCTGTACATTTATTACCCCGTTCTGCCAATAACATGTCCTTCAAGCTCCAAGATGGATGTTTGCTGAATGAGTTAACCTTGTGTATATTTGACAGTAGCTATTGGTGGTCCACCTCTTTGAGGCTGACTTGGCACAAAGGGGCTTTTTGTTTGCGATTTTCTGTGTCTTTTCCTTGTGTTCTTCTTGTTGTCCATTGTTCCCTGTTTCCCATCTCTTTTCCAAAAAAAGAAGCACCCTTAAGGGCAGGCTTTTCAATTCAGCATCTTTTTTTTTTATTCCTTTTACTACACAATTTTTATGCTTCCACAATATCTGCCACTAGTCCCAGCCCCCATTTTCTATCCTCAGCCCAGCCTCCATGCCCCAGCCTTGCCTGTCCTGCAGCAGATTTAGCTTTTGTTGGCTAGTGTTAATAGGATTAAAATGGGTTACTAGCTCAATCACAGAGAGCTTCAAACCATCCCTAAATGTAAGTATCTCATGGGGGTCGCGGGCATTGTGGTTCTGTCTTTCCCCCCTCTGGCAGCCCTCCTGATCGGAGGAGAAACCCCAGGCCTGATGGGGGTGGCAAAGGTTTGGCCTCCAGGAAAATCCGCAGGATTATGTCAGCACTCATTACAATGTACACAAAGACCACAGGATCAGTAGGAGCACAAACGGAGCAGTTAAGTCAAATAGGGTGGGCCAGGGGATTCTCCGCTTCCACCCTGACATTGATTAGCCTTTGTGCTCAGCGACTCCCCACATTCAGGCTACAGCCGCTGGGTTACTGATAGGCAACGTCTAAAGTTAGCGCTGCGCAGCTTTTATACCCACTACAATCTCTGTTTTGATTCTTTGTCTCTGTCGCTTCAGTCTGACCTTTTACCACGAACTGCAGAATTTAGGCTGTTGTCGCATCCAAAACCCCAGATTTTACTAAGCATGCAAAAACACATAAAATCAATTCAGCCTTGGCAAGGTGCATATTGTGGGTATAGTGCACTGTGCCCAGCACCCATACGTAATTAGACAGTGGATGAGAATAGTACGGGATCTATTGTGATAATGTGAGGTCACATCACTCTTCAACATCCATGATAATGACCATATCCAATGAAGTTGTATCCATTAGGCGAGCTGAAGTGTCCAGTACCACATTCACACAGCCCTGAGACTCACACGTACACACACATGCATATACTGCAATTTGCATAGCGCTTAAGCAAAAGTGAAAACAGGTAATTAAAAAAAATAAAACCCAGTAAACAGCGAGATGGGATTAATATTCTGCTTGTCATTAAAGCACCACAGAAACATCCTGGGTGGAGCATGTGCGTGACAGTGTCACCCTCCAAGGTTGGAAACATGAGGGGCTGGCCGGTGATTGATGTTTGTGTTCATTTGAATAGGTGCTCAGGGGCGGTGTTTCACCCCATGTTCGGCACACATTTTCATAGGTGATGATAACACACTCATCCATTCACAGACACATACACACTTGAGGACACAAATGCGTTGTGTTCATGCACACACACACACACACACACACACCATGTTCCAGCACACTCGAATGCTTTTGTCGTTCAGTGTGCACACTTGTGTTAAGCTATGCAAAATGGCCACATCCACAATTCACTAGTGCTTGTGCATGTTAAAAAGGGCTGATGTGCCAGCAGTGGTTGTGTTTGTCCACTATGGAGGCATCACTGCAGCAATGATGATACAAAATATGCACCGAAGCTGAATCTACAAAAAAACATGGATTCATTTTACTGACCAACAAATATAATACAATTCCCATGTTTTCCGCGCTGAACCCATTGCACAGATGTTGCATTGCCAATATGTCCTGGCTAAACAACGGGAGGCGATTGAGGGGATTTTGTTTCCATTTCTGCTGCATCAGGTTAGAAAACAATGCACTTGGTCTACACATAGAGTACACAGTGATTCCTGTTAAAGTAGCTTCTCAGTAAAGATTGCTGAGGTCCTTTAAGAATATTACAGCCATATGGCTTTTCCCTCCACACATATCTGTTTATTTATTTACCTAGATTAGATCATAAAATCATGAAATTACCCTAAAATTGCTTTTTCGAGAATGTGCACAGCATATATATATATATTTTGCCCCTATCCTCTCCTGTCAGCGCATTCATAAATGTTGCTGGAAAATTTCTTATTTTAGCAATCCTCCAGATAGCCAGAGCCCATTTCCATAGCTTTAAATAATGTCAATCTGGGCAAACCCTGGATTGAAGCCCCTGAGCCGGAAGGCACAATTTCTCTTTGCCTACAGTCTGATAATTTTCGGAGCTATTGGCAACTTGGGAATTTTGCAGCCTTATCACTTGGGCTCAGCGAAGTTCACTGGCACTAATCGGTCCAGGGATCACTCATTCAAGGATTGCATGATCATGTTTTTTTCCACGGCAGTGACAGCTGTCTGCACCGGGGCATTAGCAATGCAGATGAACCAGCCTAATAGGTTAATGCGTAACACATGAAAATTAGGTTTAATCCCCAAGCGAAATAATCTAACATTTTCAAATTCCTTGATGTGGGAATAGAGACATTGCCTGCGACTCAATTAGGTGCAATGCGGATCAAAGCAAATTTACCTAGAGCATGTGCCCTAGATCCCCAGCACGCAGGCATGTGTGTGTGTGTTTGTGTAGCGTATGTGTGTGTGTGTGTGCATGTGACAGTGAGGGATATGGCAGTGTGCCTGTCCTCATAATGCCGCAGGCAAACCCAGGGCGGCAATAACATCATCATGACAGGACCTCTGCCTGCTTATTTATTCCCTTTACTTACCTCACTGCTCAAATAATGTCAATGCACACAAGCACACGGACATACACACCCTGACACGCTGACGCACACACACACACATTTGAAAATGAATAGCCCTAGCTGCGGAACCTGCAGAGAAGTGATAAGTGAGATGGTGTGAGCAGCCTCCGTCACAGCAGCAGTGTTTTCAGCCTAATTGGAACTAAGTACCAGACACATGTGGGAGCAAATATATGTGGCGATTCATATGCATGTGGTCAGGTTGGGATATATTTCTTATTCAAATCTAAATTGAATGGGGGTTGGCTGAATCCATTCCAAATGTAGCACTAATGTTGTATTCTATCCTGCATCATGCCCCATGATTACTATTAATAAACTCCTGCCATGTGTACATCGGGAGACCATATACAGTGCCCTGTAATGGAAATGGAGCTTTGGGGGTGTCTGTGTGTGCACATATGTGTGCGCGTATGTGTGTGTATCATTAGCAGGGTGCAGCTGGCCATTAGGGTCCTAGGGTGGGTGTTGTTTTGCTCTTCTCCTAACTGTAGTCCTGTCAGTTATTCTCTAATGTGTTACTCTGACCACCGGCACTTTGTTAGAGGACAAAAACATTTCCTCATTGCTTCTCGCACAAGTGTGTGTGAGTGAGGTCGAGACTGATTTCTCAAAGCAGGTAGCGAGTAATGAAAGACACACTCTAAGCTTTCACGAATTGGCAATTGAGAGAGGAGAGAAGACTTCAGAAATAAGCACTGTTTGGGGATGGGAAGCGTCAAAACGCACCAATTACTATCCCCAGACAGTTACCCCTCCAAAAAAAAAAAAAAAACACACACACTGAAATCAATGAGGACACAAACTGAACAATCAGCTGCAACTAGCTATCAACAATGGAGTGGAATATGCAAAAATGCCAATTAAATGTGTTAGCATACGCACAGGTTTTTTTTTTTTTTTTTTTTTTGTTAGTTTTTTTTTTTGTATGATATCCCAACATCTGTGGCATTAGCCATGGCTCTCTTTATGTAAAATAGAGACAGGGAAATGAATACGCAATCTACCACTGTGTTTTCATCATTAGTGCGCTCCAACTCACGGCTCTGCTGCCTTCCAAGCTGCCTGAGTGGGGAGCGAGAGGAACATTTGTGTGCCCTCGCTTGCCAAATTAATTCTTGTCTTGACATCTTAATTCTCAGTTCTTGTGTGTGGTCAAATCAGCCTACTATAGAAAAGCAATCAAGCAATTATTCCCAAATTATATTTGCCCAACACACACTGATTGGTTATTCTTTTCTTATTGAGTAAGCTCATTAATTCTGAGCAGCTTGCTTGTTATGCCTCTGCCATTACTCCTTTCCCCTCTCATCCCCTCTCTCTCTCTCTCTCTCTCTCTCTCTCTCAGGCTCTCTCACCCCCTGCTCCTCATCATGCACACTCACTCCCAGCTCTCACTCCCACCAACCTCCCCCCCTCTCCTCTCTACACACACTCCTCTTTCCTCCTCTCTCCAGCAGATGCACCCTATCTTCCAGCCCCAGTCTGCTGATGTTTTGGAGATGACATACACTACAAAAGCCCCATGATCTGTGGCATTGTCTAGTCGCCCAATTACTATTCCCATCTCTGATTAACTTTGATGTGGAACCTAATGAGATAAGGCAGCTTATCAAGGCAGCAGCTGATAGTGGTCTGATTTATTCCTGTGCCTGGCACCCAAGCAAGTGACAAAAACTAATGAGGAGGAGTTTGTATGTAAGCTCAGGTCTGAGGGAAGTGCGAAATTGTTCATCTGCAGTTCATCAGCTCCCGCCTGAAATGGCCTCGGCATCGTCACCGTGCAGCGCCGAGACACTCCACATAACAGCACTGTGGCTCACTGTAGAACAAGAGCCACCGAGTTTCTCTGTGTCTGACACTCTCTCTCTCTCTCTCTCTCTCTCTCCTCCTCTTTCCAGCATCTTTCTCTTAACAGCTCCTTTTCCCTTCTCCAGGCTCTAATGGTGCAGCTAATTGCTCAGGTTGTTTCGTTGTGAGGAATGCAGGAGTGTCTATACAAAGCTATTCTCTTTGCCTGATCTCCAAGAGGTGAAACCTTAATTTTCCACTTCTGCCATCTGTGTCTGTTTTTTTTTTTTCTTCTTCGTATTATTATTATTTTCTTGTGTGTGCCCGTGCGTGTGTGATTTTTTTTTTCCTTCCCACACACTGAAAAACAGCGACAAGAAGGAATAATAATTGAGGAGCAATGCAGGAATTTTCTCTGCCGTTGATTGGATTTCTCAATTAATATTTTTAAATTGTTTTAAGGATTCAGTCAATGTTAAAATCGTGCGTTTTTGAAATTTGAATGAAAAACGAGACAATGTCACACACACTGAATTATGGATGGCATTAAAAATACTAATTTCCACATCGTGCCAATTGCAGCACAAACCAGCTGAGGAGAGGTAAAAATAGTTCCGGTTTCTTATTAAAATTGAAATGTGGTAGCTTCTCTATTTTCTGCGCCACCGCAAGGCAGTGTAATAATTATTGCCCTTTAAAAGGGTTGTTCTTATCAACAATACCATTACATTGTAATGAAACAGTCCTTTTAAATAATACTTTTGTTGTGAAGCAGCAGCACATTCTTGTAATGCGGTTGATGAAGAAGGGGGAAAAAAAACACCCTGAAGTGAACTGAACTGTGAATTCTCCTGCACGGACTGTGTGTAGAGAGGCAGGAAGTGTGTGCCTTTTGATTTGGAGTATAAAAGTAAATAATATTTGTACATCTAACACATACTCGAAGTGAATGAGCAGCCCCTGAATGTGTTTCTATGAGCAAGTGGAGAGCTCTACAGACTTTAAAGCCGGAGCCCAATTAAGCCTCGCCTCATCGGGAGAGGGAGAGGAGCTGAAAGCTGAATACATAAGATAATGCAGCCGCACTAAAGCAGCCAGCTCGCTCAGTGTAAAATTAGAGAGGGAAGAAAAAATCTTGATAAAGAGAGAAGAAAAAGCAGGGACAGACAGTAGGGGGAAGAAGAGGAAAAGAAGTTCCTTTGGGCCAATTTCCTTTGAAACTGTTTAACCAAATACAGCTATTCATATTCAACACAATTAATAGTGTCTCTTTCTTGTTCAGACGGCACATCATAACGGGCAGAGGGGAAGAGAGAGAAGAGGATTTCTTTCTCCCTCCAAATTGTAGCCAATTTAAGGACAAAGCAGTACCCTCTAGTTCCCCAGAATAGGAGTCGCACTCATAAAGGAAGACTGACAGTCGACATCCAAATCTCATTCAAGGACGCAATTTCCAAATGCTAATCATAATCTGCAGATGTTGGCAACTGATACATCCATTTATTTATTTATTTTGGAAGCATGTCTGTGCCCATTTGGACAGCCTGTGAAATTTGAAACAAAGAGGGAAAATCCCTTCTTTTTGAGGCATGTTGAACAGTGTGCGGGACCAGCCACAGCATGGACATCTGCACCATCTTCAGATGGAGTGTGTTAGGAAACACGCGCACACAAAAAACAGTCATGCACGCACACACGGGTGCCCAGTGAGGCACAAGCACAGAGGGAAACACACAGGCGAGCTCACATACACACCCATCTCTCTCTCTCTCTCTCTCTCTCTCTCTCTCTCTCTCTCTCTTTTTTTTTTTAACTTCTCTTGCTCTCCCTTTCTCTCCGGGTCGTTTTAAAGTACCTCAGATGTGTCATAAGACATTGGTTTCCATCAGAACCTGAGGGAAAAAAAGAAATACTTGACAGAAAGGTATATGAAAAGAGGACACTCTGAATTTTTGACATTCTTTGCACAGCTGCTTCAAAATGAGTAGGATGGAGAGGCATGGAAAAGCAACTCCAAGATGCGTTTTTGTTTACTTGCTGCCTTTTCTCCCTTTCCCCTTTCAGGGAGATGGAGGCTAGCACGAGGCCACAACTCACTCATCCTTGTATAGAGGGACTCAGTGCGGGGCCGTGAAAGAGAAATAGGCATGGCTAAATGAATTCTGGGATCTGTTCTATTCAGCCAAACTCAAAAAGGATAACCCCTTTTTTCCATTTAGATAGCAAATGCAAGGTGAAACTCAGCTCAACTTGTCAGTTAAGTGACATTAAATATGCTGCTTCATTTAATAGGTAAATAGATACAGTTGTACAGTAACTGCAGCTGAAAAGTAATAATTTGATTTATTCAAATCATAACACCAAAGTGTTGGTTAATGTTTATGTGCGCCCCGAATGTTAAATTGTCCCACCTCACCCTTCTCAACATTTCACTGTTAATATATTGATAAATGTCCCCGACAGAATATCCGTTTTTATTGCTTTACTATCAGTCTGTTGTGCATTCGACTTTAAATACAAATATAGACAATGGAATTAAAAGCCACAAGAGTGTGTTGACAACATGGTGAGCCTACAATCACGCAGCTCTCCATCGTCGCTGACTGGCTACCTCCGCTTATGTAAGAATTAATATTCCTACTTCTCTACATGTGAGCTATCCTTCGATGGTTACTAATGTTATGTGGCCCATTCTGGCTCAGTGGGGGTTAATACTTGACTACAAAAGCCATTGATTGAGGTGGCACTAGAGAGATGAGTATTCTGTTGCTATTTGTAATATTTCATGGTGGCTTGGAGCTGCTGTATAGATGCTCGTTTCCTTTGAAGACAGTCTCTGGACGTTTCCAGAGCCACTGTTGGCTCCTGGTTCTCTTTGTTGATTTTGTCCTGTCTCTCCCCCCCCCCCAATAAACAATCCTCCCAGCTGATAGCATGCCAGGTTCTGTTTGAAACAATCAGCACTCGTGCCCTTCTCAAGCATGCCAGGCCAATCAGGAGGCGAGGGAAGACAAACAGAGCCGTGCAGCTGTCCTCTGAACAAAATGAAGCACTTCCGGGGCCAGCGAGAAGCACCGGGGCGCTGGGTGCACCCTAAATAAACCATTGTGCTCTCGCAGAAAAACCTTCAGGATCACACAGCTACCCGATTGTCAGCCGAGTGACACCCCTGCACACCCACTGCCCATACCTACAAATCACACATTTACCTTCACCCACCCCTACCCTGCTTCTTCATTCATTCCCTCCCTCCCTCCTCTGATCGGTGAGACTTGGTTGTATTCTTCGCCGGGGAAAGAAAAGACTCACCCTGCTCCAATGGATGGAATGGCTTCGGCACTCCCACCCACCTTTTCTCCAGTCAGCAGCAGACTCTGAGCGAGGCAGACTCTGCATGTCTAGCCGCCAAAGCACTCAACATGCCACAGCAGTCTGACTGGGTTCTGAAAGCGGGTCTGCATTTTAATATTCAGTGCACCAATTCATTAACATTCTATTCGAGCCTACAATAGAGACTGGAGAGGCTCTGACCCTGCAGTTCCCCCGATCAAGGTCAGTAACTAAGAAAATAAAATCTGAATTGCATCCAGGCACACAATTGGATTCTCCAGCCCTGCCATATCCCCGCTTAAGAAAATAAAATTACCCCGCATTCACTGTGTTCTTAATAGAGGCACTTTGGAATGAAAAGACAGTGCTTCAAAAGTAAAAATTATTATTTTGATCTTACAATATGAAAGGCAAATTCATCTTCAGGACAAGCATTTTGCGAAGTACTTCTGTCATCGCAGTGACCCTTGTAAATTATGGATTTGTTAAAGTTTTTTTCTTTTCTTTTCTTTTTTTTTTAGGCTCCATCATGCCAGTGCACACAAATACACACGCATTCAAAGGGCTGTTAAGGCACTCACAAAAGCTCCGTAGGTTTTTGTGCTTCACCCCAGCAGCTTTACAACCCGTGCCAGCTATGCAGCGCACTGTCTGTAAAAGGTCAGTCGTACTATTTACATCCCCGCACATATGGACGCACACAGAGTCGCCGAGAATAAATCTAACCAACCAGTCGATTATATGATTGGGTGCCGTGACAAAGGGTGAGCACGGTGCTAACACGTTCCCTGTCAGTAGAGGGGCTATATGTGGGCAGACACAAAGCCTCATTAAAATACATACAGAGCTGGTGCTGCTCCGGTGGGTGGGAAAGATGCTCCATCAAGATGTCGTTACAACAAGGCTATCTCCACCCACTGGCATGTATCTCCCTCACACTGTCCTCCCCCATGCCTGGACAGCACAATGGCTGGCTCCTTTATAACCAGTGTGGGCCATTCCCTCCATTCCCCGCGAGGTCAGGGCCTAATCCTTGGGGAGTTCTCGCATTGTGTTTTTACTGAACTGGGGTCAAACTGTTTGAAATGAGGGGGTTTAGTTAAACATCTATTAAGCAGGCCCAGTGTGTTAGGGTGCGCTTGATTTATGTGTAAAGCTGTTGTGCTCAGCTGTCCCCATACTCAGCAGCATGTTCCACAAGTCCTGAATGTGTCACAGTCAACAACAACAACAACCAAAAAAAAAAACCTCACGGTATACGCCACCTTAAATAATAGCACGCTGACCCGTTTGTTCACCTCGACACATGTCCGCATACACAAGTGCGATGTGTCTGTCACGGGGTAGAGAGTAGAAGGAAAAAAAAAAAAGTGTCATCCTCACTCAGTGTGTCTGTCATCTTCGTTGCCACTGAGAGGCGCTGTGCCGGGCGAAAGAGGGGGGAAAAAAAATTAAAGAATAAAAGTTGAAAGTGTAGCTGTGTTGTCAGCAGTGCCGTGTAGGCCAACTGCCCTGTTAGTGAGGCTGACATTCAAAGAGAGTTGGGATGCCGACAACAATCCCACAACCTCCTGCTGCGAGAAGACATTTCGCATGGTGGCCAAGTGCTTTGATACTGCTCTTGTGATCCTCGCTGCCGTGGCTTTGAGAAGACACACACACACACACACACACACACACATACAGCACAGAGCCCAGGCCATCACCATTATATACCATTTGAACACAGCGCTTTTTTATATATTCCAGAATTTTCCATTATTATTGTCATGAAGCCACCCTCTTTCAGCTTGGCATTAAAACATGTGTTTGTATGGAAATCTGGCTTATTTGGCACTCTGTGTTGCATTCTACGCGCCGACGTTTGGCTTCAACGCTCATGTGTCCATTTCTGAAACGACAAAACAGGTAAAAAAAATAAAAATAAAAAAAAAAACAATCCAAAAAAATGCAACTTTTTTTTTTTATTGAAAGTGCCCTCTTGCTGAAACCAAAGAGAGAATAATTAAATGTGGCACTGTCCTCATGCTACCCATTAATCGCAAGTCTGTCTCTGTAATAGCGAAATGTGACTGCAAGCAATAAGCAGTAATGCAGGTTACTGAATATACAACCCACTTTCAAGACTAAAGGCAAACAAGCTCTGCTAATTACTGAGGCACTATGCAGTCATTTTTCTGAGCAAGGGTTACTGAATGGTTGCCTATTACTTCACTCTCCCTGAACCAAATGCTTAAGATAATGACCAGTTACTAATTGGTGCTTATACCTTATATCAGTTTGTGCAGAATATAATTGCAGCTATTATGGTACTAAATAATCATTGGAATTAGCATCTTTTAGCAAAAAAAAAAAAAAAAAACTGCGCTAAATAACAGTATGGAGCATTTTCCAGGAAGGGGTCTTAATGTCGATGCACCACCGGTTGATTCATCATTAACTAGAGGGTTCAGGGCAGAGAGGATGCCTTTCCTATCATATTGTGGTGTCAGTGCATCTTCTGCACCAGCTAATGGAGGCACTGATGTAGCACATTCACATCCGTGTGAAGTCTTGTGTGCTGCCGAGTGTGTGTACCTTCTTCAGAAGCATATCAGGTGTGTTTATGCGCACGGTGCGCGCGTGCGTGTCGATATTTGCACGTGCTCGACGTGAAGTGCACAGGCGAAGGGAGGGAGGTCTATATTCCATGCTGATCACGCTCCCCATGCTTCAGCAGCTCCTCCTTTGTGTTGGCCCTTCCGTCAGCTGTTGACTTCCTAAGTGTCTGAGACAGCCGTGTTTCTGTCTGCGCCTCTGTCCACTGCCTTGTCCTGCTCACATTTCTGAAGTCCACTGACTGCTAATGGCTGTGTCCAGACAAAGAGCCCACTCTGTGGCCACTCTGCATGGCCAGGCCGGGGGCCAGGGACAGCGAGGGGAGGGCGGGGGCGCACGGGGGTGGGGGGGAGGAAATGCAGGGAGGGCCGGGTTTGGGAAAAGGGAGGGCTGAAGCTGGGAAGAGCACCCGGCACTGCCTGCCTCTCTACACTCATGTCACGCTTGTGTGACAACCACTCCTCTGTGCTTGTTTGAACTGTCATTCCCAATTAGCACTAATAAGTCACTCTGTAAGGATGAGCAAGCATAGTGTGCCCAATCACCCCCAGTTCACATATGCGTAAACAGATTTGTGCACAAAACACAAACACACACATTCTCTCTTCCCCCTAAGCTTAGCAGCCCATGAAAATCCCAGGAGCACAACCCCGCTAATAGACAGAGAAAGCCCAAAACGCATCTCGTTCCCAGCAAACAAGTGCCAGTAAAGAGGCAAATTAATGACAAGTCGTTTGAAGGGTTTGCCTAAGAATAATTTTACTCTGGCGTCTCACTACCACTGAAGAATTGATTAGATCCCTGCACAATCAAAGTGCCTGAATCAATAAAGAGCCGAGCAGGCATGCTCCAGTCCAATTTATTCACAGCATCACTCTAACATAAGAGTCACGGGGAGGCAGAGAGAGGAAGCATCTCTGACAGGTGACGACGTGAAGGCCCAGCTGAAAGTGAAAGCTAGTGTCGGTGGCAGGGAGGCAGGTGCGCCGCGCCGCTCGCGCTTTATTACATCAGCTCAGATGCTCGCCGTCTTTTACTCACGGAACACAACTTTGAATCGTCACAGATTGTCACGCTAATAAACGTTATGTTCATAAAGTATGGAACACCTTGGAAATAATTGCTGTAATTTAGTTTCACGATGCGACGTTCAGTTGTAAGAACAGACATGCTGCATGGGGAAGAAAGCTAAAGAACTCTGGAATAATGACTTCACTTGTGTTTTCTCAAAGTAGAGACTGGAGGACTTAGTCAAGCTCGGCTGTGCTCGGCTGTTTATTGTTGCCTGCTTGTTTATTGTCATGCAGAAAGCAGAGGAGGTATTAAAGGCAGATTTCGCCCTTATTTTAAAATGTGGTGCTGAAGATTAGAGCTCTTGCCAAACACTGTGGAAACACTTAATTGATTTCCTTTGGACTGTTTACCTCTACTGTAGCCCTCCTAGAGCCCAGCACTCGCTCGCACGCATGCACACACAAACACACGGACCCGCACACACGCATAGAGTACAACCCTGGCCCCATTTACGCCAACACAGGCCTGCCAAGAGCCTCATTAGTATTCACAGCAGTGGCATTTGCCAGCCTGAGCGTTGCCGTGGTGATGCTGCCCACACAAGTGATGATAAATGGTGCTTTCAGCTTCTCTGCCTTCCATAGAGCAGAGCAGGGAGCTGAGGAGTTGCTGGCTAGGACCCAGCTACAGCCACAGCTAGCAAGGCCTCATCCCCAACGCCGGGCAACTGACGCATGACTACACAAGCCCAGGGCTGCTTGAAGGCTTTGGGTGCAGGGGAGTGGTGGGTAAGAGGGGTTTGGTGCCGTATGGGTTTTACTGTGTGTGTGTGTGCGTGTGCGTGTGTGTGTGTGTGTGTGTGTGTGTGTGCGGAAACAGGGCGAGGAGGGGGCATGTTGGGAAGAAGTGTGTGCTTGAACTTGTTATTGTTGGCTGAAAAAGTGATGTCAGCTTCAGTGTTTCTCGAGTGTGTTTTGTTCCCCGTATTTTTCAGTTATGTGATAATCTGATCACAAGTTGGTGACATAAAAGATTTGACTTAAAAAATCTCTCAAAATGTGTCTTGGTGTCATTGACTTCTGGAAAAAAACAAAAAAAACCACTTAGCACTGCTATTGTGTATGAAGCCGTGAAGAAATAATGTCTATTTTTTTTTTAAATTAACAAAAAAAGTGCATTCACCTTTCCTGTAAATGAATTTTAAAATGACACAACTCTTTTTTTTTTTTTTACAAAATAAGAAATCATAATTTGTTGTTTCAAGTACACAGAGACACTGCTTCATAGTTTTTCATACAATAATAGTCGTAAAAATAAAAGGGCTCTACACAAATGTGTCATTTTTAGTGATATGTATTTAAATAAAAATGATCTATCATAAAAAACAAAACCCTACAAAAAGTAAGCCAGTCAAATGCCTCACTTTCTCTATTCCGGATAATACGATTAAACCATGCCTGAAGGTACACAGATCTGTTTCACACTTATTACACACTAAAGCAAAAAAAAAGAAAAAAAGAAAACAGATCGTTGTGTGAAAAATTCTTTTATAAACTACCTACTCAGTGTAACAAATAGAGCGTGAAATGATTGTCGAAGCAACTGCAGTCCCTGTCGTGTTTCTTCTCCTGCAGGTGTCACAGCGAGGGCTGTTTGAGCCTTAAATCAGCGTAGACAAACAGTGGGTTAAGGTATCCAGCTACTCGCTTTCCCCCAGAGCCTGCACATACAGATGTGTAAGCAATGAGGACGAGGAGGCTGGACCGAAATCCTCCTGATCCTTGTTAAACAGAGAAAGACGGTGTTATTCCCACATTATGTTGCACCGATACGTAGCGCATTAAGGGCCCGGCTGATTTGAAATCACACGGCATCTTATTAAAAAATAGTGTGACAACACAGGTGGACAGAGTGTCTTTATTTGATGCATGCGAGTGTCTGTTAATTATCAGTAGTAAGAATGCAAAGTGTATTAGGTTGAAGTGCATTATCTCTTTGTGCCTGTGTGTGTGTGTTTTTCTTTTTTAAATCAATTTTAATTTGAAAAGAAACGCGAATACACAAGAGCATATGTTTGTAATTTGTCAAAAATGAAGCTATTCACAATGGAGATGGGAGTTTTAAGGGAAATATTTGATGTATTATGAAAAAGAAGCACACGGGAGATCACGCTGTGCCAATAATATAGTCTTGAATATTTGTTTTATTTTATCTTTTTCAATAACAGAACCCTTCTGCCAGCAGCAGTGTTAAATAGGAGCAAACACAATATTTCCACCTTACTGTTATCCCACAGCTGGCAATGTTCATTATACAATCTTCTTACACAATCCTGCTACAATATTCATAGCACGAACGCTCGACTTTTTTCTCTCTCTCTCTCTCTCTCTCTCTCTTAAATTCAAAATTGGGCAGTGGATATGTCTGATAAAATTACAGTAATTCTTACACACACCATGAGCGCAGTCCTCCTTGGTTGAACTTGGGGATGACCGCCCCCTTCAAAAGATGGCCTGACCCTTCCAAAATCAAGCCTGATTACCCATCTCTAGGACACTAAGAAGCGCCCAACTTCAAAAGGAGCAGAGACAATCACGGGCGGGGTGGTGGTGTGGCACTGGGGAGGGGGGGGTGTTCAGAAACCTCAGCGCTGTGCTGCGGCGGTTTGGGCCAGACTGAACGGTCTCAGCCAGGGGGCCGGGGCTATTAAAAGATAAATGTATTTCTCTGTTGCATTATTCATGATGTGAGGAGGTGTGGAGGGAGCAGGGAGCCAGAGGCTTAGCGCAGCAGTGGCTCCCTTCTCGGCCTCATCAGGGCCAAGGCCCCCACTGCACCCGCTGCACCCACACCCTGATGCAAGAGAGGGTGAGCGAGGTGGGGGTGAGAGATGGGCGACAGCTGTGAGGACAGAGAGGGGAGGTAGAGAGATAATGCAACAGTATGTATTCCCACACACACGTATCAGATGCCATAATTGCATGCAAATCTAAATAAAATGGTAACAACTGCACATAAAACACATTTTACCGTCCGCGTAATCGCATTTATTAGCGCTTAGAATCTGATCAATTCATATTTTTGAAATCAGTTTTGGCTGTGTGCTCTATTTCAATTGCTAGAAGTGGCTTTGATTCTATTTTTTTTATTTTCCTTTTTACATTCATCTTATCCACACACACACACATACCAGAAACCTGGAAGTAGTATCAGCCTGCGGTGCTGAATAACCTCTCAGCCGCTGATTAAGTAAAGGGTTTCGGCAAATATTTTGAAGACATATTGGACTTCTATACCAGAGTGAATGGAGAAGTGAGCTTTTGTCCAACTCATCGCTGATCTGTAAGAAAAGCAGATTAGGATGACCCCAGTGTCACTCATTTGGAGATGAGTCACTGTTGAGAGAAGCCAAACAAACTGGAGAGAATGTCAAACAGCACAAACTGCTAAGCCTCCTCCATTTGCTGCTTCTTCTTTTTATTACATGCAAATATTTTTTTTCCCCCTATATAATGATAGGATTTTTTTTGTTTGTTCTGAATTTGGATGATTTACTTTACAGAGTAATATCGTCAACACAAATATATTTTTAAGAGATTAAAGGAGAAAAACAATGGTTGCATTGTGTTCTACAAAAACATTTATCTCACATGCGTCGTGATGGGAGAAACTACCTGTTCATGTTTTAATCAAATGCTTTCCAAATTGTTTCATAATTGCCTATAATTGAACACACACTGTGCAATTTTGCTGTTTCATGCCAATATCTATTTTCTGCAGTAAAGTCACACTGACATTGTTTGTCTCGACGGTGGCAATCATTCTGCTGTTCATTTTCAAACATAACGTTTTTTCTTTTTTTTTTAATGAAAAAGATCGCAAATGAAAGAATTACATTGACGAAAATATGCTTTAAAGAACATCTTAGGTTATTCTAGTTTTTACAAATAAGTTATTTAATCTTACACATCGCAAAGTTCGCATCTATTCAACAGAAACGTCGCTCGCAAAACAAACCAAATGTCGTTTCTCGTGTCCATTAAAAAAGCGCCCTCAGCACAAGTGGTCCCCATTGCTTATATTTACAAATCTGAGTTACATTATACCGGCATAAAATGCACACTAATGCTTGGGAGAAAAGACCAGCTCTGTGGCAGAGTGGAGGGTGGTCTGAACACATCAGTACTCATGACTCCATGCTGGGATCATTTGTTTCCAGACAAGAGGGCACAAGGGTGGGAAAAAAAAAAGGAATATAAGACAGCCAGGAGATGTGGGAAGTTGGTGCGGGGTGGGAGTAGGTGATGAAATGTGTGTGTGTGTGTGTGTTTGTGTGCACTTGGACAGATGAGTGTGTTTTATCTGTGTCTGTGTACTTGTTTATGTGGATCACTATTCTTGCTTTGCCACTTTACACATTCTGGCTTGAATTAGACACAAGAGACAAAAGGCTTCATATTTGTGCTTGCGTGTCAAGGATTACTTGTTCTATTGAATGTGCCCCCCCATTATCTGCTTATCACTCTCTGTGCTCTTTAATCTCTTTCTTGTCTCTGCTCAATGGCTTCCTCTCACTGTCTCCCCATCACAAATGTAGCCTTTCTCCCCTTCTATTTTTTAACACTTACAAAACTGAAAAGGCCTAGCCTGGTGCGGGCCACCTGGAAGCACCAGTGAAGCTTTCTCCCAGGCCTGGCTCCCTGCCACTAGCCAGCTGTAGCATTGTGAGTGGCCCATCTCAGTTAATTCCATGCATTGCAATTGTTGCCGGGCACTGTTTACAGCCACCTCCTACTCCGCCTGGGTAGCCTCTCCGATTGTCCCGGGGCCTCCCTTGTTTAATACTGTTTTGCAAGTTATTAAGCCCTGGAAGTCCATTAATCACAGTTCACGGGCTGTGTAAGCCCACACAAGGCAGGCAGAGGTGGGGGATGGGGAGGCACACTCGCTATCCTCAATGGGCTTAGACGGTGGTCCATTCAGATCCCTAACGAGATCATTACCACTAACTAAATACAAACCTGACCCCACGACCTGCTGGGAAATTACGTAGGAGCTCCCTGGTGCAAGACATTAATATACACCCCCCCCCTCCATCTCCACCCCTCCCATTTTCCTGCAGCAGTGCGTAAACGCCCACCCCCAAAGTCTCCCAATGCAACCCTACCCCGCTCCCTCCGCTCCCCCCCCTCTTGTCCATTCTCACTTTCTTGCCAATGGACAGAAAACTAAACCTGTCATCAAAAGGGGCCTAATCACTGCTGTGATTGTGGTAAACCAAGCCTGACAGACATTTCACTGAGGCCTCAATGGCTACATCAGTGCCACCTCCCTAGCCAGCCCCCCTTCTTTCTCTCGCTTTCTCTCAGTCCCCCGCTCTCTCTTTTTACCAGGCCTCTGGCCAATGAGCAACAAACACCCGGGGGCTTTTCAGATTACTTGACACACTGTGTCCACTTTTGGGAGGGAGACCACCTGGTAAGCTCATTTTAATACAAAACCAGTTCAGTCTCCTCTCTCTTTTTCCCCTACTCCTCTAATTCCTCCTCTCAAGCCAAGCTACCACCATGAATTCTGTCTAATCCAGTGACCCCCACAGAACATTCCTGGTTTTACACTCCTCGGAAGAGGCTGGATTTGGGCGGATTACATGCTTCCAGTTCTGTTTGGAGACACCTGTGACTGGAAGTGGAAAGAAGGGCCGACGATGAGAGTGAAACACAGAAAGAGAGGAGACGAGGAAAGTTCCCTCCTTTGCTATCAACTTTCCACCTTTTATTTTCCCTCGTTGAATCAGGGGTCGCCCTCGCCGCTGCTCTCTACCTGCAAGTTTCCCACTGCAGACGGCAGGTTGGATGTCCAAGCAGTCACAGCGTGGTTGCTGTGTGGCCCAGGCGTGGGGGTGGGGGGGTTAAGAGGGATGACAGAGCGGGAGTGTAAAGATGTGGGTGGAAGGAGAGGTTGGTTGGGGGTTCGCACTGACTTTCACTTTAGCCCCTCAGCTTATGTTAAGATGTTGTCACTTTCACCATCTCAAGTGTTGCCACTTCAGATGCCGGAGCTTAGTGTTCGCAATGGGCTCTCTGGGGGGGTGTGGAGGGAGGGAGCGAGGGCAAGAGGGAGGAAGTCTGGGAAGATTTCCATTTTAAACAAGCACAACTTTGTCACACTGTCACCTGACTACCATGGCACCCCCTTTTCAATGTTTCCCAACTTCCCGTCTCCTCTTTGCTCCTTTCGTGTGTCCTTCTCTTTAGCTGCCTCTCTTCATCTTTCTCAAGAACTCTTTAAGGCAGCATTTCCGCCCTGAATTCTTCTGCCAATTTGATGAATTGTATCTCACAGCCTTTTGAGTTTTGTGGGCAAGGCACTTAATTGTTTCGCTCTTTTTTTTTTTTCTCCACAATATCATGGCGGATGCTTAAGCTGTGCGTGCAGTCGTAGATGTGCATATTTTAAATTAGGTGTAATATCCCCCACTTTAATCCTTGATAAGATCTCAATTGTTCCATGATGTGAAATGGAGATGCAGCGACAACCAGGGCTGAATTAAATCGAAATCTTAATTTACCTGGATATTATCCTTCAGTGAAATATAATCACTGACTGAATAACTGGGCACACCAGCAAATTCTTAATTGACTCTTAATGAGTGTCATGGAACATATGCTTCAGTGTAGATGCAGAGATTAGCAAAAGACAGTTCGGTAAGCGTAGCACAAAAAGAAAAAAAAAAAAAGAAAAGAAAGAAAAATATGAGCCAAAACATGTGAGCATGACCACATACGTAAACACACTCGTATTTTCAAATTATCCACTCTGGAAAACACAACTATAAATGCAAAATTACACACAAAAATCTCGCAGCATAGGCTTGGTTGTTGAGTGTCTACCTGGCGCTGCATTGATTGTTCCTCAACACTGACCAATTGTAAGCTCATAATGATGATCTCTGGCATGACAAGTGATTTTAACCTGCCTGTGGGCCGCCCCCGCACCGAGTCACAGATCAGCTGCCCCACGTAAACAAAAACATTAGGAGAGCGTTCCACATTTAAGAGCATGCTAATTACAGTCATTCCTATCTGAAGTACTTTCTGCTGCAATTTGCTCAGATCACCAAACCTCCAATCCCTCTCATGTAAACAAATAAACTCTCACGCAACAAAGAGATAAAGCAAATAATAAAATAGAAACGGGCACTATCGGAACTCGCTAGGGGCACTGTGTTTGAAGTAGGCTTCAAATAGTATCATACTACTCTACAGCGTTGAGTCCTAGTGTTGTGCAGATCCCCAGTGAGGAATAATTACAAGGGTTGTTGTTGATGTGCTCAGGAAAACACATCATTTATTTAGTAATGGCAGAACGGAGATGAATGCAACCCCAACGAGAGGGAGTGAAGAAATTAATTTTTTTTTTTGCGAAATATTTCAAAAAACATGTCGATTTTTTTTTCATCACTCCCTATTTATAGACCGTAAACCCGCGTCTTTCTTGATGCGCTGAAATAAAGCGGAAATGAGTTTAGCTCGAGTTGATCCAAACCCAACAGGTGTCAAACAATCCAGCTCTCCCTCCAGTTGCTTCTCGACGACAATTACCTAATTACCAGTTCCCGCTCAGCATCCCTCCGTTCAGATTTGGTCTCAACCTCTCAACCTTGGCCCGTAGGCATCAGGGCTGATCCACAGCAACAGATATGGGGGGGTGAATGTCACCGCAGCCCTCTCCAGCCCTCCAGGTGAGTGTGTTCCTCCAGCGGTGGAGGAAATGAAGCAAAAATGATGGAGTGTTTGTTTTCTGACATTTTGTCATTCGGCGGCCTCATCAGGTCTGAGCCTCGCAGACGTCAAGTGTTAATTTAGGGCTCCTGCCGAGCGTGAGCCTGTCAGCGGCGAGGCTTGGAGGAGGGAGGTGAGCTCTTGCAGAAAATGACCCTTCTGGTCTGATTGTCTTCTGGTCCGCAGACTGGCACTGAGAGGAAAAACAAAGACACGGGGAGAGAGAGAGAGGTGGCTGAGTGTTAATGCACCTAGCAGCAATTAGAGAGGCTTACCTGACTGTGTGAGCACAGCACGCAAACACACACACACACACACACATACACACAGAGGGTACACACTGTAAAGTAGCCCCCCACCCCAACCTTTCACTTATCCACACCAGCTGATGTCAGCACATACACCAACAAAATGAAAGAGCGACTCCCGCCTTTAGGAAGAACTTATTTGCTCACACACACATGGACACACACTTTGAGCGTGGCCCGTTCCCAGTGGATGGCTTCCTGCCACCTTTTAGCCCAGTGATTAATTGGCCTGAGCTCACGATAGCCCAACCCTTTATTCTGTGAAACTTAAACAAAAAAAGACAGGCCTCTCTAAAGATTACAGCAGCACATTAGCCACAGAGTGAACCATGAAATTGCTTTTTCCCCTCCTGCAGTGTTGTGACTCTGCAGTGGTCACCGCAAGTCACGGGGAAGGTGCGCGGACATTAGTGTTACATCACTGGTGGAAAACAAAACAGGACATCGGGGCGGAGCTCGGCCGTGCAATGCAGATCGACAGACCGGCTCGGGGCCAATGGTGACATCGACACAGGTGTGAGGAGATAATAGGCAACACTCTTTTTTATTCGTCGAAAGAGTCAAGTTTTGTTTTTTTTTTTCCTGGCGGCGGAGTCCAATACATCAAATTCATTGTGATAAAGAGGGTTTAGAGGGCTGTCACATGGGAAGGAAAGGTTAATTCTGTAATTATTTCAGTGTGAAAAATAAATAATATACCCTTTGCCGTTTCCATCATTTCCTAATTCACTTGGAAATTCATTTTCTTTCCTTTTTTTTTTTCATTTTTTTTTTCACTCCACCTAGCCCAATTCAATCACTTGAGTTCATCTGTCTGTGTTATGCAAATCTGAGCGGCTGAGACTGAACCCATCAGCCCCGCCGCTCACGAGTTGAGCGCAGGGGCTGATAGAAAAGATGAATTCTTCCGTTTCAATGTGCCTCCCTTTTTCACCCAGTCGCGTTGTATCAAGGCTACCTTTTTACATGGTGCTCTCATTTATTTTAGCCCATTGCACAGTGCTGCTCTGCTAGTCAAATGTATGAATAAGGAGAGGGCGTCTCTCTCGCTCTCTCTCTCTTTCTGTACACTGAGGCGAGGTCTGTATCTAAGATCATGGACGCTAGCAATGGGGACCGGAGAAGAGAATTTAAACAAAGTGAGGAGTGGGTTCCTTCAGAGCTGAGGGCGCCAAAAATATCCTCAATATCTGTCAATTACATTTTTTTTTTAATATATAAAAAAGGGAACACTATTTTAGTGGCAATTAGTATTGCTAGCTGTTTGACAACCCATCTCTCTAGTCAGGCTTCTGATTGACAGCCGGCCGTGAGCATGAGCAGGCCCGGTGTCTTGGAGGCATGCAGACATAACACTATTATTCCAACTTATCCCTAGGAATAAGTCCAGGCAGCCAGGGGCACAGCGGGAGGCTAATAGACTAGCCCAGAGGAGCCCCCCTGAAGCTTGATGCATTGTGTCAAGGCCTTGTCTACTTCACGCACATTAAGGATCACATGCCACAATTTCACAGTACAGCAGGGGGACCGGCCCCCCATCCCAGGCCCAGATTGGCCGGTGATGGATGGTGTTGACAGTTACAAGCCGAGTACCAAGTGGAGCAACACAAAGGTCAAGGTTGAAGCTGCCAGTGTGGTCTGGTTAACAATGGAAGGTCTCCATGGCAGGAAAATGGTGTTTATACTTAACACTAACTATGCAGTGTGTTATTGGGCTTTAGTCATTTGAAGCCACCGTTTTTTGTTACGCTGCCAGAGCTTGCTAACCACAGTATTTAACATTCAGGTCCTAGACTACTTAAAATGCCCAAGAGAATCATTAAAAAGCGCTAGGGCTGCACGATTGTGTAAGAAACTGACCTTGCTTTTTTTTTTTTTTTTTTTGGATTTTTTTTTTTTTTGCAATGTTGTGATATGAAAAAAAAACATGTAGATATTTGGAAAGAATTCATCATGATTAGAGTGATATTGTAGTGGAGTGTGTGTGCATAGAAAAGAAAAAAATAATTATATAAAAGCTGGAAAAAAAGCTCTGTGGAACCTTTCTCATATGGTGTCACACTGGCAAAGGCATCTGAAATAGTTTTTTTTTGCTTTGGATGGCATTCAGATCTGGCTTTGCACTCGTTACACAGAGCTTTGAGCCGCTGATTTAAATGGTCAAACAAATCAGTTGGATTGCCTCTGTGGTGCATTTTTAATCGAACGACGATGCTCGCTGAATTACTGTAATACAAAAAATAGTGGGAGATGGTGTTCCTCACTCAGATTTATTGAGCTGGTCTTGAGGTCAACTAAAGTTACCACAGGAAGCGTAAACTTTTCTTTTTTTTTTTTTACCCTGCTCTACATGCTTCATAGGCCTCCTCGAAGTATGAGTATTACCTGATTCTCACCTTCTGTCATTAGCTGTGCTGTCTTTGTTTTTGGCACATCTTGTCATTTGAACATTGTAGCTGAATGCAGAATGATTCCTACCAAGCGCATTTGCACACTGAGCTTCTTTTGAGACAAACTGACCATTTAGTTCAGCAAGATCTAGCTGACCCATATGGGCTCTTCTTATATACATATATCAGTACAGTTTATTAGTATGGTTTTAACTCCCCCAAATAACTACCATTAATATATTTTAGCTTCTATGATTGTGTAAATATAAATACATGTAAATAAATGAATACATGGTCTGCTTGGACATACTTTTATCATTTCTGGCACCTCATGTAGGACTCTGCCAACAGAGTACCTAATTTTCATCCTTTCCAGACACCTTACCATCAGTCATTGTTCATTTTGCTATGCACACATTGAAGTGGCATGTCAACAAACCCAGCGCCTTGAGAATAAAGTAAAAAAAATAAAATAAAAAATATTCCAAGAACCCTTAATTTAGAGTAAATTGAGATTCATCGGACAGATTTCTCTTATAAATTACTCACGACAAATGTGTGGGTTTTATTTGTATCAACCTGCAAAAAAAAGTTGTTGTGTTTGACTTATTTTGCGCACTTCGCACATGGCAGTGTTGAAACGATATATTGTGCGGCCCTAAAAAGTACTATTTCGACAAAGAAGAAACCTGCTCAGGAATGGGCGTTTGCATAAGGAAACTACCTCGTTCCCATCACAGATATCAGTGGCCGTCGCATCCTGTGCCACATCACTCTGAGGTGCCGAATAAAACAGTTGTTCCCACCGCAGTGTCCTGCAGGAGTGAATTTTTTCAATATAGCACTTCAGGTTGAAGACATTTCTCCTGTCATTTTCCTCCAGTACTTCAGTGTAATTCTTTTTTTCTCTCCCCTCCATTTTTTCCCCGGCGACTGCAGTATGTGGCAGTCTGAATTGTGTGTTATTACCCAGCAGGAGACAATATCATTACCACATATTTGCTGTCAAGGGTCTGCAAAGAATGGTGCTGTCTTGGGCCTCAGTGATCTAACAACCTCACACAGGGCTCCAGAATTACCCACTCCTGGCTGGGGGAAGTCAAACACTACCAGTTAGAGAGGGGAGTGAACAAAAGAGAGGTACCCTCTCTCTCTCTCCCCCCTTCTTTCTCTCTCCCCCTCTCGTGGAGATAGAAGGGGACACACCTCCTCTGCGCCAAACGGAGGATGCTATTCTCCCCGCGCCTTGATAGAAATATATGTTTGGTTCAAGTGCTGAATGATATGAGACTGCAAGGTAGATGCGGACGGGAAGTGTGTATGACAGTCTGTCATTTCAGATAAAGAGACAAATTGTAATCTCTGTGGTATACTATTAGTGTTGGATGAGTAGCTCATAATTACCAGCATTTGAATCAAGTTTTTTTTTTTGCTTGATGCCACCGCCGAATTCTGCACACTCTGTGCACAAATAAGAGGACAATGTGTCGCGCTGTGTTCAGTCAATAATAGTGGGGGTGTATATGTACACAAAAAATGTCAAGTTACTTTTCCGTTCTCCTCTTAACATATCACATTGTGACAGGGGTTTCAGCATTTGAAAGGGTTCGTGTAGATATGTCATATAATGTCTGAGGAAAATAACTTCAGAATGGACAAACAATCCCTTTCATGAAAACTACTATTCAGACTTTGTAACAATGTCTTTCTCATAAGACAAATAGAATTGCTATCATTTCCGTTGACAGCGTACAACAAACAGACCAACAGTTTATGCATACTGAGTGACAAAGCCATCTATTTTCTTTCCGGAAAAACAGGCAATACACACTCTGGCAATTGAACCACAAATGAGGAGTGAAAAATTCAAACTTCCTCTCCCATCCACCGTCATTTATACAAGTCATAGAAATATTTGATTGCTCTTGCATATCTCCTCGCGCTTAAGGAGGCAGCCAACCAATACACGGCCACGGTAAACAAAGTCTGGGACTCTATATGAGCCTATCATTTAAGAATCCAAGCGAATCAAGCTTGCAAACAATCAGGAGGGAAAGAAACTCTGTGAGAGCTTCTTCTTCCAGTGCTTTGAAGGTGTAAACAGAGACCCTTATTTAAGGTAAGATGTGGCTGTGCATCCTTGATACACCTCTGCACTGAAACAAGGCAAGAGTCCTTGATTTTTAACAACAATAGAGGCCAGCTCTTGAGGGAGACACATTCATATTCATGAATTAAGGATCTATAGTGGTGAATTATGAGCATGCAGCTACAGCGTTCTTTAGGAAAGGTGGAATGTTTGAAACTTGCAAACCTTTTTAATAACAAAATCATGTGGAGTATTCATGCTAGTTACTAGAAGAACTACATCAATTCTAGAGTGTACACTATGGGCAAGGTAGAAATGGGTTTGATTAAATGTAGTGTCCTTACAGAGAGATAAAGGAATGGGAATAAGAAAGGTAAAAGAAAGGTGCGTAAGGGCAGTGATAGAAGAAGTATTCAGATCAGCTACTGACGTAAAAGTAATACAGCAGTGTAGAAAGACTCCATTACTAGTAAAAGTACTGCTTTAAAAATTAGCAGCAAAATTGAAGTATCAAAGAAAAAAGTTCTGATTTAGCCCCTCTGACTGATATTTTATCATCCATACATCATCTATACACCGCTTAATCCTCACTAGGGTCATGGGGGGCTGGAGTCTATCCCAGCTGACTCAGGGTGAAGCCAGGAGACACCCTGGACAGGTCACCAGTCTATCACAGGGCTACACTTAGAAACAGACAACCAAGCACACTCACATTCACACCTACGGACAATTTAGAATCACCAATTAACCTCAACATGTCTTTGGACCTTGTAGGAGGAAGCTGGAGAACCTGGAGAGAACCCACGCTGCACGGGGAGAACATGCAAAGTCCACATAGAAAGATCCCGGGTGTCCTCACCGGGACGCGAACCGGCGACCTTCTTGCTGCGAGGCAACGATGCTAACCACTGCGTCACCTTGCAGACCTATATTGTATCATATATCAAAAACATACATCAATATATGATTAATAATCAAGCATCAGTGTATCAGCAGCATGGTAGTGTTGTAGCTGCTGCAGGTGGAGCCAAGTTGAACCACTTTAGATCCACTTTTATACACGACGACAGGCAAGTCAGCAGGGTCGTGACATGAGTAACTGGAGAGGAAAGAAGAGAAGACAAAGTTCTGATACACACAACTGTCTTCAGTTTTCTGACTTTTTCTCTCATCTTCGATTATTGCGACACATTGGATCATTTGTACATTTGTTGAATTGAAACTATGTGGAGAGTTTAGTAAGAAAAAAAAAAGTCAATGCTTGGAGGAGCTGTTAATAACTCAAAGACATCTGAATGTGACCCTGACTACGCACCAATTTTTGTGAGGTGTCAGAAGGCAGAAAAGGTCGAAAAGCACTGGTTGAAGATTTTAGATCTGGTTGTGTTTTAAAAGCTTGTTATATTATCCATTGTGAAAAATCTTCACCGTAAGAGTAAGTAAAGCTAAAGCCAGATAAATGTGTTGCGTTAGAAACGTAGTGGAAGTAAAAAGGAAACAAGTAAAGAGCATTAAAAACTGTGCCTAAATACACTACCTGAGTAAAAGTACTTAGTTACTTTCCACAGATGAGCTGAGGGTTGGATGGTAAACAACTTGTCGTTTTGTGCCGCGGCGAAAATAAAGGGTTGTCTTCTTGAGTGCAGCTACATTCACTTAATTGAAGAGGAGAACCATATAGTAAGCTTAACACAGCTGAGAATTTAATTAATGTGGTCTTCCTGCATTCACCATTCTGCAAGCGATATCCAAGATCATGCATCAGTCAGATGCGGTATCTGACATGATATTAAATTTGAACAGTTACACCTTACAAACAGAGAGCACTCAAAGACATTAGCTGATAGGACAGCACGATAACGTTTTGAAATCGTTGCCACTAAATTAACCTGATTCTAATAGGATCTGAGGTAGATAACATGGAAAATTACTGTTTTCTTTTCAAGGCAATATACAAAATGGAAGCGCTACAAATTGATTTCTGTTTCCTCTCTAGATGCCCTCCCCTCCTCCCCCTCCATCCACACATTTTCATAATTTGAGATGAGGCGATATGGCATTAATATTCCGTATCTTATCTTGTCACATCCTGAAATTGTTGGAGAGGATATGATTAGCTGAACAATAGCATGAGAAATGCACTTTATGAAGGCTATCCAGGTTTTTATGACAGAGAGTGGAGAGGTGGAAAATGGGCCAGGAAGCAGACACGGTGGCAGTCAAATGCCCTCGTTTCTGGATCTTGATTTGTCGCAGCAGGCATTTAGAAGAGCCCAGGAATTGACGATACATGCATGCCCACCGGTGTTGGCCATTCACACATGATTAGCATTTTATTATTGTTTATGGGCCATTTAGGAAGCAGGAAGACAGCCCCGAGCCAATGGTGCAAGGAAGGCTCCAAAGCACAGTGTTCTGGACTGGTTAAATGCACCATTAAGCCTTTTAAAATGAGCTCCACCCGTCAGAGACTAAAAACAAACGTGGCTTTCTGGCTATCAATAGGCACCACTTAGAGGAAACAATGCCCTGTTGAGGCCCACCAGTTTCCTCATCAATGAACATCAAAGATGAATGAGCCCTGGCTGACAGCTTTGTTTTGACTTTGATACCCACAAAGCCCTGCTCAATATCATCCTGGTCCTGCTCCTCTGGGCTGCCCTAACAGGTGCGACCCTCTTCTCAATGCACCATTTGACAAGACCACGGATGGGCAGGGGTGGTGGGGGGCTTTGGTCCACATCCTCCTTAATCCATCCTACTATAAAAACACTTTGAAAAACAAACGTTTGTTTGGCCAAAGTCAAAAGCCCTGGAGCCTGGGGCTCATCCGTCTGTCTGCCCAGGCTTTTTCCCCTTTATTCCTGCCAGTTTTTGTCAGAGCTTCAACTCTTCCCTGCTCATTTGGACAGGACATTAAACAAGACCCAAGAGGATCTGATTCCCAGCCATTTCCCACAAGAGGAATACATACAGTTACAACAGCCAATTGTTTGGATTATGATAACACTGCCTCCAGCTAAAGAAAGAGTGAAAAAGGAGGGGTAAAAAAAAAAAAAAAAAAAAAAGTCAGACAATCTCACCGAGCAAAACATTCTGTAAAGAAAAGAAAAAAAAACACAACTGCCAGCATCAAAAGATGCAGAACGCAGATCAAACCTGATTATCATTCAAGTTACTCTTTAGGCGGGGAGCGTTTTGAGACGGTTAATTTCTGAGCTCACCCTTTTCTGCTGTAAGAACTGTGTGTTTTTCTGCCAGTGATAGGCTCCCACTACTTCATGGGGAGATTAGAGCTCCTCCACTCAGGGACACTGAAAGGCCTTCAGCCTGGCAGAGAGAGAGGGGGAGAGCCAATGTTGAGCATTTTAATCTAGAGTCACAAAGATAAGATGCAATGGCAGATCAATATGTGCTCTATGGTGGCAGCTCCCTGAGAACTTGTCTCTCTGCCTGTGTACTAAGAAGACTTTACCCTGTGTGCCCCATGGCTTCATTTCTCCACAGACCGGCTATCTGTAGTGACTGTCTCTCAGTGACATCTCACACCGGGGCATGTTTAACCCCAGACACCACGCAAAACAGACGGTGAATATCTAAATAGGATCGCCTGTGAAATTTGCCATGATAAATCTCTCCAGGAATCACCCAGTTTGAATATTTGATATCGCATCTGTCCTTGGCTACCTCAGGGGGCGAGGCGTGTACGATAAGGGATATTCAGAGACGTGATTAGATAAAAGAAAGCTAAATTCTTTTTTGATTGAGGGAGATGCATAGCAATGGTATTTGCACTCTGCCATGTCTGTGTGACTGAAGTAAAGTGTATAGGTTGCATTCAGAGTGTCATTTTTACTTAATTTGCTCTCCTTTACATCATTGCAGCATTCCATCATTCCAACACCATCAGATGAACTGTCAGTGGTGAGGCATCATGAAAAAAAAAAGAGAGAGAGAGATAAAACTGAAAATTCTTCTGTGCTATTGAGAATCTTTGCAGTAAAAACGGAGACACCTTGAACTCCTTTAATTTTCAGCCAGATAAACAGCTCTCCCACAGCATGCCATTATGCTTTAAGGAGACACAAAACTCTCATCCGCGCGCACTCATACTGACATCATTAGCACACACAAGTGGGTTACGACGTGTCTCTTTCATGTTGATTTCCAGCAGCCCACATCCTTCTGCGCTGACCCCCGTCCTTCACATATCAGCATCATACTTCCAGTGATGCCTTCGACATGACTGTGTCATAAACAAAAACTGATCATTAAAGGGAGAAAACGCAAAGCATTGTCACGTTTGTTTGTTTTCATCCTGGGCAGCAGTTCAGATACAGCAGTGGCTCTGAGCCAGACTTGGCCCTGACAGTTCACAGCAAATCACTGCATAAAAAGAAAAGTGATGAACCAAATCTGCATTTGTGAGCACAAAACATGTACTGTAAAAGACAACTGCGGTGCTTTTGGGTAAAGGGTGGATGCTGCAAGTTGTTTGTGCGTATGCGCCTGCACGGATGTGTGAGTGTTTGTATGCCTCTGTGTGTGTGTGTGTGTGTGTGTGTTATGTGACAGCAGACCTCGCTAAGGACTAGCAATCACTCCATTCAGCATCTGCTGCCACACAGCTCATATTGTCATTCCCCAGTTTAAAGGAACCTTGAGCGGCTTCAAAGATCTTTTCAAAGCCTTAATCCTAATAGGTCGCGGTTTGTTCTGTCACATCAAAAGGGGGAGAGAGGCGGTGGGGGGAATAATGCATCGGGGCTGGCAGAGATTCTTAAGGGTGGAAGATTGGCAGAGGATTTGCAGTACGGGGAGGACCGAAATCTGAAATATCGGACACAGAATGCCTGCTGTAATAGATATGAAATAGGTCTTCTCAACAGCATGAAAGGCTGACATTTCCAGAAAGTTTGTCATGAGAAGGCCCTTTTATTCCCCTTCGTCTATCTGCGTTTGTACTGCCACCATGTCCATAGTGGAAATTCGCAAGTGTCACTCTAACGGGTTATAGAATAAGATTGGACATTTAAGATTTTTTTTTTCCCCCACCTCTTCCCTTTTTTATTGAATGTTTAGAATTTCCACTGAGAGACCAATTGAGTCCGAGGCGTTTTAGAATACTGCCTTCTGCATGGCACTCAAGTTAAAAAATCCACCTCCAGCACTTGTTTCCTGGATTCGTGTTAGAGCAGGTGAATAAAATATGGCCTTAAAATAGATTCTTTACCATTTCCCGGCATTACAATATCTCATATAGCGCACGCATTACAAATATCATTGGAGGAATTTGTGAGATAAGAACGCTTTCTTGATAAGCAGATATTGCCCTCAGCATGAAATGCTTCTGTGACATGGACGATAAAGTTCAAATCAAGTCTGCCAAAGCATATAGTGGGTGTGAGACGTGCTAGACCATAAGTGTCACTTATGTGTTTACTCCTCACCTCTCTGACACTTTATCAGCTCTGAAGGTGTCTCTCATGCATTTCACCTGATCGACTCGGCAGACAAAGAGACGCGGCCCGTGTTTCAACAGTGCACAAGTGTCCAGCTAATTAGGTGCTCATGGGAAACCGAGCATTGATTTTCTGTCAGCGTGTCTGTCCCCCCGAAAAGAAACAGGGCTGTTTGTCTTTTTCTAATGATGCACCGTGTGCCATTGATAACGGCGATAAAACAGGTCAGGAGGGGAAAGCATAAGCAAACCTGGACACACCATACCCGTGGGAACCCATATATAATGATGCGGTTTAATTGTATGGGGTTTTAGGAAATAGGTAGGCTGCGAGTAGTTGGAAGTAAACAAAGTTTGTCGGGGATGGAAATGGACGGAGTTGTCTGACAAAAACATATCTTTTCAGCTCTGCAAAGGCGTGAAATCCCTCTTGTGCTTGTTATTTCACACTCCTGTGGCTCCAACTTGGGCCAGCGGTGGCACTGTAAACAAACAAACACATGTGAATTCACGCATACCACACACACACATACGCACACAGTATACTAAAGAGAAGGGATTTCAGCAGAGAACTTACTAATGACCCCACATTTCCAGGCACCTCAGTCATAGAAAATATCCTAGAATCACACTGACCATTTTTTTTCTTCCCAACGTTATTCCAATACACTACATCTCTAGCATATAAAAAGAGCCACAATCTATTTCTTCTAATATTATGAAATAAGCAAGGAGGCTGCCTGTCCTCCATACATCCTCACTGAGGTGGGAAACATGGCTTTGCTGAGCACACAGTGAACTGCTATGTATAAATAATGGTTTCAGTATCACAGTGGACAGTGTGCCAGCCACCTGCTGATCCAACCACACACAGGTAGAGCCAGCCCGGGTGACGCGGGGCTATAGACATGGGCATTCAATCTGCCAGCAAACTAATCAGTGAAAGGGATGAACTCCAAGCTTATCAGAAGGGGTCATGGATGTAGGTGGAGGAGGCAGCAGTGGGAGAGCAGAGATGTTTTGCACAGCCACAGCAGGGTGACACCGGCCGTAGAATGGGAAAATTCACAAATCTCAGTGTGGGAGGTTGGAGGAGCGCAACCCTCAAGGAGGTGAAGGAAGCTTTGCCGTCTACCACCCACACATTACCTGAACATGTCAGAGTCTGATGCTAACACCTTCAGCCCAACTATGATATCATGAAAGCCAGGTTCACTTGCGTCGCAATGGATATCTGGCAGCCACTATATTATTGGTAGTGGGCATTTGTGGGTGTAAATGCTGTATCATGATAAAGAGTAGAGTATACCCTGTCTGTGAAATGTTAGAGTTTGATAAAGAAAGCTTAGCAGAACTATTAGGCGGTACCTTAAATCCCATGGCTGCTACTGCAGATGCTTAAGTATTGCATTGTCTCTCAAGCACTACCCTGTTAAAAACAACAATTCATTTCACTAGATAAATGCCTCTCTTTGAAATGCAAGGCCCCAGATTGAACAGTTTGTCTTTAATATTCAAGAATGTTCTTTTGCCTCGGCACAGTGATGCACCGCTGAATGGAGGCATTATTTCAGCTCCTTAACTGATCACCGCTGGAAACCATTCTGTATCAGCATTTAAAGGTACAAGACTGTAATTCAGGAGGTAATTTCACATCTTAACAGAATCCAATTAAAAGCATGGACATTTCAATTAAACCTCCCCCTGGCTTGTCGCGACGATGTCACACCATAAGTGAAATTGGAATCAGATTACGGGGAGAATCTGAAGAAGTATTTTTCAGCGCAATAAGGATCACGCATTCCTGATAGAGACCCCTGTCATGCATACTGCAGGAAAAAAAAAAATAGCCTTTCTTTGCCAACATTAGTCATTTAATTCTCCCTCCTTATTAATTTCACAGCAGATTACCTGAGAAGATACAAAATGCTGTCAGCAAAGAGTTTTAATTAAGTATGGGGTATGTTGCTATGAGTACCTTATGTGAAACTGCTGCCTTATAATGCTCTTGTTTTAATTACTTCAGAGTGCCCCCTCATTAACCTCTATGGAGATGTGCTCCAAACTACAGTGTGCATTACAAACACTAGACTCGGAAATTGCTTATATCCATATTCAGATACTTATATCCATATTTGCACTGTTGCAAAACAGTAAGACTGTTTCTCATTTTGTCTTTTATGAAAAATGTTTAATTTTTTTTTACAGATTAAAGACATAGGCGGCACATTTAGGAACGCTGTGCTTTGAACTTGTGAATCGCGAGATAACCTTGGTAGCTGAGGGCACTGTGACGACCCCTGGTGGGAGATGTAATTTCAAATTAGAGGCTCTTGTTTGTGCCTTATTTCTAAAAAAGAAAAAAATGCTGTTAACAAATAGTATGTAGGTTTGACTGTAAAATGTCTAACAGAGGACCTAAGATATACTTGTTAAATATATTTTTATAATTCATTAGCATAAATTTCCAAATCATTTCTATTTGTCTATTTGTTTTTAAATGGTGTACTATAGAAAATACAGATAGTGCCATTTTTAGACACAATTATTCTTCGGTTGAGTCAAACCCAGAATGGTTTTGTTTCATCATTTCATTGCTCCGTGGCTCATCTATGTCAAGCAGCTGTGGGTGGTCTCACAGTCTGAAAATCAGCAGCCCTGTGGACATTTCCCTTTTGATCCTTTTCATCCTGAAGTTTCTGAATGGTCCGATATAGATTTCAAAAAATGCTCCAAAAGTGGGCTCCTATTCAAAATATGCGGATGGGTAACTGTGCCACTGTCCACCCTCACACCTTAATATGGTTTAACAGGATACATTAGCTTTTAATGGCACTTAATTGTACAAAAAGGAAATCCATAACCACATAAGGAGAAAAGTCAAGTATTTCCAAGCTCTTTATAAGAACAATTTAGAGCAGACAAGTGCTTTTCAAACCTTGGATTGGAATCAGTCCGACAGTCTGGCCATGAGAAGGGCACTCTTACATTTGTGAGCTTACAGTGCCACCATTTGGTCGCGATGAGGCTTTCACTGCACTGCCAGGTCCTGTCAGTTGGCAGCACCAGGCCTGAATGAAAAATAATAAATTGCTTTTTTTTTTTTTTTTTTTTTTAATACTGTGAAAATCTTATTTCAAGATAAACGCTCTCATTCAAAAATAATGTCACAGTTGGCGCCGTACCTGCTTTAATTCTGCACTGAGCTAGCTTTAAAGAAGGCAGCGTAGGGCTCTACAGCAGGCTATAAAGTCGAGCTGCCTTAGCCTACGGTATATCATTTCAGAAATGAGCTGGATACGAACTACTTCCAGGTGCAGAATTAGAGAGGGAAGAAAACATCCAGTCCCATTGTTATTGTTGATAGATTATCGGAGGTCCATGCCATCTTAGATAATGAGCAATAACCTGCACTTCAGGAACAGGGGAGGTTTGCCAAGAAGGAATGGTGATTACAATCAATTAAGACTGATGACAAAGCACCAACAATAACCCACTACGTGTGTGTGCGCGCGTGCGTGTGTGTGCGCACGCGTGTGTAAGCTTGTGTTTTATTCACTCATCCTTCCAAACTACCCTGTTTTGTGTAATCAACATCTGTTGTGACAGGCAACCTCCTCCTTTCTCAGAATGGCCCACTTCAGATAATGAGTGTCATACCAAACTGCAGGGCAAAGGCTGATTTTACTCCTCTTTTTACTCTTCCTCTTTGGCCTCCGCTCTCACTACCCTCTGTTCCCTCCTATCATTCAAGACATCTATTGTGGAGAACCTTGAAAAAGAGAGACAAACGCTCTCACAACATTGTCAGTGCTCAGTATGTGGGGGTGGTAGATGAAATAGAACGCAGGCTTGTTTTCTTTATTGACAGAATAGCTTCACAGTTGACTCCAAAACACTGGCATTCTTGTGAATGCCTTTATTGTACTTTCAGAATTTTGTTACTCCAACAAAACGTACTCCTTTATGAGACTCCCTTTTCTTTGGTTACAGCTTCTGTTTCTGTAACCATATGAATAAATTCCATCACATTTGTCTGCACTGATACAGCTATACGTGCAGGCCATTCAAGGGTCATGCATCTATACATGCTATTCATGACAGCTTAACATGCTCTGTAATGTGTTTAGCTTGGTGTTTGTTTTCTTCGGCTCACCACAGCAAAGGTTTAGGCGCCATCTTCTGGCAAATTTGATCAACTTGAAGAGCTCAGCTGGGTCTCACTTGTAGTTTTTGTGAGAAGAAGTTTTTCTGTTCCTCTATAGTAGTAGACTTTCCTCCTATAACACCAAGTCTAGAAAGGTGTTGCTTCATGTGAGATGTAATGGCAGCACAAGGGCGCACTCAATAGGCTATACATCTGTTTGTTGACTTCATCTAACACCAACTCAGAAAAAGATTTCTCCCTCATGAACTTGAACTCCACATTAAACCCACAGTCTGTTTTCAGTGAGATGTGTCTAAGATGTGTAAATAAAATCATTTTCCCAGCTTAGCCTCAAAATTAATTGCCTCCAAAATAAGACAGATAGGTTCAGACAAGCGAAAGTGTGAGATTGCACAGAATGTCAGTTTAGTGGGGTTGATTAATGGATGCATCCAATTTCTTCAAAACTTAAGATTCATCTCAGAACATAAACACTTTTTTTTTTTTTCATTTCCAAGATGGAATTTACTCTCTGCACAACCAAGTAGAACAAATTATTTTGAACACCCATTAATGCCATGAGCACACTGAACTCTGTTCAATTTAGCATAACCCTAAGTTTACTTAAAGCACGAGAGTTCCTTTTTAAAAAACTCCCCCGTATTCTTATATTCATTCATCAGAACCTCCGGCGTAAAGTGTCAAGAGGCAGCAGCTGGAATGAGCAGTAAAGCTGTTATACCTTTATTCTCTTAAGTGTCACCATAGCAGGGTGTGAATATCAAAAAAATGCAGGTCTCTTTCATCTGAAAGTTAAGTTCATTCATAACTGTCTTGTAAGAATTGGTGCATTCAGCTATGAGAATTAGCAGAAAGGCATGCACTATTTTTATACAGGCTTTGACTTGCGACCAGGAGTTAATTACAGTTAGAGATAATGTCGGCATGAAAACAGACGTACTACAAGGCTATATTGTAAATTGTACACCTGCATTTAACTGCTATAATCACATACAATAGTAGAAATCAGAACTCCTGTTTGATTTTCAAACCAAAAACTATGTCAGTATGTTTGGTATCCTTAAACTTGCAGCCCAGGTAACAAGCAATAGTATCGGTTGAGTGCTACTCAAAAGACCCTAGAGGGGTCTTTACTGCCAGCAGGGGAACACAGATGTAATCAATAACATTATTGATGACTCCATTACATGTAAGTGTCCTAGTAAACCTGTGTTTGAGGCGACATGTAGTAGAACACCAGCAACTGACAACTGAAACTCCCAAACAGGATGCTGCAGTTGTTAAAGTTATCAGTTTATCATGCAATCACATATACAAATCAAATGTTCTTGACTTTTTTTTATAATGATAAAAATTAAAAAGAAAAGTTGAATATGTTTTATCGTTCGTGATATTGTAGTAATATATGAATTACAACACTGTCCGGCTCCTTTTCACTTGTGTCCATGTTACACTATCAGTAGTAAAACATACAGAGCTCACAATAAAACATGTATCCAAACAAAGGAAGTCTTTGCACTTCTATTTCACAGGACAGGTCAGTAGGAGAGAAACGAGAAGATCAGACTCTTGTACGCTGTCTAATTTGCAAAACCACACCTATCTTTCTTTTTTTCAGTGCTAGACCGTCATCAGGCAAATGGTTTGTAGCATCGAAACGCCATCTAAATGTATCCCAGTTGATTATTCTATAAGGGTGTATTCATTTTATAGTAATTTACTCATTTCATGAAGACTATATGCAATGCTACACTACAGAGTGTTAACAGTATCTATACTATATAATGATGGAAACTGTCATATAGTAAAGTGATGTTTGCATTCATCCATGTATCATTATTTCCACTCAGTTTTGGGTAACTTTACTGCTTGCTAAAATGAACCCTCACACTGAGTGCAAGCTGCTCTGCATACACCTTGTCACGAATCACTCAAATTGTAAAAAATAATTAGATTAATAATAGAAAATTAATTGCCAGCTTCCCTGATAAATGAATAATTGTTAAAGTCACTTTTTAAGAAAAAAGAAATGACTCGCTCCAAATCCTTAAACGTGAATATTGGCTTCTCTTCTTCTACTTTTGATTGTTGGTTGGAGAAAACATGCAATCTGAACATGACAAGGTGGATATGCAGAGGTCCCCACATAATAAACCATCTAACCTAAAACACTTTTGCTTTTTCCATTAAAGAAATCATCCTTTGTAAGTCCTGTGTAAGCAGGAAGCGATGATGAGAGATGGGTCTGTTTCTCTCGTACGATTGTAAAATGTCAACTGTTTTTCCATTCATTAAACATGACCGTGGTGGTGTTAAAGTGGCTGCGTCGCTTGTTTCTTGTTCTATGGCACTTATCCAGATTGTTTTCTCCTGACCGGATCCTCGCTTGTGTTGTATCCGCTCTCAGATGTACGTCGCTTTGGAAAAAAATAATGAAAATGGAAGAAATGAAATTGTGATGTTTAACTGTTTAACCTTGCATGTTTGTATTCATTATTAGGTTTGCTGTAGTTATCTACCTTATTGTAAACAGATCAGAATATAAGAAATGAAATGTCTTAAGCTTCAAACAGTCCTGTAATTGCAGTACAGCAGTTGCATGAGTAGGAGTTATTGTACGCTTGTTAACCCCTCGTCCGAGATCTCAGGGTCGCTGTCAGTTAGACTATGTGAATTGTTGGTATTGTGTGTAATTTTCTATAGCTTTGTAATGCCAGGGTCAGAAGTATGCTAAGCAAGCCTATTGAATTCAGTCAGCGTATTAGTGGCATTGTAGTTGAGGATAATGTATGTATGTATCTGGGCTGTTTTAAAGAGTGGCCTTGTACTAGTTTTCTTTCTCTTTTTCTCCATTCATATATACAGGTGATGCCAGTGAATAGTGTGAAGAGAAGCAGGATCAAAATCTCTGCTGTAGTGTTAGCTTCAGACACCAGGGGGCGCTTAGGAGCCATGACAACACTACAAACTCCTTTTTTATCAAATTGCTGTCAAAGAACTCTAATAGTCCCACATCCTAACTACAGCTTATTCAAACTTTACTGCTCTTACACAGGACAATGCATTCAAGCAAGTTTTCTCAGTTTCTGAAAAGATCTGGAACCTAAACCTCTCACTACACAATACGACAGCGTGGCTCTAATGTGGGAAATAGAAATAAAGTAGGTTGTTTTGTCATGAACGGGGGATGAAAAGAAACGCAGTGGAAGTGCAAGGTGGAACGGTTATAAACAAGAAGGCGTATTCATGTGCTGTAACCACTCCTCTCTGTCAGTCTTGCGCTTCCGTGTTTACACACCCACAGAAAACAGGACACACCAGCGGCCGTCGGCCCAATGTTTACCGAGCAAGCATAGAGCGGCGGTGAGGAAAGTGACAGTCACACTGGAGCCTTGGTGTATGGTGAAACACAGGTGATTTCGGCTTCCACGGTTGCATTTTACAGCGGAATGTTCACTCGAAGGGGGCATGGAGACGTCAAGAAATCTACACAGAAAGTTCTGGACCCAAAGAAGGATGTGCTGACCCGGCTCAAGCACCTCCGGTCACTGTTAGGTGAGTGAAATGTCACCGGGCTCTGGATGCTGCATCGCCGATGCTTTAGCTAGCCGCGCTAAGCTAGCTGGCACCAGCCGACGGCTAACGTCAAACAAGGCGTCAGGTTAGCTGGCAGGCTGCGGTTAATAGTCCGAGCTAGCTGACAGGTAACACGCACTCCCGCAGCGCCAAAAAACACCCTTTGATATTTACAGTGTTTGCTGCTGCCCACTTGTTTTAATTAATTTTTAAAGCATACCAATATCAGACAAGCCGCACTGTTATGAGGCATGGATGCTAGCTAATGTAAGCTAGCTTCCTTGCGGCTAACTAGCCAGCCAATAATGCTAACTGATGCTGCCTTGTCAGGGCATCAGTCGTTTGGAAGCAGATGCCCACCGCAGTCTTTGTGTCATTTAGTCATGTGGCATGGTGGTTGTTGTAAATGCGTAATTGCAACTGTTTAGCTCAAAATAAGTCACCGTTTCTCCACTTTAGGGAGACCAGGGCTTTCTTCTAGCAGGTTGCCTGGTTAAGCTGCACTCAAGTCACCCTACCCCCCAGAGATATTTGATATGAAAATGATAGAAATAAAATGTAAATGTACTGTACTGGTGGAGTCCTTTGTTTCTCTCACAGGACAAGGAAGTGCAGTGTTTATGACAGTCATAAAACTGTTGTGTAGGTGTTGTTCCAACCTGGTCTCCCTGCACTATGAAAATCAAAAGTAGTAGTCTGACTTGTGTTGCACATCAGAATCCAAAATGCCTGCAATCATTATTCATCAATCAGTTGTAATAATGATCTAAGGAGTCTATACAGTGGATTTCTTTGCCTCTCTGTGAGGCTGAATACTCAATCTGCATTGCAGAACTTTTAAGTCCAAGGCAGACGGCATGCAAGTTCAGTAGTCGGACCAGTGTTGCTGAAGCACATTACAGACAAACTAAATAATTTAAGCAATATGGAGGGGTATTTGAGGATCAATAGCATAACTTCAGTTGTATTTTAGGCATGCAGATGTAACATTTTCATTGCATCCCTCCAGAGTAGACTCATTCTGTCACAGCCACCATGACTGCTGTAGTACTGGGAACCATAGTACACTGTACTGTGTCTAACACTTCTGTTATTCTCAGCGCATCACTGACAAATCGGGGTCAGTGAGTACTTTGGCAAAGTGTGGTGAGGAACAAAGTTGTCGATAGGGAATTGTGAGATATGGAACAGCTGCATTGGATTCATTATAGGATTATACGTGCAGCAAATTGTGTGATTTCTCTCCAGAATTTCAGCCAAAGTAGGTCATTTGCACATAGGTGTTGCTCTGTAACGTGTAGGGATGAATAACTAGGCTAGTGCAGTTTGATATGTTGTCTGATCAACTCGCCAAATGTTTGGTTATGAATGGTTAGAACTCCAGAATAACCAGAGTACAGGATTAATAAATGGTGGGTTTTTTTCTTGTTGTTGTTTTTTTTAGTTTAGCAGAATATGAAATCTTTAAAGAGACAAAACTGCCTCCTGGTGTGAGTGTGCAGTATAAATGAAATGAATATTGTGGAAATAATAACAAACTATTACAAATATTTATTATATATTTCAAATAACATTGCTTACAGTTATTTTGCTATTTTAAAAAACTTTCAAAAAGTCTTCACATTATTACTCTTTTTCACTGTAACAGTACATAGTAATGCACTTTAGTTAAACCGTGACATGTCTAGTGGAAGCCAGTGAAATGGAAGGATCGCTCCAGGATGAGTCGCATCTGAGAGGGTTTGAACCATTTGTCGACTGATGCATGCGCGCTTGTAACCTTTTCATAGTGGCGTGTTCTCTGTTTTATTGATCTCTTCTACAGTAGCACAAATGCGAAAGCCCCGAATCGGTTTAATGGTGTTTAGAAGCTCGAGCAAAACTGTGGGAAGTTAATGTGGTTAGACTTTTCTGCTATCGCGGCATAACTTCAATGTCAAGAGTAGTACGACCAAGGTGGAGGTCAATACAGAGCTCTGCGTGTCCTCTGTGTTTTCCTTTCCCTCCTGTGCAGCTAAAGATAAGGCTGGTCTGTTTGTCCAGCAGCTGATAGTTGGGCCTGCATGTTGATGTCCCCTCCTCAACCTCCAGGATTTCACCGTGCTTTCAGCTGAGGAAGGATTTCCTCCTGGTGCTGCTGGTTCCTGTGTGGGCAGGAAGCGATGATGAGAGATGGGGTGCTATGGAGGACAAGACAGGGACTTAAGGGAAATAAAACAGGCCTCATTTTATTGCTTGCAGTGGTTTGTTTTTGCAGAGTAAGTACAGCTTAACAACAATAATATTAGCAAAGAGACAGACTTACCCTCAATGAAAGCGTCCATTCGCTTATGTGATGATCGTAAAATGTCAACAGTCCCACTATATTTTCAGTCATTAATCATGACTGTAGTAGCCTGGGTGCTCATTTGATGTTAAACTGTTTAACCCATATGTTTAATTTTCTAAAACGAGCATCAGTCGCAATAGTTATTCACCACATCTCAAACAGATAATGTTAAGATTTTAGAAATTAAATGTCTCAGATTTCAGATATCTCCATAATATCTGTACAAAAATAAGAGTTACTGGTAGCTTTTTAACCCCCCCGTCCAACACTTAGGCTATATAAAATGTTATTATTGTGTCTATGCCTTTGTAATACCTTGACGAGAAATTTGTTTACCAAGCTTGTCGAATCCAGTTGTAGCATCGGTGGTATTGTAGTTGAGAGGACAATCTGTGGTCTGGGCTATTTTCAGAGTGGCCCTGTATTGGTTTTCTGCTCACTGAGCAGATCTGTGGGATAGAGTGTGAAAGCTGCTGCATGTTAATTTGCTGGTCATGCCTGGCTGGATTTGGCTGAGGTTGTTAATTACAGGAACCCAGAAAACCACCTGATCACTCCGTGCCTCTCTCGCTGGTGGTAAACGGCTGTTCCTCCGACTCTTTGGTGCGCAAAGTCATTCTTATCCCGACTCATTTTGTATTCGCTGTTGCATGCCGCTGCCCCAATTCTTACAAAAAAAAAAATAACCCTGAAGATGATGGTCAAAGTGCTGCTGGTGGTGCTGATTGTGGGAAATCCTTCATTGATTTGCATGTACACAGGAGTATTTGTCTGGAGAGGAACCCACTGAAATCTGTAGGCAGTATTTCTTTTTTTCTCCCACAGCTGGTGGGTCGGAGTTGTTGTAGTTCAGTCACAGCTGTTGGAGCTAGCAGAGTGTCACACTTATGGCTTTTCTACCCTCTGGTTGAAGAACAAACCTACATCATCTTATCAGCTGAATAGAAAAAGCTGTATACTAAGTAGCTGTTGTTTATTTGCTCTCTCAGCTGGTGCAAACATGCTCAGCTTGAACCTGCTGGTGAACTGCATGGGAACAACAGTGAACGTGTGTGAGTGTTGCTAGTGATAACAGTCAGGTGTGCTTCCAAGTGTAGGTGTCTGACTTTGCAGCCAAAGGTAATGCTTTTTTTTTTTTTTTTTTTTTTAAAGGAAGCTCTGTAGTCATCTTTCAGTAGAAATGAAATGTAGCGTCATTACACCTTACCTTTTTCAATGTGCGCGGCTGTAAGTGTTGTATGGGTCAGGGTCAACTGAAAGTGCTGCTGTTAGAAGAGGAAATCACAAGCTGAAGCACCGGGGGAAACAATGAGCACAACACTGGAAGGGCTCTCAAGGAGGTTCTCTGTGTGGCTGAAGTAAAGGCTGAGATCACTCGACTTCTGATTCTCCCCCTTTTGTAGAACACTCAGGTTAGACTTGTGAACAACTTCAGCCTCTTAGCATCTTTTTTTCTGACACTAAGTAGGCACGGTGTCAACACTTTGAAAGTATAGTGCAGCTTAATGTAGCTATCATAGTAAACAAACACTGAGAGTTTTTATTAACGTTAACATCAAGGTCTTGAGGCTTTTTGTGTTATTTCTAGACATGCTATCATATACGGAAATTGTCTAAAGTTAGATGGTAGTAGTTTAAGCTTTTTGAGGTCCAATAATAAAACCATTTCAAATCAAAATCGCAGTTTGAAACAATGCAAATTGCAGAAACTTTTAGGATACATGCTACGCAGTGTGTGTAAGGTTTTACTAATTCGTGTGACAGTCATGCTTTTGATGGTATCTCATGTGGTAATGCTCCATCACATGTTCTTTTTTTGATTTACCCTTTATTTAACCAGAATAAAGGCTCATTGACATTAAGGATCTCCTACAAGAACATCCGAGGCAAAACAGGCAGCAATTTAAGAGGTTGTAGACATTCAGATGAAAAATAATTTGAATCAGGTTTACATACAAATTAAGAGCATATTACAGTATCATAGAATTCTAAGTATATGTCACAAAGCAATGGCAATAACCAGGTAGGGCCAACGTAAGTAAGTCATAACATGTACATTTTTAATGTGTCTGCCCGCTATTACACTTTGGATGTTAAACTGAAACTTGACTTGAAAAAATTATATCAGAAATCAAATATTTATCAGAAACTTCAGGATTACATATTTTCATTAAATTGATCAGCCCTACTTACTAGCAAAGTACACTTTAAATGTCACAGGTACAAAAAAGAAACAAGCTGTCCACATTTAAACTAAACCATTGGTTAAACTATACGACAACCCTGATTAAAGATGACAGAAGACGGCCCTCAACAGGTCTTTGTCCGTTGTTGCCTCTCATAGTAACAGCTTCTGTCGTTGTTGTCCTGCCATTTGACATCTTGCCCTTTTTATGAGATCTGCAGAGCTGCTGTAGACGGGAGTTTGAAAGTAAAAAATTAGGAATAAGCTACACAATCAGCTGTGCTAAACATTTTCATTATGAGGTAAATTAAAGCTGTGCAATTTTTTTGCTTGAATTTTAAATACCTACTTAGAAGATACAACACTTAATGCATACAACTGGCACCACTTTCTAATCTGTGTTACTGTTTACTGGTACGCACTAAAACACTAAGTCAGATTCCTTGTAAGTGAAAACCTACTTGGCAGTAAATCCTTTCTGATTCTGAGAAGCCTTAAAAAAATGAAATTCAAATTGACTGCAGTGTTGTAATTTATATTCCCTGATATAATTCAACTGTGTCTGACTGCCTTGTTGTAAAGAACCCTACACAAAGCAAAAATCACATTACCCTAAATGCAGAGAAAGCACCGGGGAGCTGAAGATCTGTCCTCTGTGCTACCCAGCCGTGAAAGAGAGATTGGATAGTACAATATGATGACCTCTTCATTGAAAAAAAAACCAAGAGAGGAAACAGTGTTTGCTTTGTCATCATCCAAAACAACAGCTTTTACATAAGGCCTTTAAGCTGTTTTAAAATGCCTGATGCTTAGCGTTTGTTGTTGTTGAATGCTAACAACAATTGTTGGGCACAATAACTACAACATTCGTTTGTATTAGAATCTTTGGTGAGATAATTAATGCAGATGCTAGTGGGACAAAGGTGAGCTGGAAGAGTCAGACGCCTCTCCTGAGATGGAGTTATCAGTAAACACTGAGCAGAGGGCTGGTGTTTTGAGAAACGGTTGTGAAAGACCTTTTTGTGGAAATTATTGACTTTTCAATGCTTTTTTCCTGTTAGAGTTAAAATGAACAGAGTTTAGAAGTTTTACATGTATCCACTTTTGGCAATTTATTCAGGTTATTAATTTTTTTAAACCGCTATTAACTGAACTAGTCAGATAATGACGACGTGTGCATGTGTCAAGAACAAGTTCAGAACTTTGCTCGTCTATACAGAACCATACAGAACAACTTCTCTCTACCCTCCTGCCTGCTCTGTCCTGTGTCACTTCGGAACTGGTGGCAGTGTCAAGATAAGCGTTTAGCAGTATAAAGAAGTCCTTTGCCACGATCTGTAGATCATTAGAATTGCAAATGATGCTCACATAAAGCAGAGAAGCATGGATTGCACATTAGTGGTGCTAGATCACCACACCTCATAGTGTCTGGAAGGCTTTTGCTCGTATTACTTGGATGCTGCAGTGTGTTAATACTGCACGGTAATGGCAGTTTGTCAAATTAGGAGCATGACTGGTCAGTTACAGATTTTGCAGACGTGCCTTGTGGATTATGAAACTCTTAGGTATGTGTTTTTAGAGCACCAGACGGCCAACTGAAACATTTACTATCAGCCCCCATATACCATCAAAGATCAGACCCTGCTACGTTCTGGGCCTTTCAAACAAATGTTTCAAGGCTGCATAATGTATTTATCTATTTAATTGTCTTGTTGTCATTCATAATTGTATTTGACATATAAAAAGTCAACCTTTAAAAAAAAATGTTTGCTCTTAGGTACTAAATACACTCTTGGATTGTATTTTAATGTTTCACTTCTATAACAGTTTCAGAGCTAACTGACTGCTTGTTTTGTTGTGTTTTAACTTAACACATGACTTCTAAATATAACCATGTAGTTGATGGTGTATTACACTTCTATCCTGAAACCTTGGCAGTGTTCTTCGCCTTGTTTTAGTTCTCACTCTGTGGCATTACTGTCATGTGTTTTACAGCTTCCTTAAAATCCAAATTTCAGAAATTATATAAATCACATGGTGTTGCATGAATGGCCCTTTTTCTTCTAGCCTGCATGGGAGCTAGACATAATAATATTCTGCTGCCTCGTGTTCTGCGGTGGCTGATGTCTCTGTGATTTTACATCGCACATGAAAAACCTGTTTGTCCAGTTCCCCTGTTTACCTGTCCTGCTGCTATAATAGCCAACCTGCACCGAGACATGTTTACCAGAGCAGCACATGTTATCTAGACTGGATCTCAAAGTGGATTTACATTTTTTGTTTCCTTTGTGAATGCCCAAGCTCCCACTAATCTTCAGTGGATTTAAAGCCCAAGCAAAATAAACACTTAACTTTGGCTTATAGTATTGTAGATTGCTACTTGGAGGTGTGAAGTAGCACATTTTCAGCTGGTAACCATTTATGTTAAAAGACAGATTTTTTTTTTTCATGGAATTTGTGGCACCTCCCTAAAGAGGTTTTATGGAGTGCATGAGGAAAATCACTGGCAGCAAAATGATAAGACTTGAGAATAATTCCTTTTTAAGTACTTTTGTTATTTGACATTTTATTTACTCAGTTAATCAGTTGTTCTGAAATAACTGGAAAATTGTTAACTAACTGTTTTATGGACCAGTTATGCTTACTGTTGTGCATAATCAGCCCCCCAAAGTACCAGCGCTAGTCTGACTCACCGGATGTAGGCTGTGGGTATAAACCTGTCTCGGGACGCTCACGTCAGACGTCTTGTCTCTCGCCGCTATCTGCATCTTACTGTTTTCAAATTCCCCTTCAATGTGGGAAACAACAACAACCTCTGAGTTAGAAACCTACCACACTGAAAGTTTGAACATTTTGCTGAGGATTTGCTCCACCAAAACCATTCCACTTGTCATTGTTTTCAGTGAACACCGCTCTGCCCAGGACAACTGTAATTTGCTGAAAGAAATACAAACAAACCAAAGTGCCTTTTTTGCCTCCTTTTGCATAATGACAGTGTGGTGCAGCCACACCATGATGTACTACAGCACGGGCTGGCTAAGTGAGACTATCAAAAGAGAATATCCTTTCTTTGATTTCCCCGGGGGCTGCAAGGTTAGCACCGTTGCCACGCAGCAAGAAGGTCGCCGGTTTGCATCCCGCTGAGGACACCCGGGATCTTTCTGCGTGGAGTTTGCATGCGAGTTTTCCTCCCACACAGTCCAAAAACATGTTGAGGTTGGTTGGTGATTCTGGATTGTCAGACAACCAAGCGAGTGTGCTTGGTTGTCTGTCTCTGGGTGTGGCCCTGTGATGGGCTGGTGACCTGTCCAGGGTGTCCCCTGAGTCAACTGGGATAGACTCCAGCCCCCATGCGACCCTAGTGAGGATTGGGCGGTGTGTAGATAATGGATAGATGGATGGATGGATGGATGGATGGATGGATGGATGATTTCCCTGGTGATGAAATTTGTGTTGCAGAAGAAATGAGCAATATTTAGTAGGTAGTGTGTCTTGGCATAACACACCTGTAGTATCCATGTGACCTTGTTCTGTAGGGAATTGTGGCATTTCATACCTCAGTCTGAAGAAAGTATTACTACTATTACTTTGCTTGTTTTGCATCAGTATTTAATAAACAATATTTGTATGTTATTAAATAAATGTCATCCCTGTCTTGATAGAGGCAATGATGATAGGGCTGCTTGAGAAGGAAGTGTGAAAGTTGCCAGTTTAGCAGCTCTTCAGTGTTAAGCTGCTCAGATAAGCCACTCTCTAATATGTGGGCTCAGGCTGGGATAAGGTCAGACTTTGCCAGTTCTTCCATGACTGTTTCACACTGTGCTCTGTGCAGACCCATACGCCCCAATCTGTTACACAGCTAGACACTGACTACGAGTCAAGAGGGATTCATGCAGTGTCTGGCACTGTGGCATCATAATCAAATTACATGCACCAAAAGTGATATGATTGCAGTAAAGACCCTTTTAACAATGATTACATTCTTGTGTTTGTTTTAATGCAGCTTTGCATAGAACCTCCACTGTTGCATTCATCCAGAGCATCATGTTACATGTATAGAGGCAGAACAAGCCTGATATTTTATTGTACAGATATTTTAGTTATTACAGACAGGCATATATGGCCTTCTATGCTGTAAGAGAGCAGTATGCTTTGCTCTTTTGCTTTAGCCTGGCATTATGTTAATCATTTTCTCTGAATACGTTGCTCAGAGAGGATGATGTATGGCATCTCCCCGCCAGTTATTAATGTTTTCTCCTGATTAACTGTGGCAGCTCAAAAGCGGCTGGCCTGCTGCAGGTTTACTTGGCGCTATGCTGCAAATTTAAGGCTTTCTAAAAGAAACCAGACCAATAGAAGATCTGCCTCTTGTCAATACTGATAGAGAAAACTAAGTCAATTGCCGCTAATTGACCCCCTGATAAGGAACATCAATTTGTCCCAGTGAGTGATGAATTATGATTGACATCTCCAGACTGGCACTGCTTGAAGAGCATTCAGCAATATTAGAGGCAGCCGTGTCTTATCAAGGCCTCAAATGAGGCTCATACTTACTGCTGTCTGCTGCCTCATGTGACAGACTTGCCCTGCTCAGCTGGTTTCAACAGGTTTATGATTAACCTCGTTTGGTAAGTGGTCAAATATCAACCTTCTATGGGTCACAAGGCTGCTGATCTGTTTTTCTTCACATAACTTTAAGAAAAAATTTAAAGGGAAGCATTGATTTGAAATTTCAATGCTAAGAACTGGTAACTGGCTGTTTGTTGTGGCCAATATATAGACAATAGGTGATAATATTGGTCTGAGGAATACAAAAATGTGAAGATGATTATAGATATTTGTATTTATTTAGAGTCTTCATGGTCTTTAAAGTAATGCATTAACTTAAAAGAAGAACATGCGGGTTACAAAAACATTAGAATAACCTGACGTACTTTTGCTACTGAACTTAACTGTTTAGATAAAGCTGCAGTTCTTTAACATTAAACTGACTAGCAGCAATTTGTCATTATTCTCTCCTCTGTTCTTCTCCCATCGTGTTAATTTTTAGCTCCGTCATAACCATTCTCTCCGAGGGTAACAAGCTATATATGGTTGTGAACAGCATGCTGAATTTGTGAGTAAAAATGGGACATTTAGTTTACTAGGGAAAAGGTGGTTAAAGATAGCATTTTAAGTTTACTACGCTCTTGCTTGTTCAGCTGATATTTGATAAATTGCTTGTGCCATGTCCCTTACTGGAAGATTTTGTTGCACACATTTATAGTAAGCATTGTCATCATAAACTCACATATACTGTAACCCTGAGTTCACTTCATTAGTCATGCTGTCTGCTCCGTTTGTCCTCATGAAAATAGGCAGTGGCACATTGCAGGAGAGGAGGCAAAAATCACCAGTAAAAGAACTGGTTCACACATTATCTAAAGTAATTATTGGCTCCGTTTCTATTTTTGGAAGACGAACAACAATTTAATCTTCTTACTTATTGGCCAATGATATATCAGTCACCAATACATTGCGCCTCCCTGTTCTTTAATATACTGTGACCACTGGTTTTTAATCAAATCATGAAAACAGACATAAAATAAAATATAGCATTCTGAAGTGTATAATATACATTTTAAATGGAATCAGTTTGTTGCTTTTATTAGTTTTTTAAAAAAATTGTTTTAGTTGAAACACTACCTGTGTGGTATTAGTCATTTTGTTGAAGTACTGCATACGCCGTCTTTGTGACTTGTGATGTGTCCCTCATTCACATCAAGAGATGACTAAAAAGACTTCTTTAATCTTTAAAATAATCAGTCTTTTGCTGTCTCTTGACATTTGTCTTGGCCCTCCTTTGTTTTTAGTAGCTGTTTAGACGAGGAAACGCCATCCGTGGTGCATCGTTCAGCTTCCACATTAGCTGAAACCCCATATCTCTTCCTCTATGTGTTGGCACCCTCCAGGCATCCCTCTGCCGGGGCCCTTAAAGAGCCCTCTGTGTCTAATCTGAGCATACAGCCAAAGAAACATATTAGCCTTTTCTCTCTCTCCTTTCTGGCAAGAGTATAGTGCACCTGCAGTGTAAGCTAGCCCAAAGCTAATGCAAATGAGTGTGAGTCTGATCAAAGGCTTGATTAGACTACTTTCCGTGTATGACACAGCATATTAATGAGTTAGCTTCAAGTGGTACAAACAGCATATATTGGAAGTTGCCAGATAGTTAAATATTGAATATGAGTTCTTAATGTATGCGTTGTGTGCTGATTGAGTTTGAACAGGGGCAGAGAGGCGTGTTTAAATGTACCATAGGCTTCAGCTGGCTGGACGACCTTCACCTGTTTGCCTAACAAGCCCAGTGTGCACATTGCTGTGTGTGCGCTCTCTCTTAGTGCTTGCTGGTCCAACACAGTTTAACATCAGTTCATTAGGATAGTATGCCACAGAAAGACACATTAATTATTCAAATCGAGCTTAAAATTATGTTGGATAGCGTCCTATTTTTCCATGGTTACCCCTATGTCAAGTTCTTATGCACCAAACTCATGGCACAGAGTTATATAAGGGCAGCTCAGTCCTCCCTTTCACTCTTTGCTCCAGAAGTCACAGTGAAAAACAGAGAGAACTTACTGGCTTGACCTGAAATGGCACCACAGTGTTTATGCAGCCAGAGGTTGAAAAATAACAGCATAAGCAATATTCTTTTTTTCCTGGTTTTCTGGGATGACAGTGAGCTGATAATATCTGCTTTCCTAAAACATTTTGAGAAGATGCTGTGTTTGTCTGCCGTCCAAAATATAAAATTGTGGCTCTCAGCTTTGCATTCTGCACGTTATTATTTTCCAGCTGGTCGTGTGACATGGGGGTGGAACATCTGCCCTTTTCCTGACAGTTCACAGGAAACGTATCACAATGGAGAAAAGAGTCATCTAACCCGAACCTGACATGGGTGCTCTGTTTGGCATGTGTTTATTAATTCCACTATAGAAGATTGCAGGTCTCTGACTCATTAACTTATCACTGTCACGAGTATCTACAAAATTGTTCAGACAATTTTTAGTCAGTTACCAGTAGTACAGAATATTCAGTTTCCACTGCTGATGGGCACTAGCTGCGGATTTACACTCATTGAGCTCTTCATTCGGAACTAAGGCTGCAGCTAGCAATTATTTTCATTGGTGATTAATATGCTGATAATTTTCGTGATTGGTTGATTAGTTGTTTGGGCTATAAAATTTCAGAAATTGGAGAAAAAAAATGTCGATCAGTGTCTCTGAAACCCCAGGATGGTGTCCTCTAGGGTCTTGTTTTGTCCACAGCCAATTATATGCAGTTTACTGTCACAGAGGAGAAAAGAAAAAAGATGTACAAATATAAGATGGTGATTTTTTTTTTTGCTCTTAAACAATTACTTAGAACTGATTAATCAATCATCAGAATAGTTGGTGAATAATTTGATAACAGAAGACTAATCAATTAGTTAATTAATTGTTAAAGCTGTATGGACCACCGTATAAATACTAGTAAGGACTTCCCCTTGATCTCCAAACAGCCTTGATTCTTCGTGACATGGACTCCACACAAAGGCCTAGATTGTTGGCACAAGGCAGGTGGGATCTGTGGATGATACTAAATTGTGTGCCACAGCAGAAATTGGGATTCATTGGACCAAGCTATGATTTTCCAGTCATGAGCTGTCCAGTTTTGGTGAGCCTATGCCCCAAGCAGCCGCAGATTTCTATTTTTGGCTGACAGGAGTGAAACCAGAGGTGATCTTTTGCTGTTGTGTAGACCGTTTTCTTTAAGGTTTGACACATTGTGCATCCTTTTCTAAGTTACCATTGCCCAGCTCAAACCAGTCTTAACTGATGCTCACTTTTAGCTTTTCTCACTTTTCTGAGTAACCGCTAGAGAATGTTGTGCATAAAAATCCTAGGAGATCAGCTGATCAACTCAAAAATACTCTAATCAGCCTGTCTGGAGCCAACAATCATTTCATTGTCACAGTCATGAGGTCACATTTTGTCCCCCCGTCTGATGTTTGTGGGAATTACTGAATTAAGTTTGCTTCCTTAAACAGAGGGAATCTCACTGCAAGAAATCCAGACTGTCATCTCATTCACCTGCAAGGCACAAGGGTTCCTCCCACCATAACAGCCCCCTGTGATCCTGGCTTTATACAGCTGCTGTTCATCCGTGTCTGCCATCCTTTGACATGGGATTCTTGCAGAAGGAGTTCTGTCAATTGAAAGAAACGGTTATCTTGTCGAGCTCAGAGGATATATTGTCATCCCCAGCATTCCCAGGGCCTGGAGAACAGGTTCTGTCTCTTTCTGTCTGTATGCTGCAACCCGAGAAGTCAGCAAAGGCCATTGAGTGAAGGATCTCTCTGGATGGCTCACAATGCTGACAACCATTGTAATCTTCATCCTTTTAGCCAAACATCTCCTTTGCAAAGAGCACGCTGTGGAACAGAGATGAACTTCTTCTCGTTCTCTAGGTCATTACTGGTAGAGTATCCCATTAGTAACCGACAATATCATCAGATCTTAGATTCTCATTACTGGCTTTTAATAGGTTTGCTATTAGACAGAGGAAAATCTGCCATGTGCATCAACGATGTTCAGTGTTGTAATGACTTAAGACAAATACAGTTGAAACCAGAAGTTTACATACGCTGTTTAAAAAGACATGAAACCTTTTTCTTCTCACTATCCAATATTAATTCAGACTAAAGTTTTCCTGTTTTAGGTCAGTTAGGATTACCAACATTATTTCTATTTGCTAAACGCCAGAATAATGAGAGAGAGAATGTTTTAGATAATTTTTTATTACTTTCTTCAAAGTCAGAAATTTAAATTCATTTCCTTAGTACTTGGTAGCATTGCCTTTAAACTGTATGACTTGGGTCAAAAGTTTTGGGTTTCCTTCCACAAGCTTCTCACAATACTTTGATAGAATTCTGGCCCATTCCTCCTGACAGAACCGGTGGAACTGAGTCAGATCTGTTGGTCTCCTTGCTCCACACACCTTTTCAGCTCTGCCCACAAATGTTCTACGGGATTGAAATCAAGGCTTTGTGATGACCACTCCAAATCATTGACTTTGTTGTCCTGAAACCTCTTTGTAACTAATCTGGTGGTATGTTTAGGGTCATTGTCCATTTGGAAGACACATTAGTGCCCAAGCTTGAACTTCCTGGCGGATGTCTTGAGATGTTGCTTCAATATTTCCACATAATGTTCTTTCCCCATGATGTCATCTATTTTGTGAAGTGCACCATTCCCTCCTGCAGCAACACACCCCCACAACATGATACTGCCACCCCCGTACTTCACAGTTGTGATGGTGTTCTCAGGCTTGCAAGTTTCCCCCTTTTCCCTCCAAATGTAACGATGGTCATTAAGGCCAAACAGTTCAGTTTTAGTTTCACCACACCACAGGGCATGTTTCTAAAAATGAAGGTCTTTGTCTCTGTGTGCATTTGCAAACTGTAATCTGGCTCTTTTATGTAGCTTTTGGAGTAATGTCTTCTTCCTCTCTGAGTATCCTTTCAGCCCATGTCAGTACAGGACTGGTTTCACTGTGGATAATGACTCTCTCTGACCAGCTTCAGCAGCATCTTCACAAGGTCTTTTGCGTATGTGTCAAGGTCATTTGCGTATAGTTGTTTGCGCAGGCATCTTCAAATTGTAGAGGAAATTTCCAGCCTCAGGCATCTTCAGGCATCTGGAAATTGTACCCAAGGATGAACCAGACTTGTGGAGGTCCACAGTTCTCTTCCTGATATCTTGGCTGGTTTCTTCAGATTTTCCATGTTGTCACACAAGGAAGCAGTGTGTTTAAGGTGTGCCTTAAAATACATCCACAGGCGTGTTGTCAGTTAACCTATCAGAAGCTTCCACACCATGACATCATCATCTGGGCTTTCCCAAATAGTTTGAAGGCATAGTAATCTTAGTGGATGTAAATTTCTGACTTTGAAGAAAAAGTAACAAAAAAAATCTCTCTCTCATTATTCTGACATTTAGCAAATAGAAATAATTTTGGTAATCCTAACTGACCTAAAACAGGAACAGTTTAGTCTGAATTAATGTCAGACAGAGAGGGAAAAAAAGGGTTTTATGTCTTTTTACACAGCGTATGTAAACTTCTGGGTTTCAACAGTACATACTGAAGTGTATAAGCTGTACAATTCCTGTGTCCTTCTGTTTCAGTCGGCACACTGCTGACATAGACATCAAACACCGAACAGCCCATTCCCACTGAATAAAGAGATGAAAACAATGATTCAGAATACAGCTTTTATTGAACAAACTGCACATAAATACCCAACCAGTTAAACAGAACAATAATTCAAATAAGACATTATAATAAGAAGAGATTAAAGCGTAGTACCCCCTGCTCCCATTGAAGATATTTGTTGTAAATTTGATAATAACACATCTTGACATTTTGCTCACACCTCTCTCCTCCTCCTCCTCCTCCCCGCCACCATACAAGCTAACCTTGCGGCCACCGCCAAATTGACACTAATTAATGTGAGGGTGATCTGACGGCTAGGAGGAGCTTCATTTGATTGCCCAAATGGTGTGACTGCATGGCTGATCTAATACGGTCTCATCTGATAAGTCAAACGTTTGCATGCTTAATAGGAGTGCACGGCACGTATAAATAAAACTGTATTTCTTATTCATGACATTTCAGACAGTCTTATGCGATGAGCTTACTGTGCACGTCCACATTGTGAGGACAATGAAAAACAACTTATCAGTCAGCACTATGCTTTTATGTAGCTTCGACAGTAGGTCTGTTGCCGGTAGTGATACTGTACACTCTGAATCATGTCACAGCCATGTCTGGACTGCACTACTGGAAGGCTGGCTCGTGTTCTGTCAGCCTTCTCTAGGATGGGTAGTGTCCACCTGAGTACTTGTCAGAAGTCCTGTGATCTCCTTTAAAAACATTTTTTTCTCCCTCCTCCCCTTAAGGCCTCTTCACCATCCGTCATGCTCCAGTGACTGGTTAGGGGTGCTGGAGCAGATGGGGAGCAGTGAGTTTGAAGGCTGGAGAGGACTGGATGGCAGGCTCTGATAGCTGCGTGACATGCAGCATGATGTATGAAATTGACCCACCCCTTCAACCCAACAATATTCAAATTAGAGTCAGTAAAAAAAAAAAAAGCAATTATAGTAGAATTCCTTTCTTTTCTTTCTCTGCCTTTCTCATGTATGGGTACATTATTTTCACTGATCAGACCTTTTTGATATGAAGATTTTTTAGTTTTTCAGTTCTGTTTTATTCATAAGGCACCAAATTACAACATATGTCATCTGGGAATACTTAAACCAACTGTTCCCCCATTGAGCAAGCACTTGGGTTACTTGGATAGGGGTGAGAGGAGAGTAGCAAGACAAAAGAGAAGTGCTCACCAAATTATATAGCTTTAGCATATGGAACAGCATTAGCAAACACCAGGAAATAGAGTGCTGTTTGTGCTACACTCTCTTCTGTGTCATGTTCACTGAAGCCACAATGTGTTCACAGAGCTTATACAGCTTCTTTTTTCCATACCAATTCTTCCTCATCTCTACCTGTGGCTACTTTTGTTGCTCCAGCATCGGGTGGATCACAGCTGAGTCACATGGGTGTAAATTGCTTATTGCTTGCAAGCCAAGAGGGAGCGGGCCAGCTGCATCTGTGTGTTTCAACATAAACTTGTGAGCCAATGTTAACTGACAGCAGCTGGATTGTTTGTTAGTTTAAAATGCTTTGATTTGCTCTAGAAGTTACAGGCAAGTTGCATTGTCTTTTCTTATTATTTACTGCAGTGTGGAGTCCTACACCTCCATAGAAATAGAATAGCTGTGACTAGAAGTAGAACGAACTCAAAATCTATTTTGTGTGGTATAGAAAAGACAAAATGCCATAAATGTACCTTAAGTGTGGGTGTTGGCAGTACTGGCAAAAAAACAAAAAAAAACAATGGCTATACCTGTTATAGAGATTTTACTGCTTACATTGCTCTTTCTTTCCATACTTGTCTCCTATCTGCTCTGTGTAAACATAGCCAGCAGTTCAGCCCAAAACAGCCAAACAGTGCTTGAATTTTTGTCATGTGACTGTTGGTCATAGGTGAGTCATTCGTGACTTTTCGGTTATGCCGAGTAGTGTAGATTTTTTTTTCTGGTTTGGCAAGTTTTTAAATGAGACATCTAGAATAAAATTATCTTGATGAAATATTACAATTTTAAGCTTGGACTTGGTTGACTTTCCTGCCAGAACCAGAAGTCACGTGTGATGAGTTCACACAAAGATGTTTTATTCTTTTAGTTCTGATGTTATTTTTTGCACTTTTTCCAGATAGCCGGCTTTTCTTACACACTAGGGTTAAGCTGAAATGAAACAAATGATTTATTGCACATCTTGACATATATGTAAAACAAGGCCAGTTAGAAAGTCATAGCATATATTAATAAATGTATTTGATGAATTGTCCAGACCTACCTGTGAGTTTGTCAAACTGCATTGCATTTATGGCACATCAGTTATATTACAGACCTTTTATCTCTCAAACAGCCACTGCATCACCGAGGATTCTTGTGTTGTGCTTATATCAAGATTCAGATTCGCTTTATTGTCATTGCAACGAGTACAACGAAAAGTAAGGTGCAGGCCCTTCAGTGCAAAAAAATATAAAAACTTTGTAAACAACTATATACAACATGATATAACAGAAATATATACATGTACACACATATATATATATATATATGGGCTGCAAGGTGGCGCAGTTGGTTAGCACCGTTGCCTCGCAGCAAGAAGGTCGCCGGTTCGTGTCCCGGTGGGAGCACCGCGATCCTTCTGTGTGGAGTCTCCATGTTCTCCCCGTGCAGCGTGGGTTCTCTCCGGGTTCTCCGGCTTCCTCCCACAAGTCCAAAAATATGTTGAGGTTAATTGGTGATTCTAAATTGTCCGTAGGAGTGAATGTGAGTGTGCTTGGTTGTCTGTAAAAAGGTGAAATTAAATCATAAAAACAAGCACAGTGTATATTGCACAGAGTGGATGCTGGACAGAGGAAGTGACAGTTGCTTATTACCAATATATTGCACTTATTACAACAAAGAGGCATTTATGGCTCTGACAGCAGTTGGAAGGGAGCTTTTTCAGTCTATTAGTCCTGGTTCTGATGGCCCTGTACTGTCTGCCCGACGGCAGTAGCTCGAACAGGAAATGTCGCGGGCGGTAAGAGTCCTTCAGGATGATGTTGGATCTCCTGAGGCAGAAAGAGCCATGAAGGTCCTCCAGTGTGGGTAGAGGGCACCCACTGACCTTCAAGGCTGAAAACTAAAAACAGTTGTGTCTTTGACTTGATTTTTGCCATCATGCATCTTCATTATCTCTGCTTTAATCTCAGCCTTTGTCACATAATACATCATCATTCCAGCACTCCACAGGAGCTGGACAGTTTCTGGGACTCTTCCAGTTTGCCATGTGGTAAAGGGAGAATTGCAACAGAAGGTGAACCTTAATTGCTGTTATTTTGCCAGGACTCCTCCTGGCCTATATTTGATTATTTAGACCCATCTCAAGTTGTATAAGTGCAGCAGATTGTGGTGGTCCTTTACATGGACAAGTGGGATTTTTTCAGCATTAGTTTATTTGTGTAATAACTGGTGTTTAACCCATAGAAAAACACATTTAGCACAGCTCTAGACAAATAATTTCTGGTGAAATAGATAAATTGTTTCTTGAGAAAGGACGAACATGCAAATCAGTTAGGATGTTTTGAAGCAGCTTAAACGGATCCTTTAGATCCCAGCTGCCTGTTGACAGTATATATTGCCCAGGAGACAATTAGTCTCAGAATGGCACTCTGACCTAAATCTTACAAAGTAACTATGAGATGCCCTGGAGAAAAAAATGTCTGCTCATTGCTGCTGTATTGTAGATGAACTGAACTTGTTGCTGGCTGAACATGAAAGAAACTTTCATCACACGTTTTGCTGGTTGATTCCATAATTCCACACATTGTCAACCAGTTCTGCAAGCTGAAGGTTGGCAGACTGGTAGCTTTGCTCTTTAGCGATAAATATTCTTCATTCTTTATTTTGATCAGTATAAGCATTGTGATTGTACTGAACTTTATTTAAAATAAATGCCATTTGCGTTGTTATTGTGTAACCTAATGCAGTGACAGTCATGCATTTTTAAGCGTCCCTTAGGTGTCCAAATGTTTCTTGGGGCCACTGTATCTGCAGGCTGGAGCATTTGCATATACCTACTGACTGCATTTCTGTATCGCTTTGGCATTTGTTAAAACACACCCTTGTAGTCAAGAGAGAGCTGTGTATATCCCTATAGCAGAGGGAGGATTATCCTCAATACACAAGTTGAACCTAAGTTGAGTAGCAGATTTAGCTGAGTTCCTGTTCAAAGATGTGTGCCTTGCCACAGAAAGTCATAATTTATGCCACTGCAAACAGGAATCATTTATTCTGCATCACATCCTGCACAGGGAAGGGATACGTTTAGAAATGTCTGCACTTTTAAAGGGATTGTGAAATGATCCGTTGGAAGCCAAAGTTGTTTCTCAACACATAAAAAAACCCTCGCTATCGGCCTGCTAATGGTTACAGGTGAGCCGTGGGTGAAGTTACGCTGCGTCAGGAAGTGAAGTAATTTGACTTGATGTAAAACAGATGCAGTCTGCAAAATGGGGAACAAATAGGAAGTCAGCTGTGCAATGGCAGTGATGTTAAACAGCCATTTATGAATTAAAGCGACAGCAAGTCATAACTGATGGTGACAATTAAAGAGAGATGCTCACTAACTGAGAGCATTCAGGTGTCTCAAAAGACAAAGATCAGATGGTTAGAAACAGTCTCTACACTCACAAGCCTTGACACTTGGATACACACAGAGCTACCATGTATTCATGATGCACAGGAAATTCTGAGAAAGAGCTTTTTTCAGCTCATCGTTTTTAAACAAATAGAATCATTCAGTTTTGCTGTAGATGAGTTGACTTTCATTAACCATAACACATCTTTATGACTCTTCGATCACAAACCGTGTGACCCCACAGCATCGCGGTTTTCCATTCATTGACTGTTTTTCTTCTTTTCACAGATATCATTGACAAGAGTGAACTGAAGGCATTCTTTGAGAGCAACTGTTCTCAGATTTATTTTATCTTCTATGAAAATTTCATTACACTGGAAAGCAACTTAAAACAAAAAGGTGAGTGCAAGCTGTTTTTTTGTTGTTGTTGTTGTAAACTCCACACTCACTAGTTGACCGCTAGTCTAAGTGGTGGTTCAATGATTAACCCTCTCCCTGATCTCTGTGGCACACATTATGGCAAAGGTTATTTTGGCTCAACCCCCCATTTTCAGTACACTGAGCATGAGCCCTTAGAGAATACGTGTCTATAAATGTCCAATATAACTATGTGCATTGAGCCCGCCTGCAGCACTGGGGGGGTAGGGGAGTCATTCCCACCGGGAGTATGCTCTCTTGGTAACACAACTTTCTTTGAATAAGTGTTCACCAAACGGCCCATATTATTGTTAAATTATTCACGAGCCTAATGCAGTGTAGCTGCAGGTTATGTGTTTAAAACCCGACTGTAGTACTAAAAGTACTTTCTTTGTGTTTCAGGGAACAAATCTCAGAGGGAGGAGCTGGACTCTATCCTCTTTATTTTTGAAGTAAGTCATCTGTCATTTTCTGTGATGATGTATCTGATTTCCACTGATAGCTGCTGTAGCCTTAGCTTGTTTACTGCTGAACTCCGGGGTGGGATCCTAGTTTCCATGGTTGCCTGGCTGCTTCCTGGATTTGCCTTAAATAGCCTGGAAATCAGTGTGAGATTGTACAGATGAAAAAAAGAAGTCTTAGCTTAATAATTTCCTAGTCTTAGAGCAGCTCTCGTTTCTTGTTTTCGACACCCAGGTGTGTATGCAAATTGGAGACTGTCTGTGTACGCGACGTGCTGTTGGCTCCGTGGCCACTCCCTCTGTTTTTCTGAGCGCTTTTATGCTGCACATGAGCAGGTTAATGTCTCCTACCGTGTTTTCCCACCTGACTGCAAAGGCAGCTTGAGTTTCCAATACAAACAGTCGGCTCTCCGGTTACATTTGCTCAGGGCAGGGCTAGAAGGATGGCAGCAGATCAAAATGTGGGCCAGTCTGGTTGTCCCTTTTTTGTACAGTATGAATTGTCCTACTTTTTCTGGTCACCTGGGAGCAGTGTGAGAGTCTTCCTTGAATAATGTCCAGTACTCAGTAAGTCACTCCAGCAAAGAATGAACACTAGAGATACTATAACTTTGTACTCAGCCTCCCCTGGCCTGTTCATCAGTTTGTTAGCATCAAACCAGATACTGCTGTCTGTCTTCAGCTATGGATTCCTAATTTGCTAGTCAGGCATATCTAATGCAACCTGCACTCCAATTATTTTCCTGTTATCACATTACATTTTTGGCCCTGTCTGTGTGATGCATCATGCACTTAGTAATGGATTTCAGAGCACGCATTATGTGCATTATTCGTCTGCTGATGTTCATCCAGGCTAGCAATCTTTTGTACAATATTGGCTTTATTAATGAAGCCTGTGTCTGTGGCCCTCTCCTGCTGTTTGAATGTTAAGTTAGCTTCTAGTCAAAATGAAAAAATGCCATCAAGTTTAGTGTAGCTCATCTGTTTTAAAGGAAAGAAAACAAACTCGCTAGATTTCCATCTCGTTTTCTCAACTCTTGTGTAAGAAAGCCGCCCTGCCTGTCCGCACACATCCAGTCATCTGACCTGTAAATAAAGCCTGGATTCATGCCTTCTACATATTTATGGAGTCATCTTTTCAGAAAGAACTAATATTGAAGGCAGCTTAACCCTCATTTGTCCCCTTTTAGCCCCTGCCTGTGACAACGTGTGCTTTTACCCGTGCACTGAGAAGATAAGCTCGCTTTAAGTGGTGTGTACAGGACAGATACAGGGTGGCTTTGATCCTGGGCTCTGGGACACTGCGCAGACTTTCTCTTTACGCAATATTAGATTAGGTATGTTGGATCATACGTGGTCATCAGTGTGATATCAATGGATGCGTTTGTTCTCACAAACATGCACTACTCGTATTCACCATGTTTTCCCAGAGGTTGTATTATGTAATACAGGGGCATTAAAAGATAAACCAATAACAATATTTTAGGGCAAATGTATTGTGCAGCCTAATAAGCCAGAACAGTTATGCATGCTGTTGCTTAGGTTGAATTTAAATTTAAGCACACGTATCACAAATCTAGTTTCTGAATGCAGGATAATGCGTTCTGTAAATATGTATCATTAGTTTTAGTCACAGGAATCAACCAACCAAAGCATAAGCCTGAGCAGCCTTTGTCCGGCAAGCCTCAGAGCTGTGTGTGGAATAGCCTATAAATGGATAATGGCTGGGACAAAAGCCATTTTGCAGTGCGTTGCGACACACTTTAATGCTGTATGACAGGTTAAGGAGAACAACACAGCTCAACATCGCTGCCCCTGTTATTCTTTGTAGGAATTTTCCTGAAAAGCCACATTTATGTCCTCATCTCTCCGGGGAAATGAGAAACATGGTCCCTTGCACTCTTCTTCACCTGAATCCCTCTTTGCATTCAAATCTGTCTGACGTATACAGTACATGTCTCCGTGTGTGTTTGCTTTGAGCTAGCTACGTAGGGATTACTTCGCTGTCATGATGAGGTATGTGACCCCTTTTTCGTGGGTTGCTGTGGGGGGGGAGTATGATCTCCCATGCTGAGCCTGTTTGAGTAATGGATATCTGGAGGGGGTAATCTTTTGTCCCTCTCCCTAAACTCTGCTGATACACTCCACCCCCACCCCACCAGCAGCCATTGCCATCCCCTTCCAGGATTTCTTTGTGTCTGCTGCACAGAGGCATCCTACCATGGCAGCTGTTGATGCTGCACAAGAAGTGACAGATGAGAGACCTGATCTTTGTGAGAATGCAACAGCGCTGCTGGAGATACAGGATAGAAGAGTCCCCTCTTATCTCGTGCAGCACCTTTTGTTTTTAGATATCTGTACTGTAGGCTAAGGTTTGACACATAAAACCTACCAAAAATGTATTTGGTGCCATTTTTGTTGCATCAGTATTTACTCATTATCAATTAACTAGTATTATCACACAAAGCTCTATTTTGTTTTTAAAACCCTCTGGATTCTTGGCCAGTGGTTTCATTTTATGTAGATTTTCAGTACTGTAAGATAAGAGAAAGAATGTTTAGTTTTTGTCTGCTTTCGAAAATGCCACATATTAAATATAGTAAAAACGTAATGTGTAATTTTGGATGTATAACATTAGGTTTCACACAAAAAACTATCTACATTTGTATTTGGTTTCTTGCAGCCTGAAGCTTCAGGTAACAAACCAAAAAAAATCAACTGCCTGCTTTTCCAGTTATTCCACACTTGAGAGGGTTAAATTAAAAGTTCTCTCTCATTAATCCGAATCACTGCATTGCTTAAGCTTTCACTACGACACACCTAAATCATCATCTGCATCTGCACATAACAAATTCAGTTTAGAGGGCGTGTAATCAAGATGTGATTGTAAGTTAAACACACTTCTTCATGCAACTGCTTGTTTGTCAGTACCCTGGCAATAGCTACCTCACGCAGGAACATTCAAGCACAGAGGCAACAAGGGCACTAGGAAGAATCTGAGACACCTGACAAAGTTGTATGTGTTGCTTAAACTACTCATGCTGGTCATAGAAAGTATTAGAGTGAAAAGGCCAGTAGAGAGAAGGGCCACAATGATGCCTATGACCCCTAGGATCCTGTAGCTGACTCAAAGAACCGAACTAAATGAAGTTTCTGTGATCAGATGAGACTACATTTTGGAAATTACAGCTTAATAGCAATTATACTAAGTGCTACATTTAGTGTAATCCTAACATGACACATGAACAGAAACACTCCTTTCCTATCATGAATCAGCAGGATGGTGTTCGCATCACGCTGCAGAGGTGCTTTCCTTCTAAAGGCTCTGCAAAAATCCTTCAGAAAAAAATGGCTGTAATCTCCAAGAGATCTTAGAAGACCTTGGAAGAAGATTTATTTCACAGCAAGCAACACAATGACCCTTAAGCTAAAGCCCAAGCTTAGAAATAAAGATTTGCCGAACGTCCTGAGTTCAAATTTCAACCCAACTCAGAACTTCAGAACTGCAGTTGTCTCCTGTCCCTCATGCAGTTTGAGTGTGTACACTTTTTGCGGAAATGTGGGAAAAGTGCGAAATCCAAATATGCAGTGCGGCTAAAGACCAATCCACAACGACTCAGGCCAGTGTTACGCTTTTCTCGTACATGAGGGTCTGCGTGAATTTAATTGTCTCACCAGGCCTGCAAGAACCCAGTATTGATGTCCGAATGGTCTGGCTTCAACTCATTATCATTCGGCTAGAAAGGGGGAACAATCGCTCTTGCGCTCGTTTGTATTTCTGGATATTAATCGTAATCGTCTGGGGCAGAGTTAAGCCATGGCTAGAGCAACGGTTTCACAGGTTTTTCAGTGGAACATTTACACTCAAGCAATGTCATTAAAATGGCTAATTCATCAAAAGAACCAAGCACATAGATAGTGGAATCCATAGATCTGATTTCCTGTTAATGTATATAATCAAGTCTTCCAAGCAGATTCCTGCGGTCTACAAAAGTAGCATGAAATAGCAACATGCATGTTCATGAGTCTCCACAGCTGTCAGTGTGCATGTCCACGAAGGAGTATAGTCAGAGGTTCAGGGATTACAGTTGCTGAACCAACTTAATATTTGACTGTAATGGAGTGGAATACTCTGATACATTGATTTCCTAATTGTTGGCATATTTATAGATGTGTTTTCATAATGACATAAACCTTCCTGATGATTAATAGCAAAGGAGTCTAAGAGAGCTTGTCTAATTTAATGCTTTCTGATTTATTTACAGAAAGTCCAATGGGAGTATGTCTGTTTTTATAGGCACGATCATAGAGAGAGTTGTTTTCCATGGGATTTTTTTTTTTTTTTTAATTATTTTGCAAGTGTTCACATGTTTACAAAGAATTTTAGATCGTCGTTACTTGGTGTTGATTGTAGGTGTTTGATGCAGTATCCTTTTCAGTTGGAGTAATTTCTGTCTCCTTTTGACAGCCACTTCTATATTATGTTGTAGTCGAGATACATTCTCTCTAATCTCCTCTTATGTCTGCTCTCGCTGCGCTGCGAGTACGTCTAGAGCATAACAAGAAAGGTAGTGAAAATCTGTTGTAGACAAACACTAATTACACAACAAGTGTGAGTCAATTTTTTTTAGTTGACTGTTTTTGCTTGCACAAGCTCAGAATGAGCCTCTCAGGCCTTCAGGGATCCCAGTTTGTTTATGCTCCCATATGACCGTAGATGACCTCTCTCTGTCTGAAAGCAGTTCGATCCCGGTGCCAGTGAGGTTGTGGGACAGGTTAAGGGACAGCCCTGGGACCAACAAAACTCAGAGGAAGGTCTGTGCATGTCCCTTTTCTTTGCAGGATGTGACCTCACCATGACCTATCGTCTGTCAGCCGGACCTGACTCAGCATTCTGAATATCCCCTTGTCATCGTCTCTGTAAACCCCCTAATGTGTATTTGAGACTTGACTTACTGAGCTTCCTTATATGGGTAAATCTGCCATTTTGAATCTGCCCTTTTGATTGTTTTTTTATATACTTTATTAATGGATAACTGACTGAGGGTAGTGCAGCACCTGGAGGGTTATGTTTTTAAGAGTCGCTTTAAAAACTGCTGCATGTCAGGAGCTTCTGCCTGATTCACCTTTAACCTTTAACCAGGGTTGAGATCTGACAGTTGTCCCAGTACTGGCCGATATAGCAGCACAGTTATCTGACAGAAAAGCAAAACAGGGCCAGTGAGCAGAGGAAAGGGGGGAGACTTTTAAAAGGAAGATCATGCAAGTTCGACTGGGACTTGTTGTTCTTAACCTGCCATAGCTCATGGGAAACGTACAATTGATTGTGACTTATTACCACTTAGATGCCACGCCACAAAGCAACCTTTAAGCACTGTCTGCCATTTGTCATTCTATAATTACTCACACAGTGTAACCTTGTATAATGAGGCAGCTATCGACTATCCTGTTCCTGCTCTTTAGAGTAACTAAAACGTTCCTCGGAGCATTGGCTAACCTGTCTGAGAAATTTACCCAGAGCCATTTATTTTCCTCTTTATGCGTCCCTGATCACACTTTACCAGCAGGGAAATATTGGTTAATGCTTAAATGCAAATGTACTAAGTGGAGCTTGGGCCTGTACATGGAGCTGGTTGAGCAGAATAATCGTAACACCTTGAGTTCATGAGTTTTTTTGTACATGTCACTGATAGAAAACCTTTTTTTTTTTTTTTTACTTAAGCAAGAGCTTTGTTCTGTCAAGTTTTGATGGATTCATTTATTTAAAAGTTACGACTTTAAAAAGAATTTGCATTAACATTAGCTCTCTTCCTTCATGTAAATTTCCTTATGCCTGCCCGTGAAAAGAATATCAACATGAGGAAGCATGCTGCAACTTGGCTTTCACACACACCAAAGAGGAACCTGAAGCTGAAGGCTGAGCTAACTGGCACTGAGAGGCCAAGAGGAGTCTGATCGCACTCTGCTGCTGCCATCCACTGGCCACAGAGGAGAATGAACACGTTCACAAAACACAACACAGTACTGCTGTTGGTGCTTGAGGGTATTTTGGTGAATAACTGCAACGTAGGAGTCAGTGTCTCTGGGCTTAAGGTATATTTACTTTATGTTCCCAGGGCTATGTGCTACTAGCATTAATTTACTAAGGTCTATGTCCAAAACCAATGAGGGCAAGTAAAGAAATTTAGTCAGCATGTAAAGAAGCATTCTTGCTTGGTCCACACTGTTGGGCCTTTATGTGTTTTAGGCATCTGAATATGTGTAATTTAAACATTTTCTCACGCTGTACTGTAGACTAACTAAGAATTGTAGAATCTGGATCTCATACAAGCATTGTATTTACCACTTTTTTATTGTATTTGTTACAATATTTCCTGTGTTTTACAGTCTAAGCTTTGATTTGCTTCGTAATGGGATCGACACACTCGTCGTTTTCTGATTACTTGCATATACACGTCTGTGTGGGTTTGTGCTTCGGCGTTATCTTAGTGAGTTGTGTCTCCAGTGCTTTTGTGACTTGGGAGATTTCATCTTCCTTAGATGGCATCATCATCTCCAAGTTGTGAAAAAATCCTAAGCAATATGTAAATGACTTTCTTCTGAGAGTACTGCATGTCTATCGCCGCCATCAAAAAGCCCTTGTAGACCACCTCTGGGAGCAGTGTATTCTGTGTCATGTTCAGACTCTGCCGCTGGAAACCTAAGTGCGGATCATGTAAATGTGTTAAGACTGCAGTTGTACCACAATAATGCCCCTATCTTTATGCTGGAGTATGGCTACAGATTAGAGTAACTCCACCAACCTCCAGTCCGGCAGATTTTGCATTCGCCTCATATCTGCCAGTAAATTCCTCATTGTTGCGGCTGCCATTCCAGCTCCACAGGGAGTTTTTTTCTGAGCTAGCTTCTCCATCTCATTCCCACTCTCCCTTCCTGGTGCTCTGTGAGGAGAGAGAATGACGATGGCATTGTGTCTGCACGCGCACGTAACCGCGCACACACACAGAACGGCTTAAGCAGGCTACCCTGCTGTGTTACTGCCTAGCATAATGTCTCTGCTGGCCCAAGGAGACCGAGTGAAGGAAGCCAGTGCAGAGCCTGTGCGGAGACGTAATAATCCCATGTGGGATCAATACCAAGGTGCAGCCACACGCTTGTACACGAATACCATCACGTCTGCGGATCAAAGAGAAGTTGAACAGCACAGATAGTCATCCAGCGCCCCCTTAAAGTGATGTATGCCTTTCAATATCGCCGCTGTCACTGATAATGACAGGGATTTAGTCTCAGAGGACAAGAAGGGAAAGTTAAAGATGGAGGATGATAAGGGAAGAAGGAAGTTGTTGACAAACCGAGACACTCAAATGATGAGATGACTTCTGGGCCACCACAGCTCTCAGCATAATGTGACAAAGCAGAGGGTAATATAATGATATCATGTCACCTTTCAGAGCAGTTTTATTGATCATATGAACACTTTACTGTATAGCATAATCATTAGGTTGTCGAAAATAATAAAAAACAAACAAAAAGGAATACAAAAAATTATTAGGTCTACCATTTTTACAATTTCTTTTTTAATATCCACCTCACACTTGTAATAATTTAAATGTCAGGTTTCATCTATTTGAATAATTTAGTCTACATAAGCTACATTGTTATGTCAAATAGAAAAAAAAATCTCGATATTCTAAAAGTAAAATGAAGTCTTTCTTTCAACCTCCGTCGTCTTTCTTTTTGTCTTTTTCCTTCACAGATGCAGCTGCAGCGCTTTGCATCTGTGGCTGGAGAGGACTTAATCTTAGTAGTTCTGTCATGCTCTGGATCCTTCTCTCGCCTGTGTTTCTCACCCTCCAGGGCAGATGAGCTTTTTATCATGCCGACCAGAGTTGGTTGGCTGGTGGAGTGGGTCAGAGCTGCATACGTAAAGCAGTAAAGGACAGGCTTGACCTCTACATTGCAATCATGAAATCTTACTGGGTCAGTGATTAGGATTTGATGAGAAGTGAGCCATTGGGGCATCAGTTGCTCAAAGTGAACTGACTATTAACGAGCCGTGCGTGCACAGGCGCACACATCTGCTGTCATCCTGCCTTTTTTTTTTCATCTCTCCGGAGGGACCCAGTTAACCTGTCGCTGCATTCGAGAATAATGATAGGCTGCTGAAAGGTTAGAGCGCACTAATTGAGTTGTAAAGCGGTTGTTGGTGAGGTGATGAGTGCCGTCCTGTGTCACAGGATTCTGCAGACATGCTGGGTGAAGTGGAGGGAAAGGGCAACGAGGTGCATTCCTTTAAATATATACTGCTTTGGTCAAGCGGGGCCACTTACCAAGGCAAAGTCAGCTGTTGTTTCCTCCCCTTTATTTTATTCTAGGATCATCTAAAGAAAAATATTTAGCCTTGTGCAACCCTTACTCATTCCTGGAAGCTACCACCTGATACTTTAACAAACCTAACTATAACTTTGTATGTTTTTCTTTTTTAACAGAAAATTCTACAGCATCTGCCGGAGAAAATCTACAACCGATGGCAGTTTCACAGTATAGGTATGTACTTGTAGCATGTTCCATTATGTGAAATGCTTTGCACAACCGCTGCTAGCCATTGTCTCTTTGTAACACCTGATGGGAAGTTATACACTGAGTATTTGTCTCTCTTCGTTGAGCTTCTGTAACCTCTGAGATACACTTTAGGACAAAAAATGTCACCACAACCATGCCTAAGCCTTCCATAATGAAGAGAAAATAATTAGTCTTAGAAGGGGATGTAAATGGGAAATGCAAATGAGCACTTCATTTGAAATGCAAATAAGTAATTGAATTATGCTTGCATGATTTCAGTCCTGCACAAAAAAAAAAGAAAAGAAAGAAAAACCCTTGCAAGAAGCGATAACCCCAATTATGGCTGTTGTTTCTCAGCCTCTGGCAGCTAAACAGTCTAGGTCTAGATCACTCCTGCAGATTTGCCTCTCCCTCAGGCTGGTAATTTCAAATATCAAGACTCATCTCTGGGTGGATGCCCCAGACAAATTCACCATTTTGTCTGTCACTGGACAACAAATCATCTGAGGTTTCGAGCTGCCTCTTAGCCTTTCCTGCACTCACATAGAATTTTCTTTTCCACTCGTCGGTTTAGGTGTCACTGGTCAAGATGCAGCGCTGTTATTTATGTACTTCAGTCAAGATAACTTTTTCTTTCACATAGTTTTTTATCACATTTTACATCCACTACCATTACTGATAGAAATTCAGTGCTTTGTGACAAATTCCTTGTCAAGGATGAAGCAGGTCAGGAATAACATAAATAACTTGTTTGTTTTGTCCTTTTAGTTGAGGATTGCAAGGTCGCCGACATTTCACACAGACCATTAAGATACTAAAGAAAATCCCTGACACCTTTTATCATCCTTCTATCTCGAGCCCATAACCTGTTAAAGGATTCCTTTACACTTTATGTGTCCATCATCCCGATGAGAGCGCCACACAAACGCGATCATAAACTCACAGGCTCACATGCAAACACGCCAGCTTTGCTATACTTCACTCAGTTAAGGGCCTTTTTGATTAAGACTTAAACACATCTGTGGAGTAGCTTGCCTTTTAACCTAACGTAACCCTGTTTTTAACCCGAATGCAAAACTTAAAATTGCTATTAGGACCAGTTAAAATGTCTTCCAGCCCGCAGTGTCCTCACAAGAACAGCGCTGCCTGCAGCCTGTCAAGAGCTTGTCCTAACTCACACACACACACAGACCTCTTCCGCCCAAGGTATTTAGCAATCAGAGTAATGTCTCATTTGATTACAGTGGAACCAGATTGCCTTCATGAATGCATGTCGCTACCAACTGATGTTAATTTTCATCAGGGAAATGTGAAGCCTTGCCACTCTACCCACTAGTTAGTCAGGACCACCCATCAAGGTCAATTTGTCTCAGTGGAGATGACAGCTTTGTGCTGTTTGCTGTGTCTTTCTGTCGAATATTTGGATTGTAAAAGTTCTTGACAATTTCACTTTTTTTCCCCCCTTTCTCTAGGTTCTATCCTGAAAAAGCTTCTACACACTGGAAATTCCTTCAAGGTGAGCGCTGTGATGCACTGTGACACTGTTATGAATGTTAATATAGAGCCTTAAATAAGTATTTTACATGTTTGCATACAAATTCAAAGAGTAAAATTCACTTCTTTTCTGTACACATTAATAAGACCCATTCTCCTGCTGTCTAGATCCGCTGTGAGGGGATCCGTCTCTTCCTGCTGTGGCTGCAGGCCCTTAGGGACAACTGTGCCGAGGAGCAGTTCCTTATCTTTGCCTGTCTGGTGCCAGGATTCCCTGCTGTGCCCTCCTCCAGAGGACCCTGCACCCTTGACACCATCATTTACAACCCCTTCTCCAACCCCCCCGATGGTGAGACAAGGCAGACGCGTATGACTATGCATGCTTCTGTGGTATATGCACATTTGTAAGGACATAGCTTTTGTGGTATGTGCACAGCCTTATATAATAGGAGCGGTAGTCTAAAAAGCTGATGTCATATCGGGGTAACTTTGATCTACTGTGTCTGTCAATCCGAGCAGCCAAGGTGGTGCCTGAGGAGATTACCCCACTGGTTCCAGCTGTAGTGGGAGAGAAAACTGCAGATGACCCCACCTGTTACATCCTCGAAACACTGCTCAAGTACATGGTCATCCAGGTAATAACTAGCTTTGCAGGTAAAAGACAGCACAGGTTATTGTAACTTAATCTCAAATTTGGACTGATTCCCTTGTTGGATTGTCACAGTAGGACAGGATATTTTGTCTGGCAGAGAGTCAACTGAGATTGTAGATACATCTCTGTTGGTCACAATTAGAAACAGTAGAACTCAATCGAAATGATTCTGTAGGGCCACCGCCATAGCTCACCTGGTTGAGCTGGCGATAGTTCCCCAATGCAGCGGCCATGGGTTCGAATCCCGCTCATGGCCCTTTGCTGCAAGTCCTCTCCCCCATTCTTCTCCCCTACTTTCCTGTCTCTCTCGACTGTCCTATACAAAAAAGGCCAAAAAAATAACTTTGAATAAATATTCTATATATTGAGGTTTTCTGTCACATGCTAACATTTTCATAAACCTGCATAACAGACTTTATTGTACTTTATAAGCTGCCATGAGAACATGCCATTAGCAATGTATTTTAGAGTATGTTGGATCTTTGTTTTTATTCTTAACTAGCTATGTTGGAACTGGTGAACATTGCAAATCTAAGTAGGCACTTAAAACCTAAACTGTGCTCCGGTTACACAGCGTATTTGGTTTTGATGCTCAGCTCGTTGGTGAATGACAAGTTGTACAACAATAAGACAGCAACTAAATTCAGTATCATTTGTTAAATCTGTTAAGTTGTTAATCTTATGTGTACCTAGGCTAAACCATTTTACCACTGTAAACTGTTTCTTATCTTAGAGGAACCTTCACACTATTGTGTTGCAAACAATACACTGTCACTGTGTGAGTGATGCTGGAACCATCTCCTCTCCCTGTAGCCTGACCTTGTCTGCCTTTGTGCTGTCTGTCTGCCAGGCATCCAGTTTAGAATGGAAGAATAAAGAGAACCAGGACACAGGCTTCAGGTTTCTCTTCAGCCTGTTCAAGAAGTACTACCTTCCACATCTATTCCCCTCCTTCACCAAGCTAACAAACCTTTACAAGCCTTTATTAGGTAAGTTGGTGTACAGAATACAGTGTGTATATGTTTGCCTTTGTGTTGAAGCCTTTTCAAAGGGAATGCTGTCTTATTGCAATGATACACACACTGGACATAAACTCTTTTTTAATTATAAAAGCTCAGTTTGTAATCTCTAGGACTGTACAACATTCAGAATTTTGTCACGCAAATCAGATTGAGCCATTCAATACAACAGTTTGACTATTTGTTCCCTTTTTTTTTTTAATATAGACTACCTGGCAATCAGGAAATCTATTGCAGTGACTTTCAGTGATGGGTTTGAACACATTAACAGTCATGGAAATCTTACAAAGATATTTTTAGGCATTTAAAAGTACATGAAAACATCTGTGTATGTTGTAAAATTTTATGTGCAGTCACTTTGAACTGCTGACATATAATGTCGGGTTACTGTATGGATTTGTTGGAATATTAGGACTCACAGCAGACCTGTATCTCTGTTGAAATCAAGCTCTTATTACCATGTTTGTTTGTTGTTTAAATTTCACTTCAAACATAAAAAAGTAAATGAAGCAACAGATGAAACGGTTTAAAATGATTTCACACACTAAGAAATAAGTGACATGAACCCCTTTGAAGCGGTTTGCTTTATTTGATGTCGATGAAAGAAGAACAAACTCTTGCATTCAGAGTTTGAATTCCACTTTGTGATGGTTGTCAGGGCTGACCTGGTTCTAGCCTAGTTTACCAACCACTCATACTCAGGTCTTAGCCTCTGTCATCAGTTAGCCAGAATATTTATGATTTCCCTTATTTATAATTTATTTTATTTTAGCTTTTTTTCAAAATAATTTTGGATTATTACACATAAAGTCAACCCAATATGAAAAAAAGGTTTCCACCTGATCCCCTCAGAATCAGCAGTTTATGTACAATAACTTCAATGTCTTTATTAAAGAACTGCTAAACTTTATTTTTATAAAATGAATGCTTTTCGACTTACAGGCCCTTTAGGTAAATAGGAGTGTATCAAAATGTACTGCTTTTTAATCTGTGTTACTTTATCCAGCATTATTGAGTCCCCATTACTTTATATGTACAGGAGATAGCAACACAAGCATTCATATTTTGGATGTGTTTCCTGTTTTCTAAAAATTATAAACTTTTAAATGTGCATATTACTATGACTATATTACTATATAATTTTCAGGGGTCACCAGTTGGGATAGGCAGTTGGTCAAAACAACTTATAGCATATGAAAGTTCAGATTTTAACCTACATTTAAATACGAGGCTCATCTTGCAGTCTTGTTTCCTTCTGTGATAAAATTGTTTTGCTATTAAATCTATGATATATGCCATGATAAATTCTACTCATAGCTGGTTGTAGACAAAATCTTGGTGAACCTAAACAAGATTTTTGCTGTAGATTGTATCACCTAGAGTGGACATTAAATTGACTGGGCTGCAGTTTATAAACAAGCTTGAATGTATTTTTTAGACCTAAAAATGTGATGTGCTAAAACCTTTACGTATTAAGTTATGAGGATTAAAATGAAAAAGCACATTATGTCAGCCCACCCCTATGTACTGAAGGTAGAATTTTGCATGGCTTTGTTCAACATACTGCAGTATTATTTACTTCTGCAGGCTCTCATACGTTACTTCTTTAAACAGCAGCGCACAAGGTCCCTCAGAGATTAAATGACGAATTCATTGAAAATCAAATAATGGAACTAATGTCAGAGAGCTTTAAATTTTACTACTATTACCAAAGTACTTCTTTAAGTTTTAAAACCCTTAATTAAGCCTTGTCTGACTTTGCTCATCCTATAATTATAATTATAGGGTTTTTCTGAAGCACTTGATAATTTATTCACTTGTGTGTTGCTGTGACATGAAATTCCAACAGTGTCTAAAGGAGAAAGTGAACCAAGTAGACTGTATGAATTGGGGTACAATAACATCAGAGTTTATGATTAAATTAGCAATTTATGATTCAGCAGATCAAACTCCCATCAAACCCTGCATGTGTAGTTGATGTTTAACATCAATCTGTCTTTGTGTTTCTCTTCTGTTCTCTTCCTTTTGTTTCTTTCCAATGTTTTGTCACCGTCCTCGGCTCTTCATCCCTGTCCTACTCGATCAGACCTCCCCCACCACCGACCAAAACCCTTGTATGTGCCAGTGACGCGGAACAATGAGAGCACCTTCTGCACTAGGGACCAGTACCTGGCACCCCGTGTGGCCTTCATCACCTGGCTTGTCACCTTCTTCCTGGAGAAGAAGTATGTCAGTAGTTCTGCTGCGGCGCAGAGCGCCAAGAACGGCACCGAGGTCATTCCCAAACTCATCCAGGTGAACATGACACAGCCCTTGTATTGATTTCTCATTCTATCAGTTGAAATGGAGGCATTTTTATAACAACATCCCTGGTCACTTATACCTGTGTAATGCCACTTTGAATGGATGTTTCTGAAAAAATATTCACATATTTTATTCATGCATGTGTCTTGGTATTTCCACTCTATTGAAATCAGTTAGGTTATGCCAAGTCATAGAAAACCCCTCTCTAAGAAATGCTGTGTAGTTCAGCAGCACCACAAACATCAACAACATCTTTACGTGATCATGCAGTTGAATCAACACAAGATCGTCACGAAGGCTCTGAGGAGTTTGTGCTACACTGTTGTATTGGACTGCATTATTTTCAGCTGGTATCTAATAAACTGGCAGCTGATTGATGTAGTGCTGTACTTTATTTGTTTAAGGTTTTTTTGGAGGCATTTGGCAGTAAATGAAGTTACTCAAATCATAGCACAAGACAAAAACACAATGAAAATCCTCATGACTACACAGAAATTCATTTTGCAAATCTAACTAATAAATTAGCTCACCCCCCATTAAAATGCCAATAAAACTAACCAGATAAAGAATTTTTAGCAAAGGAGACTCTATTGACCAGTTATTTAACTGAGAGGAAGCCTCCCTGTGGCATACGAAGGGATTCTCATTCCCCACTGATTCTGTCTCCCTGTGATGGCCAGACTGTCACTGCAGGCAGTAGCAGCCAGGAGAAGGAGAAGGATAAAGCTTCAGATGGGGATACAAACGGGCCAGTGGGGGAGCCTGAGAAGAGCCACTCCAACAGCAGCACGCTGTCAGATCGACGGCCCAGCGACTCCAGTTTGTGTAGCATTGAGGAGGAGCACCGTCATGTCTATGACATGGTGCATTCCATTCTGATGTCCACCAGGGACAACGTCAACTTTGTCAACGAGGTCTTCCACCAGGTACAGTGAGGTCACCAAGCAGTATTATGTCTTTGATGCTGCAAAAGTTAATTATATAGCAGGTAGTGCTTATTTTTCATATTGGAACATGACTCTCAGTACAGACTGGATGGCTACACTGCAATACCGTGTACTGTGTCGCCCTCTGGTGGCTGTTTTATTGACATGAGTTGAATATCCTTCCTCTTAACAAGCTTGCCTGTAAAACTATTAAAAACCCCAAATTAGTTTTATCATAAATGTCCATACTTTTCCTCCCAAGGCTTTCCTGTTGCCATCTTGTGAGGCTTCAGCAACCAGGAAGGTGATCAAAGTATACAGAAAATGGATCCTGCAGGACAAACCCAGCTTCATGACAGAGCCCGACAAAACGGCCCAGGAAGATGAAGCGGATGACAACTCTGGGCAGATACTCAGCACAGAGACAAACAGCATACATGCACAAGTAAATACTATAGACAGATACAGGCGGCTTATGAATTTTCATTTTCCTATCATATATATACAAATTATGTGTTGTTTATTATATTATAAATAGATCAAAAAAGAATTGATAGTGTAGTAAAGACTATCCTTCTATGCACTTGTCTTCAAATGCATGTTTTGTGAGCACCTATGGAAAAATTATACAATTATACAATGGCACATTTCTGGTATAGAGAAGTAGAGTTAAGATTAAGTTGTTTAGTTGTGGTTTTGTCACAGCTCGTTATACGTTTTCACTTATTTCTCACAATTTATCTCATATGTCAGAATACCATGTTTTTGTGAACAAATATGAGGGATTTTTTTCTAGCATGGATACAGAATGTTTCTTAGCATCTTGCTCATGTCTACTGAACAACTGACTGGCCTGCCTTGCCCTCTACTAGACGTTGGAGAGTCATGGTCACAGACGGTCGTCCAGCTGGGGGAGGACCTACTCGTTCAGCAGTGCCATCAGTCGGGGCTTTCTCACTGAGGAGCAGAACAGGGACGTCAAGGCTGGCATCCAGCCCACACTACAGGTCCGTGTCTATGTTCAGACGTGTGTATCTATCCAGAGATCATACCATGTAGGGATTAAAATCAGATATTCCTAAATGTATGCGCTTTGTTTATTATTACTGTTTAATTACTTTGTTTGTGACTTTGTGTGCCCACCCTTAATGTGTCGTCATGCGGCCTTTGTGTGTAGGTGTTCCTGACAAACTCATCCAATGTGTTCCTGTTGGAGCCATGCCAGGATGTACCTAAACTCCTGGATAATCAGGTTGAAGTGTGCAAGGGTGTTCTCAGCATATACCGGCACATGATCATGGAGCACACCATGAACACACAGACGTGGTCAGTGTTTTCTTGTTGTGATTTTGACAGACTTTTATGGGGCTTTTCAGTTGTTCCTTCATGATAATCAAATCTAATCTTTTTGTTTGGGGTTCACACTGTTTTTTGTTTTTTTACTTTATGTTTTGCAGGGAGCAGATGCTGCAGGTACTACTGAGAATCACAGAGGCAGTGATGAAGAGGCCACAGGAAAACCAAAGAAAAGACAACTTTGCTGACAGTTTAGCATCTCTACTATTTAGGGTATGCCTCCATGTGCTTTTTTCTACATTAACTGATGCACAAGTCATATCGTGGATATGTGATCATCCCTACTCTTAGTACTTTTTACCTGGAGAACACTGACATTTTAGAATATTGAATGTATGGACCTGCAGTTCTACAGAGTTTCCTTTAAGAGCAACTAAGAAAATTTGCTGCTCAGGAACCAGCTGTATATTTATTGTGAGCATCTCACTCGGAGTAATCTGTTGTGAAAAAGGCAAGGAGACAATACACCAAATTAGATGTGTGGGGGTGAAATTCATGTTGCCACATCTTATCAGGGGCTGGAATTTCTTGCTACAATCCTGTCTGTCAATGCTCATTTTTTCCCTTTTCTCCTCTTGCATTCAGACCATCATTGTGGCATGGGTGCGAGCCAACCTGTGCGTATTTATCTCCCGGGAGCTATGGGACGAGCTGCTGGCAGTGCTGTCCTCTCTTACCTGCTGGGAGGAGCTGGTGACAGAGTGGGCCAGCATCATGGACTCGCTGACGGCTGTGCTGGCACGCTCTGTTTATGGCCTGGACATGGCCAACCTGCCTCTGGACAAGCTCAGTGAACAGAAGGAGAAGAAGCAGAGAGGACGTGGTAAGGGGGGGGAATGGGAAAAAAAGATGGGGAATGGAATGGCTATAATTTGATTGAGTAAAGGGTTTGAAATTATTTTCAGAAAGATAATTCTGCTTTCTTTCCATCTGTACCCTTTTTCTTCTTTTACTTCATCATGGATAGTTGTGTTCGCTTCTATCACTTGGACATTAGAAAGTAATTTCTGTTGATCAGTGACTCAGTGTTCTGCAACAGTAAAATGTGAAAAAGCAGAGATGGATACTTTTTATTGGCTTTTTATTGTTACATAGCTTCTCACCAAAGAACCAGAGTTTGTCAAAATGCAATTTGTGAAGTGTCAGATTACCACCAACTACATTGAACCTAACTTAGATTGATCAGGCTTTAGTTTGTACACATTGATCTGTGACGTACTAACTGCCCAACTCACATTCATCAGTGTCACAGCTTTCTGCCACGCTGATATTTTTCTGATTCTACCACAAAAAAATGTAAAATTCTGTTCACTGGAACTCTAAGTGTACACTTGAGCTTGCTAATGCTGGTTCAGGGAATTTACACACTACATCGAAGTTTAATGAACCCATCACTAATGTCGAAAGCCACGACTACTGTTTTAATAAGGTTTAATAAAGTCAAAAAGTACCATTATCTGTCTTATTTTCTTGACAGTAGAGTTAGTGGTGCTATAGCTGCTTATTAATGTAAAAATGTCTGCTGGTGTTTCAGTACTGAGTGTTCTTTACATATCAGGAGTGATCCAGGACTCCCAGAAGGCTGCAGCCGTCGCACGCTCATTCTCACTGAGTTGGAGGAACCAAGGAGAACAAGGCGGGCCAGGAGTCCAGGAGCCCATGAGGATTCGCTCAGCCACTACTTCAGGAGCACCCGGTGTTGAAAAGGCTCGTAACAACGTTCGGCAGAAGGCATCTGGTAAGTACCTGTGATGTATTATTGAAATGCCTGTATGTTACTGTACCATCAATAATTAAAATGGAACGGTGTGACTTTTATAAAACACTTCTTGTATGTAATATTCTATACTTATGCAGTATTATCTTCAAGCCTTGTGTGGGACAGCAGTGCAGTACTGGAAAAATTTTGGAGCACAACTTCAGGCTACAGGGTTTATCAGACATATTTATTGTGTGTGAAGGTCTTCAGACAGGTCCATGTGTACACAAGCCCAGGTGCCTTTGAAAGACCCAACACCAAAGACAAAAGAGCCAGCAGATGGCCCCCATTGTTCCCCTCACATGTCACTGGCCAGTGTCAACATGTTTCCATGTCAGCTCGATTGCAGGCATACAGCACAATCCCCCACCGACAGCATGTCAAAGGCCAGCTTTGGACGCTGCGACGCCCCTTATCTGATGGGAAAGTGGCAGGCTAATTATAAGTTGAGTTGGGAGGCAGTAGAGTTGTAAGTAGCTGCAGTGCCTGTCTTGCTTGTCTTAATTTTGTCTAGACAGAATCTTAATGTGGGGGATAAAAGACAGAGACAATCCCTTTTTGTTTCCTGGCCTTCCGCCTCCCCAATTACCACCAATGTTCTGAAATGACGAGCTTGTTGAGCAAGGAGCAGATGTATTTTTGCCTGAAGGATGAAGTCTTTAGATGGTGTGTGTGCGTACATGTACACATGTGCGTGCGTGTGTTGACACATCTATTATGTGCCTCATGCCTGTTTACGCACCTATTCTGTTAGTCTGTTTATTTGTAGCTGCATGCACGCAGAGATGGGCATTAAACACTACCGCTTCAAATTCCCTTCCTTTTCTTTGGCCTAATTGGATTTCTCCCACATTGATCTTCAAAGGCCCAACAGCCCTCCTCCCCACTCCTCAAGAGAAGGCCCACACATCAATTGCACGGCAGTTTTTGATAGTTTCATTAAGAGTGTAATTAATGCTCATTAATATGCATAAATGGGAAGCAGTGGCGGGCTGTAGCAGAGACGATGTATCTCTCACACTGAAAGGCATAATTAAAGTGTGCTGAAAGCAGAGAATAGAACTGTCCTCTTTCATTGCTCTCTTTGAGATTAAGCCTGAAGTGCTATCCAGACACAATGGCAATGCCTCAGCATTGACAACTGTCAAAACTTGGTTACACTTATGCATGCAAATACAAACTAATATTGTTCTGAGATCATGTCTTGATAATAGAGAAAAAGGCTCAATATTTCATTACGGTACTCATTAAGCTTCTACAGCTACAGAGGCCCAGTTCAACCAGCTCTCATTCTGCCATTGTGGGGATGCTTATAATTATACAAATTTATGTCAAGATTGTAATATAAGATAACATAGAAATAAGATCAAATGTAATAGATCTGGCCTGTACACAGGTAGTTCATTTTCTTTCTTTTTTTGTAGTCAACCATTTAAATTCAGCATCTAGTTAAATTGGATACTTACATATTCATCATAACAAAAGTTGTCTTTGATTTAAAATTTGATCAGTTTTAGTGTCTTCTGTCATATGAACCCACATCTAAGTCTAAACTAGAGGCTGACCAGTGAATTGGATTGGATAGCAAATGTTACTTTATTGCTGATGTATCTGTTCTGGTGTTTGTCAGGTGATAAGAAACAAGACTACAGACATACCGTAGACATTGTACTTGGAGTTCATTTTTTTACTTATAAAATGTGTAGCTCAATACATGAATATAAATTCTTGCCAAATCAATTTGAGGGGATATTGAATGAAAACTCAAAATGTTATGTTAGTTATAACATATTATCCACAGTACGTCGTCCTCGGTTGGGTCTTTCTTTACATGCCGACCTTGAGAAGGTCACACATGCTTTTATAAGATTCATCATCAGGAGTAAGACAAACTATTTAATGCATTGAGTTCATATAAAATGCAGCTGCTCTGCTTTTAACCAAGTCATTATTTATTTATCTTATTAATGTTGGCCTTTTCACCTGTTTTCTTATTGTGTATGTCTCTGGTGTCCATATGTTTGCGTTTACAATATTTTTATTTGCTTAATTTGATCTAATTTCAGTGCTAATTTGTTATAATGTTGTTTTAACTATGTAATGCATGTTGTAATGTTGTTTTAAATGATTGATAACTAAAGATCATCATTATTACTGTTAATCTTTAAACTCAAATGTTGACATCTTTTTCCAGTATTGGTCACGCTATCATCTAAACACAATATTGTGATGCTACACAAACAGCATCAGTACATGAAACAACAAAGTGGTCTTCCTGTTCTGAATTTACAAATTTCAGTTTCATTTTTTTCTTTTGGGATAGATCTTTTTGCAATTCTCTCTCAGAGCCACATTAGTTTTTTCTGCTGCTATTTTTCTCTTATTTCCAAATTCTACTCTGAATTTGGCCACATTACGGTCAAATTCGTTCTGCTGTGCTTTGTTTAATGAGGTTTTTCTGATTGAACATGTATTCATTAATGAAAGCTCCTTTGTAGCATTTCGTACTTTGCGCTCACTGAATACTGTCTTCTTCCCTTTGCTTCTTTTCTGTCTCCGCTGTCTCTACCTTTTTTCCTCTGCTCTATCTTTCCCTGATGGAAGCTAAGCGAAGCCAGTCCATCAGCAACTGTGTTCATCTATACGAGGCTTTGCCCACTACTAAAAGTGTTCCTATGCTGCTCCATACTGTGAGCTCTTTCTTGCCTGGTATCTCTTCTGGTAATTCTACTTGCTCTCACAGACTCTCAGGTAAAGTGTATTCTGAGAGCTGCATCTGTTTGTGTTTGTTGAACTCTGACCTGCTTTTCCTATTCATCGGTCACAACCTCTCATATACAGCTCTTTTCTGTTTGTTGTGACAGTCTTATTGTAGCTTTACCATAAACATTAAACTGTCTTTTAGGCTGAACATACTTAACAAAAAACATCTTTGCTGTATTGCCGCTGTACTGTATTCTGCAGTCAGTAACAAGCGTGTGTCAAGAATATACATCCCCACTGCATGACTGCATGTCCTACTTTCTCTACACGTCCTCATAAATGTCAAATCCTCACCTGTGCTGTTTCTAAAAATCCCTAAAAATAACAAATCACATATCCCAGTGTTGTTCCCATTTTAAGATTTCCATCGCATGTGATTGGTCTCGTGGCACTGCCTAACGATGCCTTTTTCCTCCTGATTGTCAGATGTGGAGGAGTGCCAGCTGTCAGAATGTGGGGGGGAAGAGGAGCTGGGAGGCAGGGAGAGCCCCCTGCCACGTAGCAGCAGCACCTCGGACATCACCCAGCAGCTGTCTGACACTTTACCAGGTATGTGCAAATGCAAAATTAATCTCAGTTTCCGATCATTTTTAGCTCTGTCTTGGCTGGATTCACACCCTCACGAGACTTGAATCACTCAAGTCAAGTGTCAAAACTTAAACTCACATACTGTCTGATATGAAACATGTTGATAAATCACTTTAAGTTTGTTATGTTCCATTGCTGTTGATACTGACAAATATTGTAGACGTTAAGGTTGTAGTTGGGGGTGGTGGAGTCGTATCATTGGAACTCCTTTGATGTATAAACATTCATCATATCAACACTTCAGGCTCAGACTCAATTTTATTGTCATTCCAACCACGTGACGTGATTGAACAGTTTCACAGGTCTCAGTTTGTTGCGTGATCATAATAATAAAAAAAGATAAATAAAATACAATAAAACAAAACCTATGTACAACATTGCACAAGGTACAATAGCAGCAACAGCTTTAAGGCGGTCAGTGAATAACCCTATTCAGGACTTTCGGGGTCTTTTGGACTCCAGGGCATTTGATTTAGGTGACAGGTATTGTTTTTTTATTTTTGATGATTTTTTTTTAAATATAAAAAGAGGGACATCTGTCATGCATTTGGAACCAAAACTACATCAACTTGTCCATAAATTTACTTAACATAGTATAAAAGTCTGTAATGAATACCAACAAATATTTTGCACATATTCTTTCTCGGAGTCCAAAAGACCTTCTACATATGGCAACATGAAAGTCCTGAATAGGGTTAAAGGTGAACTTTCAGACCTCTAGTGGCACTATGGAGCTGTCTTTCTGTGAGTGAGTCCCTGGTTAGTTCACCTTTGTTTATCTGCAATGCACAGTTTTACCAACGATGTCACACTACTCCACTGATCAACAGGTGACAGTAACACACCAAAATATGCTGCAATGCACCAGCACAGGAAACTAAGGAAGAAGACTGCTCTCACATAAACATTGGGTTCTTTTCATTCTGCTGATCTATACTTCCTCCCGTGTTTGCGCTTTCATCCTCTGACTGTGATTTGCAATTTGTTCCATCACTGAGGATGACTGAATGCTTTACAGCCAGAAATATATCTTATAGGCAGAATACAGTTTCACACGCTAACGAGGGCTTATTACACAGTCATGTGTACTTAATTAACAACGAACATATACTTAGAAGCACTCAAACTGGCATTAAACACAGAATAGGATGGCAGTATATCTAAACAACGCCTGAACAGGTTATCACAGCAATATTTACATTATAAAACGCATGTAGCACTTATTTTCACTTGTGCACGCACACGGTGGGTAATCATGTATTAAAGTGCGGTCAGTGCAGAGGATGCGCGAGGACAGGAAGTGACATCACCACCGACTGAGCAGGTATCAGAATTAATTACTATAAAACATAAAGACTTTCCGACAATATGTGTCATGATGAGGAATGAGGGGAAGCAGAGATGTGTGACGTGTGCTGTGTTTTACCGGATGGTAACACCCCAACAATCAGAATCTGTTGATTGATTGGTCGGCTAATGGTCAGCTAATTTGATGGGAAGGTCAAAGGAGTGAGTGGGCTGTTGTGGAATCAGTTTTACTGTAATTAATGGTCTTGCATGATTGTAATACTCCACATTAGACTTACTTCCTGTGGAGATATTGATGCTGGCACCAATGGCAGCTGTGCAGCATGTGAATCGTACTTTTCATTTTCTTAAGTTAAAGCTGAAATGCTTTCCATATTTTTCTCTTTTTGTGTTCCTAAATGCTCTGCTACAAAATTCTCGCTATTATTAGTTCTGTAAAAGTATTCTAAAGCTGAAAAGGAAGCCATACCTTTTGTAACTGAGGTCTTTTACCTGCTGTATAGGCTGTAGATAGAATTCAGAACATTTAAAGCTTGTTTATTGCTTCCTCTTGTCATCAGACCTCAGGTGTCACTGTAACTGAGGTCTTTCACCGACTGTATAGGCTGTAGATATAATTCAAAACATTTCAAGCTTGTTTTTTGCTCCCTCTTGTCATCAGACCTCAGGTGTCACTACCTGAAGTCTACACTTTTAACAGTTAAGATGCTATACATCTTGAATATACCGCCCTCTGAAAATGCAGCATATGTGGGTATATGTTGTTGAATAAATACAATTCCTTCATGTTTACTTTTCATCTCTTTCTGCGGCTCCCGCTCCTCGCTGGGAAAAGCAAAGACACAAGCAACATGAGTGAAAGAAGTGAGAAGCCGTGTTAGCCAAATGAAAAGCACCCATAGATCTAAACAATGCAGGATGTAAATACTTAAAAAATCAGCTTTTGTAAATGTTTTATGAGGAAGAAAATACATTCAACATTTACTATCAAAGATGCACATCGTCTGTTGTAATAAAGTAAATCAAAAATCCTCACGGCCCTTTATTGTCCTCCTCCACCCTGAGATGTTTTGCTTTTATTTTACTTCACAAGGTTTTCTGTTTTTTTCTAGTCACTGTGATGTGTTTGCAGAGGTTGACACTGAAGTACTGTTTATAATGTATCTATTGAAGGAGGAACATTTTTCTGAGCTACCTTAAACTCATTTTGAGACGTACAAGCACATTTTGTGACCTCACAAATAGCTGGCAAGTCAATTCCAGCCCCGCAGTACTGAGGGAAAACGTTACACTAATGTAGAAGAAACCTTTCAAATGAACTGTATGTACATATTAAAAGATCCTGAATGTCTCAATTGGAGGCAAAAAAACTCTGATGTGCTTATAAGATTTTTAAACAGGCGAAAAACCCATATTAGACATAATTCATCATTTTAAAAAGAATCACTTTGAATGTCCTAATGCATGACTGAAGGGAACCTTTATTTTTTGCCTTTGCATCCCCTGGGTTGTACTGAAGTAATTGGAAACAATTCTAGTGTCTAGAGTATATCCTCATACTGATTTTAATGCATTTCAGCCAATGGAATTAAACCCAAGGGCTCTCTACAATATCTCATTTTGCTTTTCAGCCCAGAAGAGAGAGTACTCCCCTACTTCCTGTGGTTCTGACAGCAGGATGTCTGAGGGCAGGAGAGAGAGCAATGAGCCACCAGTGGTGAGAAGATTGATCCTGTATTATAATGTTACGTCAAAGTAATGAAGCAAGAATCCCCCATACAAGTTTCTCCTCTTTTAATGTTTGTGTCTCCTAGATCCTCATCCGACGGAGCAGCAGTCCACCTGAGACAGAGTGCAATGCTGAGGGACACGCAAACTACACAAGGCCCAAGCTCAGAGAGAAAAGTTAGAGATTACCCCACTGGTTATTTCTTTAAAATGATGGTTCTTATTTTAATATACATACTTCTCTATATTAAACTTGTTTCTTTTTTTTTTTTTTTTTTTTTTACATCCTATCATCCAAATTTACCCGCCGTGCCAAGGTGAGAGTGTGAGTAGTGAGACGTCCAACGGCTACCTCAATGAAGCTGAAGTAACCTGGCAGGCATTTGATGAGGAGGCTGACACGCAGTCCACACAGTCGGCCCACATGGACGTGACAGCTGATCCCCAGAGCCAGGGGAGTCTGCTGCTCAGCCACAATGAGGCTCTCGCAGGTACAGGAGCTGACAAGAACTCACCCTATTCACCTGAAAAAGAATTTGGGCCTGTAATTATTCCTGATGCTGATCTACTTTAATGTATGTTTCTGCTAACAAATAATACAGATACCTTTCAGGGTGCATTATCGACTCTGGTCAAACGTCTGTCTGTGATGTAAAGCTGGTTTGATGCATGCAAGCAATAGAACAGATTATAAGAGGAACTCCTCTGTAACCATTCGGCACAGAGATGAAATAGTTTTGAAGAGGGCAGCGACTTTGCAGGTTTATCTGGGGTGTGTCGCATCTAATTCAGGTTTGGATGGATGGATGGATGGATGGATGGATGGATGGATGGATGGATGGATGGATGGATGGATGGATGGATGGATGGATGGATTAGTCATAGCTGGGTAAAGCAACCCAATATCTGCCACTGTACTTTTTTGACTAAGCCATTTAATCTTTTAAATCTGCTCACAGCTTGCGTTCTTTTGGAATTTTGTGAAAGGAAAAGTGACCTGTGGTTTCATTTATGGTTTTTATTTGCACTTATCTGTATTCTCATGGACAAAAAAAATCTAAACATCGCTTCAGCTTTAAACCATTTGCCTTTTAGTCTACTCACTCCATCATTATTGATGGACAAGTTGTAGTTCCCCCTCTACCCTTCCCACCCTTCTATGTGAACTTCTGTCTGTGTTTCCTACATTGTGATCATAGTGTCCCTGTGCTCCCGTCCTCAAACCCAGTTTTATCCCTTTCCCCTTGTCGTTTTTAGGTCCCGAGTGTGCCTTCCCTCCCCACTCTGCACCCTCCTACCACCACCACCACCACCAAAACCACTACCACTACCCCCAGAACCCCCCCGCTTCACCAGCCCTGCTGGTGCACACAGAGTGCCCGCGGGACTGCCCCCTGGACGACACCATGCATCAGTCTGTCTTACACATGCCACACCACTTGGGTACTGCTCCCTAGCTGCTACTCATCATATAGACCATAGAGTCTTCATTTACCATCCACTCTCGCTGCTCTATATTTCAGCCTTACCATGACTTCTGTTTCTTGCATCACACTATTCCATTTTTTGTGTTTTTTTCTCTCACACACATAACAAATCCTGTTTAATTACTTGACTACATAATATATTAAACTACTTTTTTGGTTCTTTGGAACCACACATAATTTTGTGAGTCTTATATTAATGGGGCAACAAGTTTTACTCAAAGAGTGGAGAAAAACTTCATTTTAATGTAACATCAAATCTGCTACACGATCCATTTCTGTCATTTCCAGGCCTTTACTCCCTCCAGTTCTCATTAGTCTTCTGCAGCCCACTAGGTGGCACTGTCCTTCCACACTTCATTTGGATGATGCATGTGATTTGTGCCAGTTTCCCAAACGTGTTTCTGTGCTTTAATCACTTAAGTAGGACAAATACATTTGGGAAAATGCACAGAAAAAATACGGATTTGGTCAACAGCTGCTTAAACAATGACGAAGATGGCTATGAGGATCTTTTAGTATATTTTAGCAAATACTAAATCTTAAAGTGCTTTAATCATCGTTCCTCTGCATTTGTTGACTGAATCCAATCTTCTCAATAAAATGAAATCTGGTTCACTTTGTATTGGGTACGACAAAGTACAAGTATAGCTGTTGCCAAATAATTTATTCTGTGACCTAAACCACCCAAAACGCTCTCTCTCTCTCTCTCTCTCTCTCTGGCCGTGCAGACAGTAGTGAGTGTCTGGCTGATGATGTCAGCATCATTGCCGGTGGGACTCTGACTGGTTGGCATGCTGATTCTGCTTTTGTCCTGTGGAGGAGAATTTTGGGTATCCTGGGAGATGTCAACAGCATCCGCTGCCCCAGAATCCATGCCAAGGTCTTCTCCTACCTCTATGAGCTCTGGCACAAGCTGGCCAAGGTACAGTTAAGAGACAAACACCCCCATGTGTATAAGGTAGAAAGCATATATATTTTTACTCCTTAAAATAAACGTAGTTGGCATTATCTTTAAGTACACAGTGACATCACTTAACTTACTGTTAAATGATGATGGCTTTCAAGTGATCATTGCATGAAAGGCAGATGTTGTAAGGATCTAATTAGGTTGATGGGGATGACATTTTAGCCGAGGCTTTATCCTTTCCTTTCTCACACAGAGATTCTTATAAAGATTGAATGCGATGGTTGTGTTCATTTACTGAAGTTCAGTGTGTGCTTACAGATCCGGGACAACCTAGGGATCAGTGTGGACAACCAGTCCTCTCCTCCCCAGCCTGCTTTCATCCCTCCTCTTCGAATGCTTGCGTCCTGGCTCTTCAGGGTATGAACAACACATAAGCACAGCAGACAACATTCAGAACACTTACAATAATCAAACCACTGAGGCCCGAAGTAGTTTCTGCCTGTTTTCTACTCCTGCCACATTTTTACTCACTGCAGGCTCATTTTTCACTGCAATATAAAGTTATGTACCTCTATGAAAACAGCACAAATGTGGCTAAAGCTAGAAAGAACAAATGCCCTTTGTGCAGTGTGACAGAGTTACAATGCCATAAAATGAAACAAAAAAAAAGAAAGTTGATTTGTTCTTGTAGTTGTTAAAAAACCTGCTACCAGTACTGGGAAATAAATGGTGACTCTTCATACTATAGATACTTAACTGATTTCATTTGGAATGTGTTTCCAGCTCTTTCTCCTTTCTGTTCTGTGTAAACACAGCCGGCAGTCAAGCCTAAGTCACCCAAAAATAATTTTTGTCACATGACTGTTGGTCACAGCTGATTCACTAATCTGTCCTCAGTTGTGCCAGGAAGTATGGAATTAGTTTAGTTTTTCACATTTTTAAATGAGACTTTGGATAAAGCGACTTGAATGAAATATCATGATTTTAAGTTTAGATTTTATCAGAGCGGCAAGTCACACACAAATGTTCAAAAATAGATCGTTAAAAATACAACAATTCTATTTGTTTTTACTGTTTGTTGTCTATGGGTCTGATGATGGTGTAGCTTTTGTGAGAGGGTTAAGACTGTGAATTAAACTGCATTGTAGTTTAGTAGGTGTACAACTGCTAAAAGTAAAAATCACAGCATTTTCATTCAATGGTATTTAATTTGCTCCAACATCATTAATATACCTCATTCAACTGTTTTAGAGATTAAATTAGATTAGATAGAACTTTATTGATCCCTTTGGAAGGGTACCTCAGGGAAAATGTTGTTCTAGAAGCAGCACAACACCGACAACGACAGTAGCACACATCAGTTAAGAAAAGAAAGCAGTAAACAAGGAAACAAAGGAAACAAACTGCTAGATAGGACAGCAGCACGGCGTAATAATAGTGATAATAATAATAGTAGTAGTAATAATAGCAATGTAAATAATAATGGTAATAATACTACTAATAAAAGTAATATGCTATATAATATAATAACAATTAGTGTAGTTATGGGTAATTATAGTTGAGTATATAAAATATAAAGAAGTTTTGGATATATATTGAAATATATATCTATAAAGAACATAAGTAAATATGTATCCAAATAAATAAATATATATGCAATGAAATATAATGAAATACAGGGTGGGTTTTTTGGGGGGAAGAATCCTGTAATGCTCAGGAAGCAATCAGATTACATTTCTTTTAGCCACTAATATCAAGCATTAAACCAGACTGAATGGTTAACACCTTAGCAGTGTCTATTTGTACTGTTTGGGCAGATTTATAAAAACAAGAACTTCATATTGGCAATTGAAAATGTGCAGTTTGTCTCTCTGGTGGGGAACAATGAGAGTTATCACATCAAATCAATCCAGTGGTGGAAAGTTTATGCAAAACGAAAGAAAAAGAACAAAATTCATCAACTTCTTAAACCACTTCTGCAGCATTCAACGACATGTCAGAGTCTTCGATGCCTCACAGTAACGCCCAGATGTTCTGTCTGTCCTCCACAGGCCACCATGTTGCCGGCAGAGTACAAGGCTGGCAAGCTGCAGGCCTACAAGCTGATCTGTGAGATGATGACCAGACACCAGGATGTGCTCCCTAACAGCGATTTCTTGGTGCACCTCTACCACATCATGCACAAGGGCTTCACCAGCGATGATCAGGTACGACCAGCAGGTGGCTTCTAAAGTACGGCTGGCAGTTAGTTTGTTTTTTAACCAGTAGATGGCGCCTCAGTCCAGCTGATATGCAGTGACCCTGTTTAAAAAAAAAACTGGAAAAGAATCATTTGTAGTTGCCAATTTGCGATGTACTTTTTAATGTCTGATTACGGTATTACTTCATCATGTTTCCTATTCAACTCGTGGTTTTTGCTATACTTCAGGTGAACCGTTTGCCCTTAGTGTGTGCACTTAATAAAGTGTACCAATTAATGTATTTGGGATTAACTTGATGACAGTTACTGGCAGGAGTGAAGACAGGTCCAAAAGGTACATGACTGTGGCTCAATATTTAAAAAACATTCCGCCAACCAGTGGTGGTGAAGAATGCTACTGTGTTTTGGCATCCTCTGCTTTTTTTTTTTTTAGCCACACCCTTCCTCATATTTAAATCTGGCATTGCTCCATATTGCTCTATACAAAGCTGAGTGGAGATGAATGGAGGTCTCCAAAACAAAGGACAAGGATTAAAAAAAAAAAAAAAAAAGTGTGTGTGTGGATAAGGGATGCAAGTGAATGTATGTACGTATGCTTGTGTTTAGGGGGAAGAAAATAAAAATTGTATTATAATTTATATATTTGTACATATATATAAAAAAATACGTGCCCTCCTGGCTGGGTTTCTATAGCGGCTTGGCAGTGCGACAAGCTTATTAGAATGTTTTCCATGTCGTTAAATAATGTTTTGAGCCCCTGCCGTGTATACGTGATTAATTAAGGATTGACGTCTGTCGCGCTCCGTTAGACTGACACGTCGGCCGGGGGCCCAGAGTAGACTGGCCTGCCTGCCTGCCTGCCTGCCTGCCTGCCTGCCTGCCTGCCTGTGTGTACGCGAGTGTGTGTGAAGGAGTGGGAGGGGAGCCTAGGGAACGTAGTGGTAGAGTAGAGCAATGAGGGGGGCACACTGAGGGACCAGGCAGCATTCTCAAGCTTTTGTTGTGGCTCTGTATAATGCGTTGGGGGGCCAGAGCCAGGCTGGCCACTGAAGCATGCTCAAATTGGCCGGAGAAAAGAGTCCTCACGCCACACAATAGAGGACAGCCGCACGCCTGCTTAACATAAGAAAGTGGCTCTTATTCTCCCCCTCCACCTTCATCTGTGCCGTCACCCCCACCCTCCAATTAACATAAAAAAAAAAAAAAAAAAGGGAAAAAAACACTTTGTCAAATATTTTCAAATCATGCATGTATATATATATTTAAGCATCTTTTGTATACGTGGATGTTTCACTTAGTTTACATGATTGAAGTTACTGTTGGTGCAGACTAGTGAGGAAGTCACCTGATACGATTGTACATGTGCTATATTTAAGTTAAACATATTGTTAGTGTTTGGTTTAGTATTTTACGTACAGTAGTTTTTACATGTTTGTATGTTTAAATAGTCTCATTTCTATGTTGAGTGCTTCCTTTAGCCTACCTGTCTGTCCAGTAACAAAACATGCCTTAAACAGCCATGGTTTATAGACTACAAGGGGAATCCCAGTGTAAATCCTCACCACTAAAATCAACCAAGCTTAGAAGGAAATGACAGTTCCCTTGGAGGGATTCTCCTTCCAACTGACAGAGTGCCAAGGTCAGGGCTATTGTCCTGATTGTCTGTCATTCTCTGGTCACTGGTCTCACAAAGGCATGACCGTAGCACAAAAGCAGTAATCTGTCTAATAGGTCCACAATCTGGACTGCAATAGTCAACAGCGTATTTTGTGAAATATAGTGAAGTGCACACAAAGCTTTTATGTATTTATTCACTTTGCATTCTGTAGGTGAGCGAAAACATCAGTCATTTACTTAAAAACACCCATTAGACTTGACAGCACTGACACGTAGCACCATAGGGGCAAGTCGATAATCAGTCTTTCCACCTACGCAAAATTAGCTACTCCTTAACTTAGCTCCTTTTGTCACAACAAAAACGAGAGGTCTTGTGTAATTTATATACTGTCAGATTAAAATGTCAAGGTTGATTGCACGATCACAGATGTGGCTTTTAATTAAACATGTCGCCTCGTAGTCATGCAGGTGGCTTGTGTCGCTTCCTAACAGCTTGTGAAGTGAAACAGGGTGTGAACTGCAACAGGTAATCCGTCCCACACTAAACTGGATATGACCATGTTTAGCAAATGAGACCGAAAAATGTGTGATACTGTGCAGAGTGATGAAATGCCAGAGTGAACCCCGTCACCCCAGGGGCCAGCAGGTGGAAAGCGTGTGCTTTCCTGGAGATGAGGCCACATAAAAAGGCCCGAGGTGGTTCTATTCAGAGTTACGTTAATGCACCTTTTGTTGATGCAGGGGCCATTCCTACTGCCAACACAGCACCACATGCGGTTATTCCCATTCCACATTTCTCAATTCTGATTTCTATACACACACCTCAAATCAGGTTCTCTGTACTTCCACATACAATTGAAAGCACTTTGCATTCTACATTTGTGGCTTCCTCTAAAATGCTCATTTCAGGCAATCAAGAAACAGTTTGTTGCCTGCTAATTACCTCTGACTGCACTGCACATTATGCTTCAGAGGTCAATTACCAACAAAATGAGGGTAAAATGGGCCCTCAATCCTAAAGCTCTTCCCACCAATTTTCCACATGCAGCGCTGGTGTTGGTTTGACTTCCTACTTATTGCCTCTGTGTGTTTATTCTATTCTTCTTTTGTTCACCTGCATTCCCTGTTTACCAAAGCTTTGGGTGATTAATGTCACAGATAGATAAGTGGTACAGTGTGTGTGCGTGCCTTTGTGTGTGCGATTGAGAGAGAGAGAGCGAGAGAGAGAGAGAAATTGTGTGCATGTGTTTTTTTTGTGAAGTCGCCCTTTGGTTGGGCTAGAAACAGGCTGATGTTTGAACTGTCTGATTTACACAAGTTTATGGCCAAAGACGGCAGGTGTTTCTAGCTTGGACCTTGCCTTTGTACACAGATATGCACATGCATGTGTCAGATAAGAGAATGAACAATCTTTCTGCCTCACCGCTGAGATGCTGCATTCTCATACCAACATGGTTTTTCATAAATAAGAGTATTTTCTCTGTCATTGGAGAGGGAATTTAAAAAAAAAAAAAAACTCCTTGCTTCAAGTCTAAATATAGCACGGACAACCTGTTAACATCTTTTCTGCTTTTGTCTAGCGTGGTATTACACTGTACATACTTAAGCAGTTTGTGGAGAACCCTCTGCGGTAGAGCATATGTCAGTACTGAAAGAGCACCCATCTGCCACTGAGCCGCTCGTACCTCAGAAAAACAATACCTTGTCTCTGTCTTTAATTACAGGTTTGCTTGTCTGTGTACATACATGTGACTCATGAAAGTTGAGGTCTTTTGTCCTCCCTCGTATCCACTGTGAACAATCCATCTGCTGCTTCTCCCGCTCTTTCTCTTCTGTCTTTCTTTCCCCACTCTCTCTTTTATGTCCTTTAGTGGCATGTACTGTTGAGTGCTTTACTCCCCTTAACACTTAAAATGCTTACTCTACCTGGCGAAGTGAAAAGCTTTCTCCCTGCCACGTCTCTCACATGGTAGCCCATTTGCAAAATATTTCTTACTACTTCATTCCACCCACATTAACAAGAACCTATGCTCATACCAAATGCAAGAAAAACCCCAGCTGTAACTGTAAACGTACTGGAGATTTGCAAAGAAATTCAGCTGAGTTATAATTCAGTGTGTTTATGTATCAAGTCAATTGCCTGTGTCTAATAACAGACATCAATGCAGAAAGGATTGTTTGCCTCCTATTAATATTTATGTGTGTCTATTCTTGTTATCAGGATGTTTTGAACACCATCATCCGCTCCTGCTCGCCTCGATTCTTCTTCCTTGGCCTGCCGGGCTTCACTATGCTAGTTGGAGATTTCATCACTGCTGCTGCCTGCGTCCTCACCTCTGACTCCTTAGAGGTAAAAAAAAAACAAACACCTAACATTCAGATTTATTGTGCGAATCATACACAGATGTATCACTCAGAAAAGAAGCTGTGAAATAAATATTCCGTATATATTTAAAAGTTTTCAGAAATGTCGAGTAATTCTGGGTGTACAAGAAGGATAAAAGGAATTCATGGTCACAAAGATTTCAATAAAATTCCAAGTCCAGAAGTCCAAGGCCCCCCTCATATGTAATGATCTATAGACCTGTTCCATTAATAACAAACTACGCTGTAGCATTTTCTTGACTTTTAACAATTCAAGTTGTTTTATGAAATTGAGGAGTAACAAAAGGAAAGTCTGAGGGACCAAATAGTACAAATGTTTGAAGCTTCTTTTATTTGTTTGGCTCACAAGAACATCAAGAATACAGTCTTTAAGTGCTGAGTCATGGTACATACATGTAGGAGAGAGCAACTATGGCTGGAATTAAACCCACAAATTATTTCCTTGTATTGAAATGTTATTGTTCATCATTGTTGTTCCTCCATCTTTGGGAACTAAATAAACATTTTGCGCTATCGACAGAAAAATGCACATTGTGGATATAAACAGAAGGTACAAATCTTTAGTTAAAGCTCTGTTAGAGGAGCAAAGATCAGTTAATTACAAATCTAACTAACTGCTGTGATTATCGAGACAGCTTCAATAAAGACACATAAGCAAATGAGCATGAAGTGTGTTAGTGGGACTTTGTCATGTTTAATTAATTTTGGAAACCAACCAGGTACTGTGGTCTTTTTCTCAGAATGAGTACACACAGGTGATGGTCCTACACACAATCTTTTGTAATTATCTGATAACATAGCTTCATGTGAACACACAGGCTCGCAGTGGACTGTGACCTGATGTGGAGCAATTAATCGAGATTATGTTGACAGACCAATACAATAAGCAGTCAGTGTTGACTTGTTTCCACTGAGCGCAGATTTAGACCTGAGCGTGGCTGAGTTAATGCGAACCGTCTCTTAACAACATGATATTTCAAGAACACCTTAGAGGGACATTTGCACGTGTGTGGTTTCCTCCTCTTTTGCTTGCCAAAAATCTTCATATCTTCCAGCATGGATTTATTACCTCTTTTTAGTTTCACAGCTGCTCATCAGGTGCAACATGTTCCATCTGCATTGGAGCTGCATCCACCGCGCATTTAATCATCCATTTTGTTGTCCAACGCCTACCATGTGTCACGTCTCTCTGTTCAACATGAGCAGAATCATGAATAAAGATCAAATTAATTCTGCTAGATCCCTTCAATCCTTTTCCCTTGGACAGTGACCTTCCTGTTTCCTGGGAGTGGGTTGTTTTCATATTGGTTTAAGACTCATGACAGCTTGTTTTTTGTGGTGTTGTTTTGTTTTTTTTCATCTCTGCCAGGCTCCAAGGATGGAGGCTCAGACAATCCTGGGCTCCCTTGTGTGTTTCCCCAACCTTTACCTTCAGATTCCTGTACTGCAGCATACGCGTGGCTCTGATGAAATCAATGTAGACAAAGAGGATATCAAGGTAAATAGTCAAGATGTGTGGTTTGGAGTACAGTGATGACTTTTAAAAGCGAAACCTGCTTCCTGTATCATTGCATATGAATTGCTCATCAGCTGTATGGATATAGTTAATCATATCTTAAACATGAACCCACATAGGATGTATAACATTACTGTTAAAGTGACAGCATCAGACATGTGTGACTGTTGTTACTGCTCATAGCTTCATTCCACACATAATACTTTCCATACACATGAGGTTTCACACTCCATCAAGTGACGCATAAAGCATGAGATCGTGTTGTCCATATATCCTGAATTTCCCTCTGGGATTAATAAAGTCAGGCTAAGTCTATATGTAGGAATGTCCCACGTCAGTAAGTCTTAGTAATCTTGTTGCATGCCTATCTGTTTACGCATCTACATACAGTTCAGACTTGTGTTGAAAGTGATGCATACATGTTACTAAAAGTACCGATCGACCTACTAAGATGGCCGTTACAACTTTTTCCTGAAAAGTGAGCAGGGTGCTCATTCAGACATAAATGTTCAGATGTCGTCCAGTTAACTGACAGCCGGTTCAGCCAGCAGTGTGGAACTTTTCTCTCCCTCTCTGGCAGTGACAATAATTACAAAAACGCTGCCAGCGCATGCACATGACGCAACCCTCACCTTCGAACGCTTTCTTTTTTTAACACTGTAATCTTTTATATAAACACTGAATTTATTTATCTTTTTATCAGAAACTTCTGAGACGTTTTCTTTTAGATGTTTTTGCGTCATACTCCAAGCTGCTGAATCCTAAACTGTTTTGGCTGCTACGGTATTCCCCTCTTCAGCTCTGGCAAACCATTCGTTGCTGTGTGACAACAAAGGCATTTCTACCATTGCGTCCAGTATACTGTGAAAAATAGCTAAATGTACCTGGTGCTGATAGGCTTAACCAGCATTGTGTAAACTTAACTGGCAAGTACCAGAATGTCACAGTGGGTCAGTTTCATGTAAAAGTCTCACACTGTAGCTTGAAGGATCATTTAATTTGACTATACAGTTGCATGTTACAGTGGATGGCATCACATTTTTAGGAACATTAAGAATGGACTTGATTGTAATTTGAGAACTAGTAGCAAACCTGTTGTGTTGTCTTTTCTATTTAGAATTATCTGGTCAACATCCTGCTGGAGACGGCAACGAAGGAACACTGTGAAGGGGCAAGGTAGGATTAGCAATAGTGGTGATACATTTGCTCTTATGTTACATTTGTCAGCTTGGTATGGCTCGGTCTCTACATGCATGTATGTATGCCTAAGGGAAACTAAATAGCTAATGATGACTCAGCATTTACTAGCCATTATCCTTAAGCTGATGTATGTTTGTACTCTGTCACTCAGGTGCATCGCTGTGTGCAGTCTGGGTCTGTGGGTGTGTGAGGAGCTAATGCAAAAGAACATCCACCACCAAGTTAAAGATGCCATCAATGTTCTGGGAGTAACACTAAAGGTTCGTGACCCTCTGATTCAGTGAAGCTTTATTGCATTGTGGACACATCATGTGTGTAGTATGTAGTAACACAATAAGACGTTTACCATGGGTTGTGTTAATTTCTTTTTAAATAGAAAGTAGATTACTAGCCACCGTGTCTTAAAACGAATAGATGCAGGAAGCTCTTTTTTGTTGTTTGTTTTACCATACAAGCCCTATAGTGTTTAGCTCTAACAAAAATGATAGTTGATTACATAAAAGGACTGCAGAACAATTTCAACATAGTGAGGGTCGAAAAAGTGTGAGAATAAAACATGTCCAGTGATGTGACTCATGGGTGTATTTTGGAAGAGCCCTCTTTTCTCTCTGAGTGAAGAGATGCAGAGAACCAGTAGAGGCTATGTGTGTGTATTTTTTTTTTTTTTTTTTTTTTTCCAGGGAAAAGGGTTTGGGGCGGTGGCGTAATTTCCAGGCTGCTCGCTCTCAGTAGATGTGGGCCAATTTAAGCAGCTACATCTCCCAGCTTCCTGCTCGAGCAACCCCCCTCTCTCTCCTCCTCCTCCCCCCTTCTCTAATGGAGCAGTAATCACTTCCCCGTACAACTTGACACACAGACTCAGCCAGCCCCAAAATAGAGGGTATAGGCTGGGTGGGGGATCTAGGGGGAAGAGTGGCACTGAGAGTCTCTTTTCTAAAAGCAGGTGCTGAACTCTCAGGGCCCCTTTTTGTGTTTGGCCATTTCTGCACTCCCCACATTGTCTGCCCTTGTTACATGTTGAGAGGCATTCAGCTGGAAGAAATGGGAAATTCTATTTCTCCACAAAGAATTTCAAATCACTGAAGAAATCCACATTTGAAAGAAAATTGTCAATAGCTCAATTCTTGCCTCCAATGAGTCTGGAGAAAATGAGCCATGGTTTGAAGTGAAATGAAATTATGCTGATTATCTGCACAGTAAGTGAAAAACTAAATTTAAGGAAAATTACCCCGAATTTTGTCACAGTCAGAGTGTTCCTAAACTTTTGTCACCGTCTTCAAGCGGCAATGTTCCTCTGCTGTTTTAGAATTTAGGTATTTAAGTAGCGCGGATGCATCAATAGCAGGTGGAGAACAAGTGACCCTTCCAAGGTGTTACTCTTGGTGGAACTTTGAAGTGTAGAAATTTGCAAATGCACATAGGTAATACTTTGTACATATGTAATTTATGCATATGTGAAGATGTGTCCAGTTTCGAAATGTGTAAAGAACCTTTCTTCTGACTGTACAGGCAACATTAAGATCACTATTTTTTATAGTTGCTTGTTTAAGTTACACTGGGGAGTCATCATTGGGCACCGCTTAGTTGTCTACAAATAGTTCCAATTGTATCCTAACTAATGAACTCACCGTTGAGTCATTTTAGCAGCTTTAATATTCAAAGTTATTCTGCTGTGTATGTACACATATATGCTGTTTATGTCTCTAAAGCATGAATATAGTGGCACGATAATAAGCTGAGCAGATTTTTAGTCCCAAGTTTGCCTTTATTTTGAAACTAGGAGGAGGAACTCTCAATTAAACTCATATTGATGAAACAAGAAAGAAAGCAAAACCGCCTCAAGACTATACAGTAGGTTTCAAAAGTCGGACGCCACTACCGAAGAGAGTTCAAGTTTGCATGCTGAGTCCTCAAGCCCGGTCTCCACATGTTTCTGCAAAACCTGATAACCCATCATGTCCCAGCATAATGTGCCAATGTTCCAAAGAGCTTTTTGTGACGTTGACCTCCCATCTCTCAAAACACGCTGTGACCCCACCAAAATGCATCGCACAGGTGTTTACACAGATGATGAATTGGAAGCGTTGAATTGAAGCGTCCTGTGGAGACATATCATAAGGCTAAAAGGCAATATAGTGTTTTTTTTCTCTAAGCAAAATCGCTGCACCAAGCGTCTTTTTTTTTTTTTTTTTTTTTTAAGAGTGCTCCGCCTTTTTTGTGCAGCCACTCTGAGCACTTCCAGTAGAAAATCTGTGAACTTCTCCGAAAGGCGCCGGTGTCCTCACTTTCGCTCCTTTTAAGGCAACCAATCATATGGGTGGGACTCGTCACCCTGGTAAGAAAATGGAGGAGAAGCTTTTTCTGCGCGTCTGTCTATCCCGAACTGTGTGATATGTCAGACAGGAATTATCACAATGAGAGGCGATGCTAGTCTACCATACAATGGCAGTTAGAGTGGTGATATGTTGTCATAGAAACAAAACCAATGCGCTTCCTTCCAACACTTTTTTTTTTTTGATGAAGGGCTGGGATGAAGCGCTCCCCAGTGCTCTGCCAGCACTTTTCTGTCAGAGAGAAAACATTACATGGATACATGTCCTCACCCCACCCCAAGCGTTTGTCTTTGCTTCCCCCTCCTGAGAAGTGGTTTCGAGACCACTGCTCATCCTCCGAGACCACTGCTAGACAGCCGTCTTTTGACAGGACTTTTGCTGATTTGAGTCATGCATTCTTTATGTGGCAAATTCTGTATCTGTGATGAAGCTGCTTTTCTATCTCTCAGTGGGCAAAGCTTGTTGTACTGATCTTCTGATGGCATGCTCACTTTTGCTCTGCCTCGTCCCGCTTTGGATGCTACCAATCCACTTTTCTCAAAGCGTTTCAGAGCACTATACATTGCCCCCTTACAAGCCCTCTGCTAGCTCGAGCTGTGATTTGACACTGAGAAAGGCCCTCTTTGCTCAGAATCACAATCTGACTTCTGACACTAGTTCTGATGCCAAACAAAGTTCTGCTAGAAACTTTATTTACGCGAAGGTTTGGGGTTGATTTACTCAAATAAACCTCTGATGAGTCAATCAAATCAAGGGTCGAATGAACACTTGAACTCAAGGGAACAAGATGATCTGATGTCTTGTGCAAAGGAGACAACATGGTCAGTGCTACAAAGTTGTTTGAATTTGCTGCATTTAGTGCAGCATCTTAAATAGAGACTGAAGACAGTATTGATGCGGCAAAATATCGTGCCACTTCCTTCCTCTCTAGAAGGATTAATTTTTATTTTATTTTACATAGTCAAGCGTCTTGTGTTTTTAAATGTTTCCCTCAAGCTTTCTGATTATATCCAATACATGCCCCATGTATAAAAATATTGCAGGTTTTCTATGTGCGCTCCGACTTTTTTTTACCACATTGCAGAGTAATATATGAATTGTTTCTATGTGTGTCTTACTTTGCTCATCAGGATCAAGTTAATTGTTATTCAGTTCTTACAACGTTCCCTTGTTTTTCCAGTTCGGGAACAAAGCAGTGGCTCAAGTGGCCTGTGACGTGTTTCAGCTGCTCATCTCTCACTGGGAACATCTCCAGAGGTTGGAGTCCGCTCTCCCGAAGAAAATTATCGAGGTGACATACGCACACGTGCACACACGCAGCAACATTGTACCTGTGTTATCGTATTACAGATAAGACGAGAAATTCCCATTAAGTCATTTTACCTTTTAAGTGCAAGTCTTACACAAATTATTACCTCATGCATATGCATACTCCACATGGTGGTTTTACGTTTATACAACCCTGACTCAGCTGATGAATAGGAGTGTGTCATCCAATTATCTTTATCCTTGTTTTGTCCCTACACAGATCTTTGTGGCCACAATAGCCTTTTTGTTGCCAAGCGCAGAGCACTCAACAGTGGAAGCAGACAAAAAGGTACATGTTGGAAAGGAGGAGACATGAAATGGCTGAGATCTAAAGGCCCTTGATCTATCATGTTGGAATGGTGCATTTGCACAGGAATGTTTCTACTGAAGTAATTTGTTGTCTTCTCTTTTCTTGTCTACCTCGCTCTGTCTGAATCATCTATCTTTGCTCAGCTCTCATGTTTTACCTGCTCCTAGTCTTTTTTTTTTCTATACTAATAATACACATTTTGTTTTGATGTTGGTCGACTGAACTGAATAGGGAACTTCTTTCTTCTAATCTCAGTTGATGGTGTCGCTGCTGCTCTGCCTGTTGGACTGGTGCATGGCCGTACCTCTGAGCCTGCTGCTGGAACCCATCACCATGCCCTCACTGGATGACCACACAGCCCACAAGGCCCCACTGCTGGACTACATTTACAGGGTGGGTGTCCTCAGTGACGGGGAGATGGGGAAAGTTTTTGCTGATTTATTTTTATTGTCCTTTGAAACCGTTGCCTGCAGACACAACAACTTCAGCTTTGACACTTCCACCCCCCACTGTACCACATGGGCTTGCAACTTTAATTAGACTCACCTCCACCGTGACCTTATGACTACGCCTCATTTAACATTATAGTGGTACAACAGCATCGAAGCACCCTCCACATTATAGTGGTACAACAGCTTAGAAGCACCCTCCATAGCTGACACGTGTGATTGGTGGTCATCATACGTAGGAGACCCTCACAGCGTTCTTTGCATTTAGCAGCATTTGTTTAAAACATGCAAAATATTCAGTATCCAATCTACGTCTGTTTTCGTCCCTCTCACTCTTTATTTTATGGTGTGACCCTGAGGATGAGGGCCAAGCTTCAGGCACAAATGAATGAGGTATTATTCATTCCCTCCTGTCTGGGCAGATGCGGTCAACGGCAGATCTTTGTAAGGATGTCACCCCTGATAAGAAATGGTCCAATTATTCAAACAGGACCCTTTGTCCAGTTGATAAGCTCAGGCTATAAACGCTTGTCCTGGAGATTTGAATGGAATATGTCTTAATATGAGAGAGACTGCAGCTGCTATGAAAGCAAAGACAATTAGGCATGATTGGTTGTCTATCGGCACACAAAAGAGACAGCCCCTCTCGGTTTCATTCAAGGCATCACAAGGTGTGACAATATTAATGTAATATCAAGACCAAAATCTATACATTTCCACAGACACGTCGGCTGCTAATTATTCTGCGTACCAACCACAGAATAATTTCTTGAATAGAATACATCTCGCTTTTATTTCGTCACTGGCAAGCATTACTGACGTGTTTTTTATGCGTCACCTTCATTTAAATACAATTTTAAGTTTAAAAAAAAGCTTGAAATCATTATTTTTTCCACGTCATCAAACTAAAAAAAAACTAATGAAAAAGCTGCCTTGCATCCCGAGATGCAGAGAAAAGTGATAAAAGTTGGTTTTGGTGATTAACAGCATGCACATTGTTGCAAAAAGTGACATTGCACTAGACCTTATTGGTTCACTGGGGTTCTGCTCAAGCTTCTCCATCTGCTCTCTCTGCCTGCTGCAGCAGCCAGCTGCACCACCCTTGTGTGTATATGTGTGCATGCATGCATGTTTATGTGTGTGAGGGAGAGAGAGAGAGAGAGATAGCACAGATAGGTACAATCTGCTTAGGTGCACATGTCTCTGCCTTTTTATTATTTGATTTATGTGTGTACATAGTGTACTCACATCTCCATACAGTATGTGCTTTTTCGAACTACAGTATGCTTATTTCACTGTGTGTTACCTTCCAGGAACTGTTGCTATGTGAAGTGCAGTCACTTAGTTGTCAAGCACAGCCGTGGGTTTTCCCCCCTCCCTTCCTACCTCTCTCCACAGAGGAACCTCTTTGGGGCTTTGGTGTAGCAGCTGTTTGGTTCAGGTCTTTTCAGCATCAAGCCTCCAATCCCTCCCCCATGCACCCAGAGGTCTGCTCAGTAGAATCATCCACATACTGTCTACATTGCCCCACACAATACTGTTTCACATGGCAGAGCCAGCCTGCCTCTCTGAGCGTCTCTCAGCCAAGTGTGAGCGTATGTGTGTACTGAATGGGATTAGCCTTTGCATGGCTTTACCCAAGTTGCTCCACTCTGAATAAGAGGCACCCTCATCTACATACATTAGGCATATGTTTCAGTCCCTCAAATGGTATCGTTACCTCCGCTCGTATTATATGCAATACAGGTGCGAGTGTGTGTACGCGCATGCATGTATATGTGGCTAAGCGTGCATGTTTGTGGTGGGAGCTGAGCACAAGGATAAAGTCTTAATTAAATCAAACAGTGTAAACCTGTCCAATGGCTGTAATCAACTGCCCCAGTGCGCCTTATCTAGCACTGCCAACGGATGCTCTGCCATCTGTTATGTAGATCGATACACTCACACATCACAGGAGAAATGGATTAGTGGCAATAAAGACCCTCTTTTCTTTCCCTCTCTCCCTCCCTCCCTCTCTCCCTCCCACCATAGCCTTATGATGTAAATAGACCATATATTCCCCTTTCACAGGCTCCTGGATCACGGCCATCGATAACAGGACAACACGAGCATCACTGTACATTGTCTTGCAAGACAACCCCATATCAAACAAGATCATGTTTATACACATTAGAGTCATAGTGCCTCACACTGTCACCTTGTAGAAAACTAGCCAGGCATTCTTTGTGTGGACATAATTACTAAGTTCTTTTTTTTCCCCTCTCCTGTTCTGTTCCTCAGGTGCTGCACTGCTGTGTGTCCGGTTCCACCCTGCACACCCAGCAGAGCCACTATCTCCTGAGTCTGTCAGATTTGTCCAGTGACTACGACCTCATGTTGGGTCAGGTTAAGAGCTTCGAGCCACCACCCTCCCAGACCACCACCACAGAGTTTGGCAACTTACTCACTGTAGCTGAGGGTAAGGTCACATGGGAGTAGCATCTCTCTATGGTGTGTTTGGGGACAGCTGAATGTCCTTTTTGACTACCTGGACTACAGATGTTAGGTTTACTGGGTGTGTAATATAGAGGCAGTAGTGATGGGTAACTGATCTTTTGGAACTGATAAATGTGGTAAAAATGAAAATCTTGGTGTTAATATGAGGAATAACACAAACTCCAACACAAAACTTTCTTTAACTGCTTTTCTTTGTGTATGTTTTGTATTTGTTTAATGAATGAGATCTTTTCCAAATAGATATAGATTGACTGTTGCGTGTGACATGTAACCAATCAGATGGTGCTATGGGTCAGACATTGCTTGAGAACACAGAGTGGCGACTACAAATAGAGAGAGGTGGCCACATGAAAGTAATACAATTTGAGCCTAACATATTTTATTGAAAACATGTTCAGAAATATTCGTATCCATAATTTGACAAATGTTGAATATTGAGCCAAATAATCAGACAAACCGATCTGTTAATCCCGAGTGTACACATGTACAGATACTTGGGTGAGAGTGAAAAAACTTGCAGTTAGTTGTTCATGCCAGCTGAGGATGACAATCCCTCTCCATGCTTCGACACACTACTTTCAGCTCCATAGTATACTTCTTACAGTATGGAGCTTCCCCACCAAAAAAAAATAAAATAAATCATCCAAAAAGGTTACAGGTAAAAGCTATCTCTAAGTAGCCCATCCATTTGGAGCCTCTCCATTAAATGTCAATATCTTATTAAAAGTATAAAAAGGAAATCAACCATCACAGGGAATGGAATGTTCGCATTAGTGCTCAGCCCTAAAGAGAAGACCCATTATGGGGTTTAGATAAAAATGCTGGGGTTTTTTTTCTTCTTTTTTTGTGACCTTGTGATTCCATTAGGCAATATATTCGTCTCTCTCTCTCTCTCTCCCTCGCGTCCTCAACTTCTAAAAAAGTCCCCAAAGCCCAAATACGCAGTGCAGTATCTACTGAAACAATGTAAGAAATTTGAACAGTAGCTTTTGTCAGGAAAATTTCATCACACTTGTGCTTTTTGGTGCACAGCTGCACAGTGTCTTGGTAGAAATAACAAAACACTATCAAAAGGGCAAACCAAAGAGTGCCGGCCTAGTTATATTCATGCCCTCACCTCATATTGATCAAGTCACATCAAAGGGCCAGTGCATCTCTAATGCAGCTTGGCCTGCTTTCTAAAGAGCTTTCTCCACTTTGATGGGGGATGATGGTATTGATAGCACTGTCACAATGCAAGAGTACATCTTCTTGTTTTTCCCACATCACTGCAGAATAAAGCATGCCACTTCTTTCACTTGCGAGTAAAAACATGTGCATTTACATAAATGCAATCCACAAAGTAGAGATCTATTCAGCAGCCTGTAAAGATGGTGGTTCTCATTAGTACTTGGCCAGTCTCAACGCTTATCCATTGTAAGAAGACTCAATGGGCTTTTCAAAGTTGTCTCTTATGATTAGATGCTACCTACTTAGAGGTGTGCTGGCCAAGCTATTGTGAGAAATGAATAAAGTACCCCTATTAGTAATCATAAATGAGATTTGGCTTTGTGTAAAAAGAGCTAATAGAGATGATAGCATGTCTACACACAAATGTGGGGCTTTTTAAGTATGGTTAGCAAAGTCTTTGTTCAATACATTATAAAAGATAGCCCCATGTGCAGCAGTATTCTAAACCCATCAGTAATATTTGCTCTTGATCACGTTTTACACTCACATGTATTTTCCTTCAGAGACGGTCTCAGTATTTTCATCCTCCTGCCCTTATTCTCCCACCAGAAAAGCGTCGCCGAAACATGGAGCTGATACCTCTGACAGCACGGATGGTCATGACACACCTGGTGAACCATCTAGGTCATCATCCTCTGAGCGGGGGCCCTGCTCTTCTCCACAGCCTAGTGAGCGAGAATCACGACAACCCGTACGTGGAGTCGTCCGAGCTGTCCTCGGAGGTCTTTAAAAGCCCCAACCTGCAGCTGTTTGTCTTCAACGACAGCACACTGGTGTCCTACCTACAGATCCCCGCTGAGACACCCACTGTTGGACAGCCCCCCCAACCCTCCTCCCAAGTGCGTGTCATTGTCCGGGACATCTCGGGCAAGTACTCGTGGGATGGTGCAATCCTTTACTGCACCACACAAGAAGACTCTGTCGATTTGGGAGTTTTTAGTGCAGTCGACCATCCTTCTTCTATGACCACTACAGTCCCTCACAGCAGAAACCAGCCCGCTTCTCCGATAAAGGGACCACACAAAGATCACTGCTCAGTCTCAGACTCCCTCTCTAACTGTTGTGAGGAGGATGAGATCGATGTTCTGGATACTCTTTTGGAGGACCTTGGCCACAGTAGCCCAGAATGCCTGCCCCAGCCACGTCTCAAGCTCAACCAGCCAGCCCCATCACCCCATGGCATGAACTTGGAGCAAGAGAGCGCCATCCTGGAAGCCATTCTCCGTCAGACCCAGCAGGAGGAGGAGCAAGTGAGGAGGTGGGATGCTGATGTCAGCTTTCGGGCTGCCTGCCAGAGGGAACCCTCCCACCAGGAACCAAAAGCTCCTTTTTACTTCTGCCGGCTGCTGCTCAATGATCTTGGCATGAACTCTTGGGATCGCAGGTATTACCAACTGAAATTGGCTGCAATCGTTAATCTGGTTTAGACTGTAAGAGAGAAAGAAAGAGACAGAGGAAAGAGGGATTGTGTGATGTAAATCAGGGATCTGATGCTGTTTTGTCATTCAGTGTAGTTATTCATCTACAAACAAAAGGAAAAAATGAAACACAAGATTGTGTTACGGATAATCTCTCCAGTCTGATACTAAGTTACCTTCATAGTCTTTAAAGTCACTTGTTGGCTCATTATTCAAAGAGTCAAAGAGTGAAGTTAAGAGCACATTGCAGCCTACAGCGTCTTAATCTCCTCTCCGCAGGATAAAAGTGCCCAACTGTTTTCACTAACGTCTACCTTGCAGTCACATCTTTGCAGTGCTACCCCGTAAATTAAAAGCTTACACCTCTTAATGGCGATGGTGCAAGACACACACAGCAAGTAGGAGATTGTGTTTTGCACCTGTGGATTTTTGCCTTTGACAAACAAAACTGCAGTACAAAACTTGGGTAGAAAACTTATCTTTTCCAACAGTTTCCTTGAGGTAAATTATTTTACAAGCGGCTGTTTATTGCTGACAGTGCGACACATTCTTGAGCTGAAGTTCATTTACACAATTGATGCAATTATGCCTAATCACAATTGTTTTTGTCAAACAGGAAAAGCTTCCATTTGCTGAAGAAAAACTCTAAACTCTTAAGGGAACTGAAGAACTTGGATTCAAGGCAGTGGTAAATGTGACTCTGATATTTTATATCATGTTGGTCCTGTAGAAACGAGGTTTGTCTGTGATATTTGTGAGCACAGTTGTCTGTCATTTAGTGCCCTTTTGCTAATCCTTAAAGTGCCACTGCAGCCCACAGACAAACTTGTTTCTAAACCAGTGAAATTTATTCTGGCTATAAGTCATGCAGTTTCCAGAATAGCTTCATATTGCTCCCTCCTCCCCCATGATTTTCCTAATCTGTGCCAACCCCTGGTGATCACAGCCCTGGAAGTCTCCCACTATCACTCTGGTTGTCCTTCTCTAACTGTCTCTCTCTTAGCCCAATCAATAAGTACTCCACACATTGCTAATGACAGGAGCTTATTAAAGAATGCCCTCAGGATTGAACCTTATTCTCCCAGATGGCCAGACTTGGTTGAGCAATAACAACCTGTGCGCAAGCATGCAGAGTGCCCTAAATCTACCCCGGCACAATGTACTGCCATGGCAACAGGGAAAGTAGAGAGGAGGACTTTGCTTCCATTCTTTTTAAAATCATGTTAAAGCCGGAGAGATAGTGGACAAATTTTGCTGGGAACCATGTTTTTATCTCATTCTGCTATTCTGATTTTATGCAACAACTCAATTGCACTTAGAGGCACAGTTTACCTTGATTAGCAAGGTGTAACTGTTTGAGTCATTGCATTCACATATTAAAGCATTTTCATCTGAAGTGGCTGAAGCTTTTCAAGTTCTACTATATTTGTAAAATTTGCCGCCGTGTTGTTCTTTTAATGGTGGCTGCTCTGTTTTGTTCTGTAGTCGAGAGACACACAAGATTGCTGTGTTCTACATTGGAGAAGGCCAGGAAGATAAGTGCTCCATCTTGTCTAACAGCGCCGGCAGCCAGGCCTTTGAAGACTTTGTATCTGGACTGGGATGGGAGGTGCAAACAACAACACCTTTAAAACAACACACATCCATAGTTGCAGCCTAAATATGCACACACAGATGCATAGGCACACTCAGAACACACTAAATTGTACGTGTATCCTTCAGGTGGACCTCGCCACACACTGTGGCTTCATGGGGGGCCTCCAGAGGAATGGCAGCACAGGTCTAACAGCTCCTTACTATGCTACCTCCACCGTGGAAGCCATCTTCCACGTCTCCACGCGTATGCCATCTAATTCCGATGACTGCCTCACCAAAAAGGTAAAAAGTTCGCTTGTGTTTTTGATGTGTTTTAACCTTGGTTTGCGATACATTTTGGCCGTGACATATGAAATACTGATTATTATAATAAAAAATAAAAATAATGCTTTGTCCATTTGATGCAGTGAAATGGCTACACAGCCATGACTGCCCAGAGCAGTATGTTGTTGTAGCCTTCAGCTCTGTGTTAAGCTGTGATCAGGAGGTGTGACTCCAGAGTGCGGGCATTGATTAGTGACCCTGGCCAGGAAGGCCTGAGGAGTAGAGAATCGCAGGCGCGTGAGTGAAGAGAGGGCATGTGCCGCTGTGGTAATGACTATGATTCTGCTAGCCCCTGCCCCCCTCCCTGTGTGCTGTGACCAGGGCCTGGATTCAGCCATTAGCTCTCCCTGCTAGGGCAGGCGCCGGCCGGATGCCGGCAGGATCCTTTTATCCAATTCCTGCTGCCGCCACAGGAGCGATCGATTGGGTTCTGCAGTGGGATTCTGAGCAGTAGTGCAGCAGTAGCAGTTAGCACGAAGAAATGAGCCGCAAGGCCCCTGCCCGTGCTGCCAATCTTCTCATATAGTACCCTGCTGAGAAGGGAAATTCATCAGGCTCTCCTCATATCCAACCACACTTCAGCCCTCAACAGACTCCCCCCCACCCCCCTTCTCCATTTCACAAATAATCCCCTACTCATTCCAAACCCATCCTGAACCTGTGCTTAGTGGCCACAAAAATTAGTTAGACTGAGGAAAGATTTTCACTTAGCTCGGCCAGAGTGAGGCGCTGGAGGGGTGGCCCTGCTCAGAGGGGAGTGTGCAGCCACTCCACTTTCATTCATTTCACCAGGAACTTCTGTAATTGCTCATGCGCACCTTGCACAGATCTCCAAACTAGCCACAGGTCCAACAGAAATTGGCAAGCTGGCTACATGTGCAAATGCTTCAGGAAAAAAAAAATGGGGGGAAAAAGAGAGGAGAAAATGGTATGAAGGATTGGAATGAGAAACAGGCTTTGTCTGTGTCCAAGTAGGATGTTTCTCTGTCAATTTAAAAATAACACTTTTAGTCCAGCAGTCACCCACTTTACTGCCTGTAACCATAGAGGCATACTGTGGGGGAGAAACGGATGGGGTAGCTCTTGCTGAGCAGATTGCCTGTTTGAAGATGATGGAGGGGGGGGGAAGAAACAGCTAAACCAAAAAGAAAAGAGGGAAAACCATGAATTCCTCAATCCAATTGTGGGTTTTAGGGCAGTGCAGGCTGCAGCAGTAGCAGCTGGCTTCAGTAATGCGGTTATAGAAGCGACCTGCAGGGTTGGGGTCAGGCCATGTAGACTATGTGCATGTGTATGTGTGTGTGAAAAAGAGGCAGATAGACGGGTGCCTTCGCTATCACATTCACCCCCAGGCTGTACGGCTTAACTGGGCTGCTGCAGGTTGTTTTTATAAGAAGCCTCTTGTGTTCTGGGGTGCTCTGGTGTGGTGCTTCTATGTGTGTGACGCCCATTGGCTGGGTGGGAGGTCAAAGAGGGCTAATTGGACAAGAGCCTTTGACTTGAATCACATTTTATTAAAGAAGTCTCAAACATTTGGATGTGATTAACAAGGGGGTAAATAGATCGGTGCAGAAGATGATTGACTAGAGCATAAGCATCCTCATTAAACTTGTCATTCAGCTCATCCAAATGCTAATATCTTAACCCAAATTAACATCCCAGTGTTGATTGTCTACCACAAATGCATATTCAACATTTTCTCTGAAATTGTCCCAGTGACTGACCTGGTTGGTACCTGCTGATCCTTGGACAGACAGACTGAACTGGTGAGCTCCAGTAATCAGCATGCCGTGGATTTGTTTAAGATTACCGTATTACCATAATTAGGGGCTTATAATAGAATGTGCTAATTGCATTTTTGGTGGCGAGGGCATGTTTCTTAATGGCTCATTAGGCCAACAGTACATTGGCAGATGTTTTCTACCGAGTAGAGGCTCACTTTTCAGTGTCCATGATACCCCAGAAAATGGAAGGACTGCTTGATTCAACATCACTGGACTACCAGCTCATAAGTGATCTACACTTGTCAGAGAATATGATGTAGATGTGTTCGTCTTTTTTTTTTTTGCTTTGGAAAGGGAAAAGCTGTTTACCATTTTTTTAAAACTAGCATCAGTCAATTTCCTGTCATTTAAGTGTATCTTCTTGTCCTGCCCAGTTTCATTTGTGTTTGTGAATAGAGTGGAAATGGGAAGCAATTTAATCTCTGATGGGGAAGGTTAATTGGATTTGAATTATTTGGTTTTAAAATGTTCAATTTTGTCCATTTTGTGTTTTCTATTTGAATTTGTAATGAAAAACTATAAAAAGACTCAAAACAAGAGCACACACTCCATTGTTTTCATACAAACTTAGTGATTTAGCTGTAAACAGTCACCTTGCTCTTGCACCTGCTGCATGCTGTGATGAAAGCTCCTTCACTCTTTACGGAACCTCTACCGGCTCGACTCGGCAGTCAGTCTCCTTCTACATACATCAGTTCACTCCGCAGTATTCTGGAGGCCAAGTGGGCCTAAAGCGCTGACTGTATAAACTCAGTGATATGCCTTAACCCACCTAAATTTGTGTTCCAGTCAAAATCGGCAAAACAAGGAAAATTGCATGCCAGGTCCTTGATTAAACTGATTTTCTTTTGCTCATCAGCTGCGTCACCTGGGAAATGACGAGGTGCACATAGTGTGGTCCGAGCACACCAGAGACTACCGACGTGGCATCATCCCAACCGACTTTGGAGACGTGTTAATAATCATCTACCCAATGAAGAACCACATGTACTTCATCCAGATCATGAAGAAACCACAGGTAAACCACTGCAGCTAGTGTTAAGACTATAAACCTTTTTCACAGGAGACCTTTTGACTTGTGCCAGCAGAGAAATTAGAGTTGAATTAATGATGGCTGCACTCCAATACGGGAAGGTCCTGCTTTCATGCATGCCGACTTACTGTCATGGGTTACTTTCAGACATGCACTCCTTTCTATTAATGTAAAACCATCCGGGCGTCTTGGTTTTATGTCTGAACGAGCCCCTGCTTTTCAAGAACAGTTGCAACGGCAATCTTACCAGGTCGGATCTGGTAACATTTCTGTATCACTTTCAGCACATCACAAGTCTGAGCTGCATGCTGTCACATTAAGTGAAAAGGCACACACAAGAGACAGACTTCAAGTTGTGTGAAGCGATTTGGGCTTTTTCCACTTTTCAGCACCAATATTGGTCCAAAAACATCGCAGAGAGTGCAGATAACAGATTGCGTGCTGAAATCACACCTTTCTCATTCACTTTGCTCTACAATTTCACTTCAATCACCAGCTGAAATGTCCATAAAGAATACAACTTCACTACAAACAAGACCAACTTGAAGAGGCCGTATTAACGAGACTCACCAACACTGAATGCAGTTTGGGTTTTGACAAAATGCCAACAGGAGCTTAGTTTAGTTTGTTTCTTCCAGCTGTTGCTAGAAATCGTTCCTCTGAGTTTATTAAATAGCTGCTTCATCAAACAACTGCAGGATCCATATGAGCGTCCCCAAAGAGAGAGAGCTGCCTCACATTTATGTACAGTGGTAACGTCATTATTTACTTATAATTAGAGATTATAAATTGTCACTGACGCAGAGATAAGTGACACTGTGTGTTTTTCCTCACATCAGTCATTGAGCTGTGGCTCTAGTGACTATGTCTGAATAAAGCCACAAGGAGCGTTACCATAAATGTGACCTGTGTGTCTGAATGCCGTCACTTCAGCAAACTGATGAAGCAGCACTGTTGGACATTGTTTAACAATGTTAGAAGGGGGCTTTAATGAAAGTGAGCCATCTTTAACTCCACCTATGATTTCCCCACAGTGGCAAATCAAAATATCTGTAGTGACATATGCATGCATACACCTTGTCTAGTCTCAGCTTAGGAGTTAATGCATTTCTTTTTCCTTGCTTCCTATTCAGACTTTGCTATGAATTTCCTAGTTTTTGTTTTTTTTTCCATGTCGCAGTGTCTGTCTGAAGGCTCTCAGTTTCCCCTGCTCCAGCAGTGCATTATTACCCACACTGTGGGTATGTGCTCTCAGAGATGGTTACTGTCCTTTGTTGGCTAGCTTTCATCTTGGTTACTCCATAGTACTGCACTCCATGTGTGGCCTCCCTGAGGACAGTGAAATTTCTTTGTCCAAGAGGACTGGCTTTAGATGTTCAGATGTATCCACAGTGCTGTCCACATGAACATTATTAAAATAATTCCATAACATAGTTTGTTCTGTGTTGCTCACTGTTAAGGCACTGGTTGTCTTTACCTTTGTCTTTCCAATTTTTTTCAAGGAATGACTGAGAAATAGAGAATATAACGCACAAAGAAATGATAGCTTAAATTTATTAGGCTGATATATCAACAAACTCAGAGGACCTATCACCTTTCTGAGGACACTTCTTACCTTTTTATAGCAATAATTTGTTCACCCACCTCCAATAATATTGTGTTCTGATGATTCTGGACCGACTGACAATTTAGAATGATGCATTTCTGTGGTAGGCTGCATTTGTTTGATAGGCGTTGATTCTGTTTGTGTATTTTCTCTTCATGTATTTATCAGTTATTAACAACTTTACATACAATCGTTTCTGCACGTTTATATGATCATGGTACTATTTTTGTCGTCTCTGTTTGGATGAGAATTAGCACAATCAAAGTAATATGTTTAAACTAATGCTAATAAAAAACATGGCAGTGTGTTTATTCTTTAATTTCAGTATTTTTCTCAAAGAAGTGTAACAGCTTGCCTGATAATTCACAAACACAAGTATTAAATTGTAAACCACAGTGGTTGAAGATGGTTAGTAAGATAAAATTATACAGGCCATGGATAAAGCAGGTGTTAAGTGCTGCTACTGTAGTGCCTCCCACTCTAGGCAAGCTAGTATTTTTTAGTAATTTCCAAAACTACCTCCACCTCAAAGAACCTGTAAAATCATCTACTAACCTTTTTCATGTCCGTTTGGTTAACATCACCACAGTTCTCTAGCATGTGATCAAGTTAATTGGTATGTATCATTTCTTTTTAAAATGTATTATTGTTTAATTTGACTGGTCATTATACTCAGTGAACTGCCAAGTTGAAGACAGCAGGACCTTTTGGAGCGACTTTGACATTCACGTCAACTTCCAGGTCAATGACTATTGAGCTTCAGTGATTAAGGGCCCCCGTCCAATATGCATGAACAGACGCGTGTACCCACACACACTCAGGCTGTTGCTAAAATTCATATTGCCCCTTTGTATTTGTTCAGTAGCTCAATATGAGGGCATTGTTTAGTATTGATTGTCATTTTAATTTCATTTACCTAACATTGATTCACATTAGATATGTGTGGTTGTCATGCAAAGTTAGGTGAAATCCAATTTTAACTTGAACCCTTGCCCTAAACAGATGGAGGAACCGTTCACAAAAAAAATAATAACAAAAAAGATTTAAATGAACACTCTCTTATTTTTAGGCACTTATATCTATAATGATGGCATCCTGGTCAGATTAATCTTGCATCAGTGTGTTTTATTGCCAGATTTTCTAATTATTTCTTTTTTTCCTATTAACTTCCTCAGGTTCCTTTCTTTGGGCCTCTGTTTAATGGCGCCATCGTCACAGGGACACTGCTGCCAAGCTTAGTACGGGCCACCTGTATCAACGCCAGCAGAGCTGTCAAGTCCCGGCTGACTCTCTACCAGAGCTTGTATCCTTTAGCCCTCGAGCCTTCTGCTTCATTTACTCTTCACTGTTCTATACAGGGAAAGCTCATCAGAGGAATGCAACAATTAAAAAAGATCAACCACTCAAACAGCTGAGACCATTAAGGTTATGAGCATACATTTAGCAGTATTTTTGTGATTATTCCATTAGGTGTAAAACATCACTGAGCTTAAATTTTCAGCACCCCGTTCGGGTAAATTCATTGAGACATGTGGCGTGCTTGTCACGTTAGCCAGTGTGCACAGCTGAGTGCTGACACTGATCTTTATGGGCTACCTGATTTACATACAACTATTAGGCCCGGGCTGTTTCACAGCCTGGAGCAACATGGGAGGTTGTGGGGCTGTTTTGGGTAGGAGCGCAGATAATGTGTCATCATCTATCACTGCTGTTTTATGGAGGACAAGGAGAGCCAAAATAAAAGCACTATCAACAAATGCATACAAGTGCATACAGACACAAGCACACACACGCACTTGCTCTCATCCCTCCACCCATCCATCCAACAGTGTGCCGTTAAGAGCCTGACTCCAGCTGTAGTTGTCAGTTGGTTTAAAGAGAGTGTAATTACCAATGGAGATGAATTAGCATGTGAATGCCAGCAGCACAGAGTTGGGGGGTGAGATGGGGGGCAGAGTTGGGATGGCCCCTGGAGGGGGAAACCTGATCTCCCTAACGCCCCGCTCCTCCTCGGACAGCATGTACAGCACCGCCTCACCAGAACCACGCTGCCCCTCTGGCGGTTGCTATAGAAACCTCCCCCAAGGAGGTTTCATTTGGGTGGAAGACCAGAATCTATTGTTTTTAAGACACTGGCATATTTCAAAAACTTGTTGTCTTTAAAGTATTATCCATGTATCATAGTCATTTACAACAAAGGCTTCGGGTCTTTAATTACTCTGCAACACACACCGCATGGGGTGTGTGTAAGTATGTGTCTGTATGCGTTTTCGCAGTGCATCACATCGCCTGGCCCCCCACCCCAATATCAGGCCTTGTCTGTGTGTCCCTGGGGGCATCCTGAGTGACAGATGTCTGTTACCCGACGCCAAGTGAATTAGCCCAGTGTGACTCTCAGTGCCAGAGGGGGGCCAGCCACAGGCCTGCCTGCCTCTGTGAGCCTCAGGGAGTGGGGGAGTCGAGGGGGGGAGTAACAGGCCTATGCTGGGCCACAAAAGCCTCACCTGGCATTCCTTAGCAGAGGAGCAGTCAGCACAAAGGCATGATCTATGAGAGGAGATAAGCGCTGCCTCTGGAGTTCTGGCACTGATAGGTTGCCAGGCCTCACGCACTCCAAGAGAGAAGATGAATGAATGTGCCAGGCAAAGCTCACTGCCAAAATGAATATCTGCATGTCTGTCTGCTGTTTGTCTGTCGAGCTAGAGAGCTTGCGAGGACAGAGGCAATGTATAAACTTAGCAATAAGCGTTTAGAGTTACATGAAAGTGTTAACTCAGGTTTTTATATTTCAAGGGAATTGATCTCGCTGACTGTCCTGAGTGACACAATGTCCAGCGGTGGCATGAACCACAGACAAAACAATATGTTGAGTGCCAGGTGGAGTTCCTCTTTTAGATGCTTTGATCATTGAATTTGCTGTTGTATTACTTCAGCCTTTTGCACTTTTCCCTCTTCAGCCATTTCGATTCTTCCATCTTCTCAGGATATGCAGCGCTTTATCTTTCACAGGTTGGAACAATCACCCAGCCTCTTTTTTTTTCAGGTGTGTTTTTTTGTGCCGAGATGAAAATCCTCATCCTTAGTTTACCCCTTCACAATGCCTTAACAATCCACAGCCTGCTCTCTGCCTGTGAGGCCACTCTCCAAGGTAATTAGTTGAATATTTCTTCAAAGAGAAGCTATATGACCCCTGTGTGTCCAGATAAAAGGCCAGTATGGCTCTGCAGCCCCCTCTCTCGCTCCGTCACAAGGCTCGAGAGGACTCCAGCAGTCTGCTGCAACGCTCGCAGGATCTCTCAAGCTAATAGGATTTGATATTGAAAAATGACCACCAGCAACATTTTCAGAAAATACACACAGATAGGCTGCAAAAGTGTTTTTCAGATGGATACCACCCCTTGCTATCTTCCTCCCATCACATCCTGTGACTCTCCCTCTCTCCTCTTCCTCTGTCTTTGATTTGTAAAATCTGCGCAGTTGCATCTGCCTTCTTGTCTTGTGTACAGCTTTCAATGTCAGTTAGAATTTGTCTCTATTTTCTCTGTCAGGACACAACCCTGGCCACATAGGCATCATATCACAAGCCTCTCGCAGACAACTCATAATGTATCATTTATTATTTATATGCCTGATAGAAAATGCAGCTGGTCTGGCTTTGTGTTCTAAGTGTATTGTCTGCAACTTGTCTGCCCTTCACAGCTGCATAGTGAATACTTATGACCACAAAACGTTCAATCTAAAGCAACTTAGGTTTTTATTAAACCGCGATTGTTTTTATTGATTTACGAGCAACATAGTTGCATAAGTGAATACAATTTTGTGCCTCTGTTTGTGGCGCGTATCACTCTACACACAAAGCGTTTGACGTTGGCTTGAAAGAGATGGCAAGTTTGTTTGTGTCACCTGAACCCACCCTGTACCTGGGTGGCTCTTCTGTCTGGTGCCATTTGCCGTAAGATGAAGATCCTTCATACTGTCACTATAGAATAATGTCTTCATCCAAAAGGTGGGATTCATTTCTCTCTTCAACAAGCACTTGAGTTTGATGTGCCATCCATCACTCTTTGTGATGGGGGTATTGTTAAAGGTAAAAACTGTCTGCGTGCGTGTGTGTGTTGGAGAGATGGCAAGTTACTAATAGGTGAGACAATGCGAAACTGACCTTGATTCAGAGACATAGCCTCCCTACTGGACAGAATCAATAGCTTTTGCACACTGCCCTTAGTCCCCATCCTCTGCTCTGACACACAAGTAAACACACACACACACATACACACACGCACAGATCCATCTCCAGGCAGCGATCAATAACCATAATCTGTTTCTGCCCATCGCCAGTCATGCGAGCCAGGCTTTTAGGTGGCGTGTGTGTGTGTGTGTATGTGTGTGTGTGTGTTTGTGTCTGTGTGCAGTAGCAGAAAGAAGAGAGGGAGGCTTGATCCTTTCAGTGGAACCCAGAAAGCTGCTGAAGTCTGTCATGTTCCCTCACAGGCTCATGTGAGCATATCTGCAGTCCCCCAGCTCCCAGTGGCCAAAGCGAGATGTACATAATTTCAAAGGATGTATACTGAAAACATAATGGATATGATATCCTGTATGCGCCTCTTTGTGTGCTGTTGCTGCATCTCCAGACACCATCATAATTATTACAGTCACTGCATTGACAATGACATATTCTCACACCCCTTCTGAGCAAGTCATTGTCCCACTCTCACCATGTCTTTGTCTGACAGCAGCGTCTTCTTTTGTATACTGTAAGATTCTTCACCTAGCGGAGATGAAAGTGCGCCTGTATGCATGATAGGGTGTCATGAATAGGATCTGCCATGTTAGTGTTGTCTCACATGAATTATTTAGCATCGTTGATAGGTCTAATTTGCCAGCTGTTGTGCCATAACTGTCGGCAGTCTCATAGATAATACTCAGCAGTCTATATCACTATGGAACACAGTGCTTGGCTGGGCACAGTGAGACGCCAAGCTAGTCATTATATGCTGGGTTCATGTAATGGTCTGAGCTGATGTGAGCGTAACTAGCCAACTTCCTGTTCATTGGTAGCAGGGCTGACTGACTTAAAGTAATTTGCAATGTACGGTGAAATTAGTAGAAGGAGTCAGCCACCTTGACTTGTTGCGTGATTTATAAAATTTCTAGAAATGTATTCTATTACTGCATGCAGACCATTTAGTTGGAGGCAGTTGGCAGTTGTTGGGTGAGTAGGTAGTTGGGGGGTGGGTTAGGGGCCAGTTCTGAGTTGAAGTGTCCCTGCTTGGAGTTGGCAGGAGTAGTTTGGGCAGAGGCTGGCATTGGCTTTGATCGGGTAGTTGAGAGTTTACGCAGTATTTGGGGGGCTACAGAGAGAGGAGGGGTCTCTCCCCCACTGAATGTTTTAACCTAATCCCATTATCAGTGTAGCGCACTGCCTCCCATCTCTTTCCCCCCTCCTTGTCCCTGCCCCCTCCCACCCCTCTCTCCAGCTGACCAGCTGTTCCTGCCGGGACTCACGACAATGTCCGATGTGTTCAGATCACTGAGTACCCCCCCTCCAATACACACACACAAATGAACAGAGCGCAGTCCATGCACAAGCAAAGCAATTGCCAAGCCCATTGCTGGAGCCGAGGAAGGCCTAGAGGGAGGAGGGTGTTAGTTAGGCAAGAGGGGGGGTAGCTTTGGGGGTGTGGAGGGGGCAAGCACAGGCCTGTCAAACCAAGAGCCCTGACTCAGGAGGCAACCCAGCTCGGATGGCATATGGCGTCTAGCTTCATACAACATGCAAAAGTATTCTCTCCCTTCGCCCCCTCTCATCTACTCCCCCCCTCTCCCTGTCTCCCTCTCCTGCTGCTAATGCAGAATGACTCATAGCATTACTCATTTTTTTTCCCCCCTCCACCACACCCCCCCCATATTAGTTCCTCCTCCTCTTGCCACCCAGCCTGTAACAAAAGGCGTACACTGCATGGCACCCACACCCTGAAAGCCCTGGGGGCCCAGCCCAGCCCAGCCTGCACTCTGGGGTCTGAGCTTCATGGGGGCCGCCCCTTTTAAACACAGGTAGAGCAGGCATGGAACCAGACGGCCAACAGCAGGGACCCAGAGCCCCGCCTGGGGTAGCGTACACACACTGCTGGTGTCAAACTGTTGTGCCTGTTGGTATATTTCAGTTTTTGTTTGTATATATACTGAGCTGTGTTTATTTGTTGTGCCTCTGGTATTCTAAACCCGCCGTGCTACGCGTGCGCCGATGTGCTTTATCATTCATGTCCGGTATTTGTATTGCTGCAACCTCCCTGACAAGGAAGGATTGTGTTCTGTTTTTTCATTATTATTATTATTATTTTAGTCCAGCTTGTACCATTCATACTTTTTCACATTTTGATTCACATTTAAATGTTTATTATTAACTATGCATTACATAATGTCATGGAGCTATTCAATTCCTAAAATAGCCCTATTTCTATACTGCATATGAAATAGTGAGAAACCGTAGAGTTTTGGGCTGTGGATAGTAAAAAACTACATAGCCTAGTGTAACCCAAAGAATTTCATGCTCTGTGTATTTTTAAACTTGAACCCCCACCCTCATGCCCCGCCTATTCTCTCTCCGTCTGTTATGCATTCATGTCTGACATCTGTCTGTTTGTGAGCTGCAAAGTGAAAGCCAATTTTGTGTGAGATCACCTCCCCTGTCCCAACTAGGCATTGGTTTATCGGGTAGAGATGCATAAACAAGACTATTACGGTTGTGTAAAGGATTTAATGTATTTTTGGCAACTGCCCGGCCTATCAGTTATAGGGAATATCATTGTATGTGTGTGTGTGTGTGTGTGTGTTTGGGTATTTTTGAATTTAGAAGTAGAGTATGGATGATTTTCAGTAAAAATCAAATTGGGTTCAAAGTTTTCTGAGCTTGCTTTCTAAAGGTCAGACAGTATTTAAGTGGAAACAAATCACCAGTGTTTGGAATTTCTAATTTCCCAGGCGGCTTTTCTTTTTTTTTTCTATTATCACACAAAAATGTTTTTTTTGTTAGAATTTTGAAATAATGTGGCTTTGTTTGTTTTTAAAATAAATGTTTTAACTGCCATACTGCTGCTTCTAGAGAAAAGTATTCTGTTTGTTTAATTTTTTAGGCCTAATGGAGCAAATTTCCACTGATTAAACACGCCAAGAGGATAGCATCACAGTTATTGTTATTATGACCTTTCAAATAGGCCACTAATATGTAAGGGAATGGCAGTGACTGTGTTTAGCTGGATATCATCACTGCTCTCCAAAAAATCTACAAATATCTTTACTCAGTATCAACAAAAAAAAAAATGAAATGGCTGCAGTAACTCTTGGACCCACAGCCAAGACACCCTGACCCCGGTGTCAGTGCTTGAACCTCGTGCTGACTGCACTGCCGTTGAGAAGACGTGTTCATTGTGATTGATGTGTGGTGCTGCTGCTTCTAGCTCGGGCGTAAAAACCTGTCTGTCTGCTTTAAGTGATTAGCATCCAGCTAGCCATTCCATCTGTTACCCCTAGCCCTGTTTAATTAATGAACTTTCTTTTTCCACCCCACAGCCAGCCAGTGCAACACTAAAGCAAAAAGCTGTTAGCCCTCTCAGGTTATCCAAATGGATGCGTGTTCTTGCCCCCCCTCTCCAATGGGTGCGTTCTCATTGATTAGTTATGTTTTGTTTTCCCCTCTTTTGTCTCAGGGTTCTTGAAGGGAGGGTTAATGAGCTTTCCTGGCAAGCGGCAGTGCTTGGAATCTGGGGATAAATGGGAATAATTTTGTTGTTTTTTGTTTTGTTTTTTTGTGATGGACTTGGCAGAGATGTGAAGCCTCGTGCCACTGTGTGTGTGTGTTTGTGTGTATGTGAATGACGATGTGTGTTTGTTTGGATGTGTATGAATGGCTTTGAGGCGGGGTATATTGCATTTCATCCCTGCTGGTCCATTATTCCTCTTCAGAAGCAGGGAATCTGGAACACTCTTTAACAGTTGGCTCTGTCACTATTCATCTTCCAGCCATCTCAGCAAAACTCTTGTCCTGTCCTCCTTTTACCACCAAGTAGTCTCTCCTTTTCTTCGTGTCCCTTCTTCCTTCCGTGTCTCTTGCTACAAGGCAGTGGACAGCCTTTTGTCCAGCTAAAGCTGCCCTCTTTTGTTTGTGCGGCCTTTTTTATCCTTGTGCTAATCGCCATGGTCGTGTGCCTGAGTTGGACCCCATATTTCACGCTCAGCTCTCCTTTGTTTGACACACCGCCCCTGATAAGAATCCCAATTCTAGGGCCTCTCTGATATTGAAATCCAACAGCGGCGTAGAAAGAGCCTTCAATCATCCATTATCTGTGCTTCAGTGATTACCATTCAATCTCCCAGGGTCCAGGCTCCTCATCACCGGCCCCAGAGCTGAGGCCGTCCCCTGAAAGAACCCGCATCCCTTAACGCCTGTGTCACATTCAAGCATATCCATAGATATTTCTGACGCCGTCTTGAGACAGCCTCACATTGAATGCTGCTGGGAAATGTCAGTGAAATGTCACTCGTCGTTCTCCGCTGGAATCTCTTGGTCTCTGATGTGGCCCTGGTTTTTGGAGACTCTTGTGAAGACACCTTGTGACATTATTGGGCTTCTTTGTCCCCAAATGGCCATTAAATTTTCAATTCTTCTTTTTTGTTCAGAGACTGTGATTGCTCTTTTTTTTATCCATAAGGCTGCATTGCTTTTAATGTTGCAGACTTAATTGGCTGTTTTAAGAAGGAATTAGTTGATTATTTATAAGTTGCACATTAATGCCTCTTTAAATGGTTCAAAGGCAGTGTCTGCTCCTCTGCTGGCCTGTGGCCATTGTTCTCTTTCAGAGGATGTCCTTGTGCCTCGCAGCATTTGCATTTTTGCACTAAATGGAATTTTCTGCATTGACAGACAGATGAGACAAACAAAGCAAAAACAAAAACAAAACATTTAAGTGTGCATCGCTGTGCATTGTCTGCCTCTTCTTACAGAGAGCAGCCTTTGATGTGTTAATACTGATAGTCTGTGTTTCATTGTCAAGTGGTGGCTGTGGCTGAAAGCGAAGCAGTGAGAAATACTGTTCAAATCTTCCTGTGCCTCTCCACTGCAACAGGCTGTAATAATATTGAGCCTAATGTCAAGCAAAGACAAAGTATTGTTGGTTGCAGAAGCACGCACGGCACCGTCTTACCGCCTTAGCATCAAAACTTACACTTTATTGTCATACACTGTAACTTTAACATTCAGATTCATACAATGCATGATTGTCATGTTGTTTTTGTCATTCCACCTGTGTATTCCTGTTGTTGTGGTTGAAATGTAAGAAAAGGTTTGTACCGCAGACATCCACTTATCCAACGCTCTATGTTTTGATACACAATAGCTCTCGGTACCTTTGTTTAATGTAGCGTACACATCTTCATTAGTTATGTATAGCTTCTAATTACTATTGATGAGTCTCTAGCTGATTTGGGTACAAATCTATAGCTTTTGTTATTCTAATGAGTGTTATTTACCCTCAGATCTCCAAGCCAGGGGGCTTTGGAATGGGGCTTTGTGCAGGCAGATATAGCCGGGGCCGCTCAAGCTACACCCACTTGTTTTTGTATCTGCCGACTTTGACAAAATCCAGTTTCCCTCCCCCCACATCATCACCCGTCTGTGTGGATGTATAGCACTTCCCGCTCCTCCATCTGTTTTTGTCCACCCATGAAAAGGTCCATTATAATCTGCAGGATGCACAGTTGACGTGCTGCGAGCTACGCTTTAGCCAATCAAGGCAGTGCACCGAACTTAGGCCATGAATCCAAGGGGCCCTAACCCCTCCCCCAAGTTCATTTTGATTATGTGGGGTCTCTGTCAGAGATCTTCAGTTGAACAAGTTTTTATATCAACATTGTCTCCATCGTCCCTTTTCCCTATAAAAGCGTCCAATCTGAATGGGGCTCTATGCATGCCCACTGGATGATGGCAGGCTCCTGATTAACCCTGGAGTGACTAGCTAATGTCATTGAAGGAGGGCCACCTGGCTGTGAGACTGTACAGTCAGCTGCCACTGAAGGGCCAGAATAGGAGACGACCAGGTGTTGGGCTCCAGCCCCCCTAATTGTTGCCATGTAATAGCCTGCTTGACTGCACAATATAGCCCAGGGGCGAGGATTAGGAAAAAGCTGTTGCCAACACAGAAGTCTATTTTCTTTTTTACCCAAGGTTTTGTGTGTGTGGGTTTGTCTGTGTGTGCATGCTTATGTGTGTATACATATTTACATCTTTCTTTACTATCCTCCGCATCCATTACAATTATAACGGGTACAAGCCTGGGCCCCATTTGTGGACATGTCCCAGCCTCTTAACCAACTCAGGGCATTAACTACAGGTGTACATCACTATAAACTTAGACGGTGAGATCTTTAAGAGACAAACTGACAAAAAGTCACTGCAAGAAAAAAACTTCACAAAACATATTCATCTTGCAAGAATATTTGCATTACATCCTTGACCCTTCAGCAACATTTTCGCTCATCATTCTTAACACCATTTTGACAAATTAACATGAACAAATTGGCCTGACGATTTGGTATGTACATTTTAGATGAGTTCATATTTCATTGTAATAACAATGGCGTGGATTGAAAAATGTCTAAAATGCAAATACGGGGGCAAATGAAACCACTCTTGCCCCCAAGTAACTAACCCTCTGTGTCTTGTGAATTCGCCACAGATGTGATCATATGTAACCTAGTGCTAATCATTATCATTCCCGCTAAATGCCTGGCATTTTGCATAAGGCCAGGCGGCCTAATTGGTCCAATGAACCTTTCATAGAGGGGGCAATGGGGAAACAAAAGACTTTATATGTAGCATGTCTTGGTGGTGAAGTAGGCAGAGATTCTTGGCGTTAATGCATCACGGTTATTCTGTTGCACATGCCACAAGCATCATTAAAATTGCAGAAGCCTCTGTTCATTTTGTTTTAATATTTCATCAGTGCTTGTCTGAGCAGTGTTATCGTAGGGTTAAAATCAGAGTCATTTGGCATGACCCACAGTTGGCACACTACTCCTGCAATTTAAGTGTCAGGCTGTTTTTGTACATGTGTCAAATAGATTATAGAACATCAAGGTAGTTTGATTGCTGCCACGCTTCGGGGTGGGTACAGGTGGGCAAAAACCTGAGTGTGAGTTCGTAGCCTGATAATAATTATCACGCTTTAAATTTCATCATAAAAGCTGGAAGTAAGAGAAGATGAAATGCCTCATAAGTTGTCAGATTTCAATCACAGTCCAGGTTCAGCATGCCCTTCCCGGTTTCATCTTTGACTTTTTAATAAAAGTTCAAATTGAGATCAGATAGATGCTATTGCTCCCTGTCTCGACTCTAAACAATTCAAATTTCAGGAACTGAAGGAAAAATATGACACACATTCACCCCAGATAACTCATAAGATGCCCACCTTTGTCCTGACCTAATAATGTTTCCAGAGGGCGCAGACATTCATGTCACTCTGGTCATCATCACTGACAAAGGAGACCTTCAGAGAGAACTCTCACCCAGCCCTTCACCGAACTGTATCTGTTAATCTTCATCCCTATCAGCCTTTTGTAGCTCATCTTATTATGACTTTCTGTTAATACACAGTGGAGGCCTGTGTGACTGTCTGGCTATAATGGGTCTGTGTTTGATTAATCATGTCGATCTTTTGTGTTTCACATCTAAGGCTGCTGTGTTAGGACTCATCAATGGAGGCCAGAGTCCTTTGAAAAGGAGATTGGTTACAGACTCAGCTCATCTGAATACACAAGCCCAGTAGGCTTTGATGGCAGTCATGTTGTGTTGAGCAAACCATGCTTCAAAAAATTATGATGTCATCAGGTATCTTGAGTCTCTGGTGTGTGTGAGGATGACTTGTTGCTTCACCATTTATATTCTGTGAACCTCCAACAATCATGTGGTTCTAACATAGTTGAGGGGTCAGCATTGACCTTGGTGTAGGTGCTGCACTTATGATTTGTTGTGAAGAAAAAATCGATTTTTAGTGTCCCCCAGAGGAATGGTGGGCTGCCAGAGACTTGAGAAAATGGGTGACTACTTCCTCCAGTCGTCTCGTAAATAACCCGGTCATGCCAGCTAGCAGACATCAGATTTTGTCTGCAGCTGTGGCAAACCTGTGTGAAATCACTGATGGGCAGTGATGATGTCACAGGTTAGGAGTGATGTCACGGCCATAACTCCCCATCCCGCTGTCTGAATGCCAGATGGACGGTGGAGAGGTGTGGAGGTTGGAGCTTAGAAAGCTCTTGCTGTGGGAAACTTGCCCCTCAGGAGGTGTCATTAACCTGGGCTTACTGTTTGACCCGACTCCTGAGCTACTGTATCCTGGACTCACTAATTAGGCTACTTGTTAAAACTCTCTGAAACCTGCTATTCCTCTGGAGCATGTGATGTTGTGAGAGTCTATGCTCACCCAGAAAATGGACACACAAACACCTCCATTCAACGTAATGCATCTGTGACACATTCAGATGTTTTCTGTTCTGGTGCTACAGACATCTACAAAAAAAAAAAAAAAAGCTGTTTAATGAGACACCAAAGTTTGAGTAGCTGCTATATAAAACAGGAGTGGGGCACACATACACACTATACATACACGCTCTCACTTTATCTATCTCAATCTGTTGTTCCTTCCCACTCTGCCATTATTCCTGCAGCCAGCTTTATTGCCACATTCACTCTCTCTGTCCCTATCTGTCTTCCCTCCTCTGTCTCTCCATCTAAATGTCTTCCTCCCCGTTTTCCCATAATCACCTCACACCTCTGAGGGCCTCTGCTGAGACGAGCTTCACACCTCAACCCTCACTGTGACAACAGGTACCGCTGGCACTCACCGCCCGGCCTCTCTCCAATCAACACCTGCTCGGCTTTATCTCTCTTTCTTTCCTTCCTCTTTTCCATCTCCCCCCCTCCCTCCTTCCCATCTCCACCTTCTTCCTCCATAGTCATATCCCTTGTTTTTGTGGCTCAAACAGTCCTTTTCCTTGTGTATACCAGTCACTATTCCTGTGCAGTTTATTGCCACTTCCTGCCCCTTATCTCCTTTTCTGCATTTAGTAACAGTTCATCCACATGCAGTCTGATTTGTTTCTCCATACCAATACCTCCTGGAGATCCAATCTGCACTCATTACTTCATTTACATCCCCAATCTAAAGACAAGCAGCAATTGTTTGTATGCAAGTCTTTGAAACTGTTTCTCTTTTTGCCACCAATAGTTTTTTTTTTTTTTTTTTAGAGTTCTGACACTTTTTCCTCTTAACTCTCCACCTAAACAAGAGACTAACCCTCCTAATTTATCCTTAGAGTTGGTCAGTATCTGTGTGATATGAAGCAATACTGCTAAGAGTCCCCATTTGATATGCAGAGTCAGGATACTATGCCTTTCAACAAAAAGCCTAATGACCACATCTTCTTTTTTATCCTGTTTGCACTGGCACCCCGGCACAACCAAGCAGCCCCCCCAATCCTTTCCTCTTAACAGACCAATTATGTGACTGCTGGGAGTCAATGGCACTGTGAACTACTCCTGCGCTCCTCTCCTCACCAAGGTCAAGCTGATTGGCCCAGGTTAATGGGCAGATGTGGGGCTAAGAGAGGAGGGGGTCAAGCACCTAGAGGCACTCTCCACCTCATCTCTAAACTGTCCCTCTTCACTACAAGAGCCCCTTTTTCCACCAGCGCTTCTACAAACAGGATTAACCTTGGCTGCTGCCGTGGAGGCCCGAGGACCATAGGAGTGGTTTTGTCCCCGTGCATGGCAAACATTTTTTTAGTTTTTAAAGGGGTGTTTAATTTTTTGTTTAAAGTTATTTTAAAAATGTTTTTTAGGGAGACATCCCAGAATGATGGGATGAGATGGTCAGTTGTGTGCCTTCTCTGTGCGACAATCAACACACAGTGTATACTGATTGTGTCTTGGTTGGGTGAAGCATTATTTTTTTTAGCTTATATAAAGTCCTTCTTAGACTAACATTCCTTCACAGACAGTGTTTCTTAAAGTCGTAGCCTGAGAAGGATAATTTTCAAAAAAGGAATTATGAACTCGCACTTTCTGTTGCCTGCTATTTGAAAGCAATGTAGTGGATTCACAGTTAATCTTGAACCTATACTCCTTGTGGCATCCTTTCTGAATCTGTCTATCTTCTTATGCCTCTGGGCCAGTGACCACCGTGGCTGAAGGCACTACGTTTTCTGTTCATCTGTACGTTAATCCATCTGCCCCGTTCTCGTGAATGCAATAACTCATTAACGCCTTGAGGGGAATTGCTTCATATTTGGCACAAACATTCACTTGGGACTCAACAATGAACTGATTAGAATTTGGTCAAAGGTCAAGAATTAATAAGCACATTATGTCTTAATAGGATAAAATGATGAAGTGATGACATTTTACACCCAAAACATCAAAGATCAACTTCACTGTGACAGCATAACGTTCTGCAAAAACGCTTTTCTGGCCATTATTCGATGTCTGAACTCAGGACTGGATGGGAGATTGTGACCATATTTCACATTTGGTAGGCTTGAGTGCCCACCTTGAACCTGTGGTGATTCAGTGCTGCTGAGCTGAAGATAAGTGTGAGTTATTTGTGTTTTAGAATTTGACGTTTCTTTGCAGCAGCATCTATAATCTACAAGTGAAGGCTGCATGTTTTTCACTAGAAGTAATTAGCTGCAGTCATACATGTTAATATAGTGATAACTTCCATTTTTCCCAAAAAATATGCTTTGATTAAATTCCTTTAAAGTCCTCACTATATATACTGCATTTAGGCAGACATGGATGTCAACTGCGTCTGACAGGAGACATACAACTGCGAGGCCCTAATTATAGTTTTACTGTGAAAAACTAATTAAGCAAAGACATCTCAGCTTTAGGCGGTACACTATCTGAAACTCAACATGATAAAGGCATCTTTGACAAAAGAGGAGGAGGAGGCCACCCTCCCTACACACATCATCTGACTTCTGTGACTGAGAAGTGGATAGAAATGGAGCTTAAGAAGTGAAATGTCAGTATGGGGCGTCTTAAGACCCCTTCTAATGCTCCTTTGCCTAATCTGGACCTTCACCCCCTACCCTGCCTTATCAACAGATTAGCTGTGTGTGGGAGTCTCTATCGCTGTCTGGCTTATTCATGTTGTTCATTTGTGCAATCGCTGCACAAATCTTATTACCTCTTTACACCATCTTTCTTGGTCTTTCATATGAATATCAGTATGGTCTTTGATTTTTCATATGAATAAAGCTCAAAACTGAGTTCCCATCTCTGATTTTGGCAGGGCTACTCAAGGACACGAGGTCTGAAACCATTCTTGTGTCAACCAGTCCCTGCTGCTCCAATCTGTATAGCGTGATGCTGCAACCACTGCAGTTCACTGTTGGGATGGTATTTCCTGAGGCGTTTAGCTTTATCTTGTCTTCACCAGATATAACACTGGTGTTCACTTAGCATTCACACTAAACAGTTTTTTGGTTTTTTTTCATTTGCTCTCAGAATCACAGAACTGACGTTGGCAAACTCCAGTAGTGGGTTCCCAGGGCGTCTCCTGACCGTGACTCTTATTGTCTCATTGCTGGGTTTGGAATTTGCTATCAATGTAAGGTTGAAGCTAATTCTAAAATGCAGAGTTTCAACAGAAAGAAAAAAGCATTTGTGGTTATTTATCCTGAAGGATAAATGCAATGTGTTTGTCATGAAGAAACACTGCATCTAACATGTTCACATCCAGAGCAACCGTGAGTAAAGCAGCGCTTTCTGAAGCCATGACGCATAATCATCCCTGTTGGCTGTGTGTGTTTAAAGGCTCTGTGTGTTTGAAGGATGTTGAGTGTGTGTCAGAGGCCAGTGGTGGTGGGAGGACTTTTGTCAGCAGGGAGGCTGAGAACACAAAGACTCAGGCTGGATGGTCAGGATGCTGCTCTCCAGAGAGCCACCGGTTCAGAGGTCAGCTTAGGCTCTTTTAGGGAAACACGAGTGTGGATGGAGGGTGTCGGGGTGTGTGTTTTGCGCAAACGCCGATGTACGAGCATGTGTATGTGTCCGCGTGTGCTGGGTGGGGTTACGCACAGCTCAAAATGGATCCCAGTGGACTGGCATTTTCAGGACAGGTCCCTGTGGATGGAGAGAGAAAAGGGAGGGAGATGATGATGAGGGTTGGTGGCGGTTGGACCGATGGGGTCCAGCGGGGATGGAGCAGCCTGCTAATGAAGAGCCATCTGAGGCCTCCATTCACCTTGAACATGGGCCACTGCAGCTGCCCTGACCTTGGCTTTGATCCACAAAGATGCTTGACCCCCACCATTCCCCCAGAGCTACCTCCCTGCCATCTGGACAGCACACATGCATATGTATACATATGTGCACACACCCACAGATGCATATGCATGTACACGTATGTTGACCCGTGTATGCATGCACACATGTCTGCACAGGTAGCTATCGTGGGACTCTGTCTGCGTCGTTGGGTGACACACCTGCACTTACTTGCTACACGCCAGCCATAAGTCACTGTCGTCGTCACCAGTAATGACAAAAGAAAGAGAGGGCAAGTCGGGGACAGGGTGAAAAAGGACTGTTCCTCTCAGACACATTATTGGATTGGATTTGTGCTTTTCTCTTTATAGCTACCACTCCCACCCCACCCTCATAACTCCATAACGACAACCTCCCTGCCTCCACATATCAGTCTCCTAACTAAAGTTGTTTTACATTAACTCAGACCTGGGAGGGTTTTTTTTCTCGTTACTATCCCAGTGGTTGCCACGCTCCATAGACACTACATTGGTTTCCCTCTCTTCTCCCTAATAAGAATGCAGCCGCTTGGAACGTAGGGGTTCCTTGGAAATTCCCAAAGTGGTGCAACATGCTCTCCTCCCACACACTTGCGTGTCTTGCTTGTCCGCCCAGTTCAGCTGTAAATGACAGTTATGTCAAGGGTGACTTGAGTTGCAGTCCATCTGTGGAAATGTAGACCTGTCTGAATTTTCCTTTTTATATTCCATCCCCGGCTTTATGAGATTTTTTTATGGCACAAAATATAGTTGAGCCTTCTGTGATACAGTAATACAGTTCATCAGGAAAGCTTTCATAGCAGGTAACATTTTCCGAAAGTGTAGTGTTTTATATGTTATCATCCACCTTTCCAGCCTCGCAGACATGAAGTATTTTCCAGGCAGTCATCAGCTGTAGCTTCAGCTTATGTTTTTCCCCAGAAGTAGGTCAGTGTCAGCGGGTTTGGTGTCCATGACATGGACATAGTCTTTGCGTCACTGTTCTGGACGTGTCCCTTGATTAAGTTACTCCATGGAGGTAGCAGCATCTGTGCATATGCAGGGGAACAAGCTGTGCCCATGGCTTAGTAATTAGAGACAAGCATAAAAATGAGAGAGTGCCAGAGAGAAAGCAAGATCACCCCTCACTGTGCATCAGGTCTGATTTCTGTGCAGCAATTTTTTTTTTTTTTACCCACAGATAGCATCGTACATTTACTTAAGTGAGCTGATTATGGCTCTCGCTTTCACTCATCTCCAAAATGCCTTTTATTAGTCTCCCTCCCTCACCACCTGTCTTTCACCGCCGCTGCCTGTCATATTTTCTCTCGTCTCTTGATAATTCTACACTATCTCTCTTCATTTTATTCTTTGAAGTTTTTTTTCTCACCCACTATAATCCATTTGTCTAACTTGGATAGAGGGCAGCGGAAGGAAGTAGTGGAGGAGAGGCGTGTGTCAGAGTCGGGGAGAGCGTCTGCTCCAGCTGGAGTCAATATTTGCTTTAGGAATCTCAATAACAGGCCTGCAGTCATCTGCATCTCTGATAATGGACAGCCATATGGCTCTGTTGACCCACGCTGTGCCGAGGTTCTCTCTCCCCATCCTTCCTTGTTTTTCATTTATCGGCTTCTTTCTAAGTTGTCTCATTTCTTTTCATCAAGTCCTTCCTTCCCCTATATTTTGTCCTCTACTTATCACCTCTCTGGGCACATTTTGTTCTTTTTACAAACATCCTTTCTCTCTATCTGTCATCCACAAAAACCTGGATATGACCCACCACACAGAGCTGTGACCCAAGTTACCATGGCAGCAGAGCGCGGGATGCCCACTCTTTGTCCAACACTGTTTCCAGCAAGTGACAGAAAACAGTGACGTTGCATGTCTGGCTATGACTGGAAGACAGATATTGAGTTCATGGGGGAACAGCGCTTACGTGCTTAAAGTCATGCTGCTCTCCTTCTCTTAAATGGAGGTGCTGGCCTTGTGGAGAATGGTCAGTTAGATGCAGTGTGTTAGTTGACATGTCCTACATCCCACTTGTTTTTCTTTAACTATTTTATTTTTCCCTCTTTCTTCACTTTTCCTACATGAGTTGGGAAATGTGAGCTTTTATTTCAATAGATTTCTTTGTGTCCAAATCTTTCTGTTTATCTAAGACTCTCATTTTGCAGAAATGAAAACAACCAAAACAGATCACGGTAGACTTTTAATGTTTGAATGTTCAGTGGAGTAGATGAAGTCTTTGATTCTGGAGAAAGATTGTTGATATTTAGATTGTTAGCAGCATGTTTAGCCAGATTTACCATCTCTTTCCCAAACTGTCCCCTTGACCTCATCTAACCCCTCCTCGTACTTTCCCCCGTGCAAAGGAACAAACGTGCATGAGCTCAAACGGACATGAGACATGCTGGAATCGTGCTGCGTGGATCAGTCTGAGTCACTTTGTTTTTTTCCCATTTACAGAGCCAGAGCTTCATATGAACACCTGATTTTTTTTCCTGCACACACAGATTGCACAGCTAGTGGACTGTAAGGAGATATTCACTGAATTTAACTGTATTAGATTGGAATCGCTGACTTTACCTTTAACTTTTTATATAGAACAAGTTGAGTATTTCTGTTATTTTCTCAGTAGCATTTATCTCGTACGTGTCAGAAAAATACTACTAATAATTTTTAATCTTTTTTGTTTGTTTGTTTTTACTGTCTTTCACTTTATCCTTTGTCTTATTCCGTGCATTTCTGTCTGACACTCTGAGCAGCTTGGCCGTCGTACCCTCTGGTGTGTCCCGGCTCAGGTGCCCGTCATCCCCGCTTTGCCACGGTTTCCCTCAAAGCCATTGGTCATGGCTGCCTTGGCCCCTGCTGTGGCGGCATGTGCCCACGGCAGGCCCCCTGCCCAGTCACTGTCTCGTCCTATCTATCTAACCCAGACCAGAGCCTCTCGGCCCAGTCCATCCTATCTCAGCTCAGCCTGGTACAGCCTTGGCGGCAGCAACAGCCTAGTGTCACTCCACCCTGGCAATCAGAATGAGATGAGGGGGAGGTGGGCATCAGCGTTCAGTAACCAGAGCTGTGTGTGTTTTAGAGCGAGAGTGCATGTATTTGTCAAGCAATTTGTCAGGTGTCGCCTGTGAAGGAAACATGGCCACAACAGACAGCTGAGAATAATCAGACTCATTCTCAAACATGGGCGCACACACACACACACACACACACACACACAGACACACACACACACACACACACTGCTAAATCTCAGAGTGCTTACTATCATTATGCCATCAGATAGACCTTTTTACTCCAATAGTTCCCTACACCATATTTTATCCAGCACTTGCCTCCATTCCACAACAGACTTAGCACGATATATCTATGATAATGATATGATAATGGCCATCAGAATGTTTTCCACCCTCACCCAGCAGCCATTTTGCAGGCTTTTTTTTATTTATTTATTTATTGGAGCTTTCCCATTTCAAATCCAGCCATCCATCCTGCATGCTGGCTGCCCAGGCCCCAGTCACTGCTTGTCACTCTGAATTTCAAATGGCTCCAATTTTCCCCCTGATGGCACGGAGAAGTGGCAGGCAGCACATCGGGGAGGGTGGTCCTAGACATGCTGCCTGCAGCAGGGGTTCTATTAGAGAGAAGAGAGGGACGAGAGGCAGGAGAGGAGAGGTTTTGAGCATCACGCCAGTAGTGATGTATTCTGTCTTTCTTTCTTTTTTTTTTTTTTTTATGATTATTTTGGAGACTGCGTTCTCATTTGGTGCTGTGTGGCATGGCTGATTGTTCCATCTTTGCTTCTGGCTGGGTTGCTGATGGTGGAGCTGTCCTGTCCGGTAAAGCCAGCTCTCACTCTCAAAGCTCACCCTCACAGCGTGGGCAGTGCAGCACTGAAAAAATGTAACTGTTGCGATTGTTTGTTCCTAACTGTTGAACTGTGCCATACATAAATTGATGTTTTTCTTCCTGAAATGTAATTATTTTATTAGAAATAATCAGTTAGATCACAGGTGAAGGCTTCACCCGTTGGCTTGTTGTTTTCTTCTCCCATATGCCATTATGTTTTCTCCTTTAACAACACCTAACCAGCTACGAGGAGCGAGCACTCTACTTGGAGGCCATTGTTCAGAACCACAGAGAGGTCATGACCTTTGAAGACTTTGCCTCACAGGTCTTCTCCCCCTCTCCTGGCTATCCGATAAGCGGGACAGGTGAGAAATGAACCACACTGCACCTCCATCCTCTTTCCACTCCATCTCTCTTTCTGTCTCTCCATTTCACTGCTGCTTCATTACTTTTTGGGCATTTTTTCCTCTCATGCCCTCTTCCCCTTTTCTTCATCATGTCTTTTCTTACCTCTCTTTAAATATCAGTCTTTTCTCCTCCTTCACAGCACACCTGTTTCCCCCCCTCTTTCGCCTCCTCCTTCACCCCCTCATTCTCTCCGCTCTTCTTCCACGCCCACGCTCACTGATGAATATCAAACGACGGGGCCCTGGCTCTTCACGCTGTCCGACCGACTTCAAACACTCTGCCTTCTCCACTTCCCCAAGCCCCACTCTCACTACTTTGTTCATCTCTTCTTTTTTTTTTTTTCTAACTGCATCTTTCCATGCAATTACTTTCCTATGAATATAAGCAGCCTTTTTAAATGGCAGTTGCAGAGTGTGTGTGTGTGTGTGTGTGCGCGTGCCTGCATGCATGTGTGTGTCTTCATGAGCTCATTCACCAACACTTAAGAGATCCGACCGACAAACAGCTCGCGGATGTCAGCACAGCACTCTTATCAGTGCGTGATGAATAGAATGGAAAACGTGTCTTATCTTGTTCTTCCTACTTGTACCAGCTCTGATCGATCTGCAACAGCACTGAAATCAATACAGGATTGCACTTTTCCACTCTATTGGATCCCGACACACGTTCTGTTTTGACAAGAACGGCGCTCCACAATACCACACCATAGATGTCTTGTCATTTTCAAATCTGTCAGGGCTTATATGTTTCCAAGCTGGTTTAGAGGGTATGCAATATTTCTGTCGTGTTATGTGAGCATGTGAAAATTAACTGTCTGCAATTTTTTTCTTTTCTTTTTGTTGTTTTTTTGTTTTTTGAGCGCCTACCTGTCTTATGTGTGTGTCGGACTTCAGATACTCAGACAGCAGGTGTGATATTCAGGCAGGCAAGAGGAGGTCAGCCGCATTACCATACTGTTGGGCCATCTCTCCTGCAGAGGTGTAAAATCTCCCCAGACTGACCTGTAGTCACCTCCTCTCATCCTCAGCACAAAAACAGCACACAGCGAAGATACAGGGGAGGGGGAGAGGAAAATCTTGTAGCTGCCCAAAGCTTGGTCCTTTATGTCTGTTAGCTGATGCTGTGGACTATTTCAGCCATAGATTCCTTTGTTGTGGCTGGTTAGAGAAATGTTAGAGAGGTTAGCCAGGACTGAAAATAGAACAGCATGGGATGCGTGCGGCGGCTAATGCAAGAGGCTGTCACATAATGAAGTCTATACGGTCGCTCATTCATTGTAAAAGGACAATTTGTATTTCTCCAGAATCTCTGTATGTTAACAGATTCATAGAATACGGTGAGGCTATGTGTGTGTCTGTCCATTCATGTGTTGTCCAGAACACATGTGCCTCGTGTAGGATGCTCTAACGCTGTTCTGCACAGCGTTGGAATAGTGCTGTTGAGTAATTTTACAAATTATCTTCAACAGAAAGCGGATTTTGACGCACTGGTCAATCCATGTTTTTAAAGCCTTCTTCAGAGAAAATCTATTTTTTTACCTTGTTAACATCCCATATTTTTAGATGCTTGAAGAAACAACATGAACTAATAAAGCAGTCGATGTCGTGGCTGAACTTTTCCGCCTTAAAACCACAACAGTCTCAAAAAAATAGAATCTGACTCGAGCATTTTTTATACGTAACAAACCTGAGAATCAATCCTGTCCACTTGCAGGGTGGGGCTTCCTGTGTCGTTTTTCTCCCCCAGAATCGGTTTTTGGTTCGAAACCATATTGCCAAAGTACTTCACCATCACAACTTGCCATTGTGTAGTTTAGAGTAGTTTTGCAGTGTTTGAGCAGAGCCACGGTCCAGTTGTGCTTGAGTTATGGATCGTGACCGAGAAAGGGTGATTGAAGATAGATGGAAGGACTTAAAAAATCTCCAAACTCTAGAGGAAGCAATGGTGTCAAAATACATCTAAACCATTTTATGATAGGAAGAAATTATAGTTATGGAAATAAAATTAAATACATAATTGTGATACACTGATGAGTTTTTTGGGGGTTAAATCTATGACTAGAGAGGAATTTTAAAACTTTTAAAAGCATTGTTCAAACCCATGGAAATGTGTGTCAGTTCTGTTGGACACCTAAAGCATCCAAACAAGGATAGATTTTGTCAGTGTAATTAAAAGCTGATGCTACATGATCTAGAATATTTGTTTATTGTATGAGTTGATAATTTCACTTTAAAATGCAGCAACATAGCTGTGCAAGGGCAGATACACACAAAATGTGCTATATATTAGGGACGGAACAGTTCATCAAACGCTGTCCACATTGCACAAGCTGCAGTTGTTTGATTATAATGCATCACAAAAATACCAAAATAAAAGTATTGTGGTGCTACAGAGATGGCCTGGCCTACAGAGCATGTGCACAAGATGCAAAGGAAACATGCTTGTTTGGTACACGTTAGAGGAAAAATGTTATAATCTTTATATTTGATTCATTCAGTGTGTATGCAAATCAGTCATATTGTTTTTTCTTTCCTAAATGAAAAAAGTTTAGGAGTCCTCTGTGACTACTGGGGCTTCAACAAGATAGACAAAATATGAGATCTGCAAAAAGTAAAACTTTTTTTTTTTTAATTTAAAATACACATTTTTAAAATTCCAAGTTGATTGGTTCAGCTTGTTTTTTTTTGTTCTTGTTTTTTATTGTTACTGTCAAAGAAAACCAACAAGTGTTTTCATGTGAGAAGCTGGAACCAGTGATAGTTCTGCATTTTTCTTTAGAAGTTATTGTTCCATCATCAAAATTGTTCCAGACTATTTGATATTTTAACTCTGGCAATACTCTCAGTTCCTGCAGTTACTGCTGTGTATTTTTCTCAATTCTCTTTGCCAAACAGTAGAGCTACTTCACTTCTTTTCAAAAACCATTAGCATGGTATGTGTGATGCTTCAGACCTCATACGCTGTATATGAAGCATCTCTTGTGTTGCTGTCTTCCATCGTGGCTGATCCTCTCCTATCTCATCAGACATATAGCTTCGATGTGGCTGTGATGGCTGGCTGACACTGCTGCTCATTCTCACCCTTCTCCGATGTGCTACAGCTCTCCCGTGTCTTTTGTTTGTGCAGGAGTGTCTGTGTGTGTGTGTGAGTGTGTGTGTGTTTATAAGCGAGTTTGTCCATCCATCTGCCTATCCGTCCATCCTGCTCTGGCTCCCATTGCTGCCACTAACATGTCATCCATGCTCCATGACAGCGTGCAGGCGTTGGCCGGGGATGGTTTGGGACATGGAGTACCCCTGGGCCAAACTGGACTGTAAGACTCTGCCTGCTTCCTCCACACTAGGCATGACGCCCCCCACCCCCCCCCAACCACATCCCGCTAACATCCATCCATTCATCTAGCTTCCTGTGAGCCCCTGCTATCATGAAATAACTAGAGGTTGCGCTTGATTTAGCCCTTTTGTAAATGCAGAAATGCAGAGCAGGTCTTGAATTTAAGTAGAGGTCCTGCATGCTAATTGCTAAATAAAGCGCTCCTGCAGTGTTTTACCAGTGTGCTGTGAGGCTTTCAAGCCCTCTCTTGTGAATCATCCATCTCTTTACCCTCTCGGCTAACCCCTCCGTAGCCCTCGTCCTCCGTGAATGTAGCCTCACTTTCAACCCTGCAACCTCCGTCCAGCATCAAGGCTTCCTGCATGAGCTAGTCCATCTGTCGTACGGACCCAAGACTTCCATCCTCAGTGCTGTGTAACACCTTTTTTTTTTTTTTTGTCATTTTGTGATCATTTGCTGTACTTTTTAAAATAAGCAACTGCACATGAAAAGAAAAACAATTCTCCTCTCTGGATAAAACTACATAAAAGCTCAACGTGACCCCCCAAGGTGCCCCAGCATCTTTTACTCTCTCACCCTAACCCTCTCTGCTCCTAACATTGGTGGTAAATGTTTCTCAGCCCGTTGTTTCCATGTGAACTGCCCGCCATCCGTGCTTCGGATTTCAAAAAAAAAAATGCTCTCGCTTTTGAAATCTGTGAATGGCGAAATTTGTCAGGCACCATCAGACATTGTGGTCGTCGAAGGCGTCCTCAGAGAAACAACACTTGTTGATTAACTCATCACCCAAATCAGTTAACCTTCTCTGACTTTTTCAAACCTCTCCAGTGACGACTAACCGCGACGCCGCACGCGCTGTCTGAGCGTCCGCCTCCACCCGCGAGACGCCAGGTTCCTCAGCAGCGTTGTGTTGTGTTCTGCTGTCGTATGGTGTGTGTCCACTGCTCTCTCACATGATGCTCTACTCTGTTTTTCCCTTTTAGATTAAAAATATCTTAAAGGTCCAAATACTGTATGTGGCGAAGGTAAGCCCCGAGTCAGACCGGAAGCTTGTTTTTTTGGGTCCAGCAGCCTACCTACCCTTCGCTCGATCACTCATCCTGGCTGTGTCGTCCCCCCCCTCCTCCTCCTTACAATCCCTCCTTTTTTCATTGAGTACTAACCAAGCTTTATTTACTGAGCGCTGTGACAAAGGGAAAGGGACAGAGAAACCAGGCTGTTTATTTGGGGGGGTGTCCTACTGTTTAGGCCAGGCTGGTAATTGAGAGTGATGCATGGTGGGGACAATTAGCACCTGACTAAGTAGCAGCATGAACAATACGGCTACACTTCTGGCCCTCGCTTCTGCATGTGGCGCGCCTTTATCTCTTCCCCCAGCAAACACTTTTCTCCTTTCTTTCTTTCCTTTTTTTTTTTTTTTTTCTCCCCTTCAATCCCTCCTACCCCTCCCTTCTCCTCATTTCCTCCTGTTGGAGTGTGCCTGTTTGCCTGGGGCAGACTCTGAGACTAACACCTGCCGCACTGGAAGACGTCTTTGTCATCTAAAGCCTTGTTTGAACTGCTGCAGTGGGGACCAATGGGATAGCAGGGCCATTTAAAGACTCTCTTTGTTTTCTTTCTCCCTCCGTCTCTCCGTTCTTCTTTTTCCATCTGAAATGAACCTTCACCGTAAGGCAGTCTCGGCCGAGCGAGGAGCGGAAGTTGCCGGCTTGTAATGATGATAATAATGACACATTAGCCTCTTCTGGATCTGGGTTATTTTTTCACTTAGTAACTTACTAGGAAAATTAATTCTTACATAAGACCATACAGTGAAGAACATTATTTCGAAACAGATGCAACCGCAGTCATTAAGTGCCTCAGTGGGAGCGATGACTGCGTGGAGCAGCGTGCTTTAATGGCTGCTAAACGAAAAGGGAAGTAGGTTGTGTGGGAGGTGAACTTTACCGCACTGTTTTTTTTTTTGTGTATATTACCTTTAATAGGTGGTTGCCTCCCTCTGGGCTAACATTAGAGTGGATGTTTAATTTGTAACACAAAGTGTTTACTGTAGGAATGAGTAGAAGAATACGGGAATGCAGAATTTGTTCCATCCATAAGGCCGCCCACATTTTTAGCCCAGCCCGTCCCTTTTTCTTTTTTTTTTTTTTTTTTTCATATTCATATGCAGATTCGAGAATCCACGTTCAGACCCCCCTCACCTCCCCTCCAGCCCGCTCACAATACACACACCCAGCGTTTCATCCGCAGCCCAGCCTCCTCTCCCAGTGAGCCGCGGCCCTGGATGCTGCCGGTGTCCACTGTGCTGCTGAGTGTCTGTTACTCCAGCCATCTGCCATTCCTTTTAGCCGCTGCAACTTGAGATGCCTCCGAAAAAATGGCAGGAAATAAAAGGATAGGAAAGAAAATAGGCAACCAGATGCCATCTCAACAAAGCAGAAAAGTTGTTTAAACTCGAGGCATGGGGGCCGAGGGGGGAGGAGGAAGGAGGGAGGGGAGGAGGGCCCCGTAGCTGGGGTTTGGTCAGGGGGCACAGCGAGGAAGTCGACGTTCACAATACTTGATTGTCCTCGCCAGCGTTTCATGCCCACCTCCCAGCTTATTGCTGTTTGCCATCCCGTAATCATTGATGTGAAGTTTTTGTGGAAAAGGACAATGTTTGACAATGGGAAGGCTCCACATGTTCACAACAAGAGCATAATGTGTAATTTTATTTTCATTCAAAGCATTCTGCTGTCACACTGTGAACTGAATACTTTTTTTTTTTTTTTTTTTTTAGCCACAAAGGTTGCCTCTCGTTTTTTTTTCTTTTTATATCATATAAGCATCTGGAATTGGGAATGAAGGTGGCTTCTCTTTTAACAAGCTTTGCTCCTCTACAGCATGTGAACAAGGCATGTATGCACCGTCTTGATTCTAATGGATTCAGGAGTAGAATTAATTCAAATCCTAACACTTGGTTTTTGGTTGTTTTTTTACAGTTTGCATTGTAACTTTTGTGAATGTTGGTGAAAATCCTATGAACTGGATAATCTTGGTTTTGGGAGCAGCCACATGCATGACAAAGCATGCCGGGATATACAACAATCAAACAAAGCCCAATGAGCCCCTTGGCTGCCACGTCTAACCATCTCCGTTTCTCTCCATCATGTTTTTTTCTTTCCCGTCTCTCTCTGCCTCCATCTCTCTTTCTCTCTATCAGGGTCCTTCACCGGCAGCACGAGCACCGAAGCCGGGAACACGACGACGGACTCGGCCGACCAGGTGTCTCCCACGATGCCCCGTGCCACAAAGAACAGAGTTTCCGGAAAACTCCGCCGATCAGCCAGCGCTATAAGCAAATCCTCCAACTGAGCTCTTCAAACCCGTCCCCCTTTTCCCAGAGTGCAGCCTTTAATCTCTTCTCGAAGAACCTCACACACTCAGCCGTGACTGCAAGAGTTGTTTTTTTTTTGTTGGCGTGTTTTTGTTTTCCTTCTGTGTTTTATTTCTCGTCATAAAAAAACATGTAACTGGAGCATATTGCAATTTTTAATTTATGTGGCAATCGTTGATTTTTGTTCGATACATTTCAGTTTCTTGTGGTGTTTAATCGAGATGGACTTGAGACTAAGCTATTTATGTTCATCCTGGTGGTTTCAGCGTAAGAACGAGCAGCATAGGAAGACTGGACCGAGAAGTCTTAAAAGCAACCTGTGATGTAAATGTCATTTTTATTCTCCTTTTTCTAGTGCACTGTGGACGCGCTAGAAAAAACACTTGGAGTTCTTACTATAGTAAGGGTATGGGAGGCTGCTTTACCCTGTTTCTGCATCTCATCTATCTCCACCTGCATTATAACTAAGCACTGAATGACGCAGCTGTAAAAGACATCATGCTCAAACTGCACAAGAGATTGGTTCCCGTTTATAAATGTGTCTGCCTTTTGTACCTCTTCTTTTTGCGTCGACCACGGCCTTTCTGTGTCAAAGATAGCACTTGAGTTAGCGACAGAATGATGCTGAAGATCCTGGACAGTAGCACCAGTTTGGACTGATTTTCCCACAGTGGAAAGGAGAGAAAACTCTTGATACATAGGGAATGCCTGTCCTCGAGGATCCATACTCGCTGCACAGACTCCAGAGTCCATGTAGCAGTCGGAGGCTTTTTAATTGTTTTGAACCCAGAGTGGACAATCAATGACGTCTTTCTAACTTAAGCTGAAACTAAATTTGTTTCCTTTTTTTTTTTCTTCACCGCTCTCATTTTCCTTTTTAAATGAATTCCAATGGATTGTGTCATGATTTGATTTATGCAACTCTGCTGGAATGAGAAAAGACTGCGTTTGTAATTGTTTTCTGATGTCGTTAACATAGGCTCATGTCCGGTAATTGAATAAGTTCCTCCTGTCTCTTTCCTCTGCTATCAGTTTCCCTGTCCTGCGAAGCGAAGACATCGACATTCCAACGTTCCCAACCGACCATTGTTTTTTTTTTTGTTTGTTTTTTTGCACTCGCTCTCATCAGTTAGCATTGAATGTGTCTCTTGGTTCTCAGATGTAAATCGCTTTAAATTTTATTTGTTGATGTCTGTTTGCTAGATGTATATAGAGAGGACTATTTGATGAATTATTATTTTTTGCTGTTGTGTTGTACTTATGTGTTCATGTGCTGTTTAGAGGAAAAATGCCGCCAGAGCCTCAGGTGAATCTTAACTCCATGCACTGGTGTGTGTGTGTTTGCGTGTGTGTTTGTGTGCATGTGTGTGAGTTTGTGGGGGAGCTTCTCCTAGTGCCTGTCTGTCCTCTTAGATGATGTCCCGCATCACCTCCGCACCCCATAATCACATTTACCTCCGCCGTGCGAGACAAACCGCGGCTGCCCTGCATCTCATCTCCTCGTTAGCCGTCTTAAACAAAGCGTTTCTTCCTCCCCTTTGCGCCTCTAAAGGTCAGTGTCTCGTGCTTCCCACAAAAAAAACAACAACAGATGGATTTGGAATTACGGGGTTCTCTGTTTAGTCTTCACTTATTGGCGGTGCCCCGTCTTTATCTGTGAATGGAATCGAGTGGCACCAACTCCTCCTCCTCTTTTCCCATGATCCCCCTCTCCCACCGTTGCCGCCTCCTGAGGCTGCAGGAGGGGAGGCTGGGTTTTAGGTGGCATGCCAGAGCTGAACTCTCTACAGCCCTCCTAGCAACAGCCAGGCCCTCACTCCTGCAACCTGCCCGCTCGGGTTGTCATGGTAGCCAGGTGTCGTCCTCCCTCCCTCCCTACCACCACCCACCCCTCCACACACACACTATAGACTCACACCCTCTGAGGGCTCCACCCAAGCTGCAACACTATCCCCATCTGTTGCACTACTATGCCTTACTTTCCCCCATGCTCCTCTGTCATTCTTTCTCACATCTCACCTCCTTTTTTGTTTGTTCATTCCCCGAGCAGAATATGGGGAGTCCAAACAGCAGGAGGATTGACAGATCTGTTTCTGTGCTTTTTTTTTTGTTTGTTTTTTTGAAGAATGTATAGATTTATAGGCCTGGATCACATCTATGGTTTTTATTTCCCCCCCCCCCAAAGCCACTTGAAGGAACCACCCAGGATGTCGATCTTAAAGATTGTAGGTTATAGAAAATGTCTGTCCAAGGGGTTTGTGCTCCCTTTTTTTTGGTGGCTTAGGAGGCGTTAGTTCGGACCAAGACTTGTATGTCTTATACGCGTGAAGAAAACGAGCTAGTCTTAGTCTGTTATTTCTTTCTTCTGGTTTTAGAAATCCTTGTACATTGTGTCAAATTTGAGGGCGCCGTTGCCCTCCGACTCTAAATATATTAATGCCTGTAATATAATCTTTGTATAAGAGAAAGAGGAAAAAAAAAAAAAGCTTGAAAATTTCATCATTACTTGTCAACATATCAAAACTGTTTTTAATGACCGAAGTCCTGCTATCTTTATTAGAAATGTGAAAATTGAAACATTTCATTAAATCAATTTGAAATTCTACACCTGGTTCGTTGTTTTCTCTCTCAGCTATCTGATGTGTGAGAGATTTGAAGCAGTGAGTTTTATCAGTGTGTGTGTGTGTGTGTGTGTGTGTGTGTGTCTGTGTCTGTGTGTGTGTGTGTGTGTGCTGTTACCATGGGCTGTCTGACCCCGGCCCGGCCACGCTAACAGCAGCAGCAGCAGCAGTAGGGGTAACCTGACCCTCCTCCCATCTGTCTCCCCTGCTGCTCAGCCCTGCTTACAGGAGGCCGGCATAATGGAGCCTCACCAGGAGGTACAGGTGCAATGGTTGTAGCACCTACGGGTGCCCCGGCTCTCCTCGGCCACATAAAGACGCCACAAAGGCACTTGACCGTAATTGGAGTCTTAAAACTGTGTGTGTGTAAGAAAGAAAACCTAATGTTGCCTCATTTTCACTGTGGCTCTGCAGTGTTTGCCTCAGTCGTTGACTCTGAGATAAGTTACCACAGAACAGGCTGACATTGTGATTACTGCCAAATTGTATTATTTCATGTGTTACACTGCTGGCTGTAGTCAATTTTCACTCTTCAAGTATCTCTCTGTCTTGATATTGTCACTGTTTGCCTCAAGGGGGAGTGACACTCATTAAAAAAAATAAAAAAAAGTTGTTCTCTTTGCAGAGCTGCGCAGTATTAATAAGCAGAAGAAGCAAGAAAAGAGACCAAAGTTAGTGTAAAGGTGAGATTTATTTATTTTATTTTATTATTTTTTTGTAGCATGAGGTTTATTAAGACTTCCAGTTAAGTTTCTCCCCCAGTGATGGAGGTCAGCTCTGTGCTGACGCTGAATTACAACTAACTTAATGCTTTATGGCTCCTGCAGGTCAGATATGAAGCCAGCTGTGCCCCGATGCGTCCTAAATCACCTGAAAACCAACTAAAATCGAGCTGTGTGAGTTTTCCAAAGCAGACAGATGTTTTACAGCTGCAGAGGTGAGCTCTGATCCACCACCTCTTTGTCCCCCTGTCATGTCCTGACATGGTATTAAGGAGGGAATTTATGATTAGGCCCTAAGTGCTTCTCTATGGCAGCGAAAAGGCGTCTATTGAGCCACTGCGGCAATGATTTATGGAGGATGAGTCTGATAAACGGGGCATCGGAGGCAAAGGTTTGGCCAGGTGGGGGTTAGGAGGTTTCCTGGTGCTGGTGAGGACGACTTCATCAGACTGGCATCATGTTTGGAGCTGAATGTTGGCGTTGGTAAAACTTTTAAGGTGTGAAATTAAAGTATTTCTAAGTTGCTCGGTGACCTCAGGAGGCTTCACTGGGAGAAGCAGATTTTAATTAATTGACGAAGAAAAAAAAAAGAGAAAAAAAGCTCAGATTCAAACTGCGCTTTTTCTTCTGTTTTGGCTCAATCTGAGAATAGATGCAAACAAAATCTTTATTTGAGTCAGAGCAAAATCCTAAATCCATATATTGCTAATAGTTTTCCAATAAATAAAGTGATGTGCAGGGATTATATTTGTAAAGATTCTTCTTTTTTTTTTAAATAGTTTGAGGTTTTCTTGTGCGTAATGGATAATTATTTATTGAAAATAAGCTGTCAAATTAGAGGCCTTTCTGCAACACATCAAAGTATTTCATACAGTTTCTTTAGTTCATTGAAGAAATAATTCATCAGCCAGACTTCTTCAAAGAGGAAACTTTACAGTAACGCATTTGCAATAATGAAATTACGCACGGACACGCGTATTCTGTTCTTTTAATGATAATCAATAAGGCCATTATACTCATAAATATCACTAATACAAGAGTCCCTAAAGAAATAAGAAGCTTTTTCTTTCGTTAAGAAATGAACTTCATTGATGCCGCAGTTTCTGTGGAAAACTTAAAAACTCTCTCAGACCACGTGTCCTTTTGAAAATATTTTTTTTTTATTTCGATAGACAACAACGATATACACATACAATCAAAGCGCTATAAAAGCCAACATTTAAGAAAAATAACTTGTCCTTAAAAAAGATTGCATCTAAGGTAAGAGCTTTACGTTTTGTTGTTTTTTTTTCGTTTTTTTTTCCTTTTTACAAGAGCTGTGGAGATTGAAGATTAAAACCCGACCCACGACACATAAATCACAACTCATAAATTTGACCCAAAAAAAATAAAAACAAACAACAAAATAAAGAGGAAAAAAAAAACAAAAAAAACATTTTGGCTATACGACATGTAAACTGCCAGACCGATTCACAGGAGAGAAAATCACGACAAACACAACAATAAGTTACATTAAAATAATTCCAATAAATAAATAAATAAACATATGATGAAAAATATTGCAACAATCTTCAATAATAATAATAATGATGATGATAATAATAATAATAATAATAATAAAATATGTGCCAGCATTCAAAATTAAAACAATCTATGTTGACTTTTTTCTTCTTTTTTTAATTAAGGCAGTTATACAGCGGGATTTGGATGTGTATGTAGGCTATTTCAGACTATCTGTATACTAAAGGCATTTGTGGTTCTACTAAACAGGGAATTCTTCAGTCACTCTTTTTTCCTTTCCTTCTTTTTTAAAATCCCCATCAAGACAATGAAGTTCTGTCGTTCACAAACTAGCGTAAAGCTACAGTGATACAGCAATCACGGTCGGTGAATTGAAAAAAAGGCTTTGATGGGGAGGGGAGAGGAGAAAAAAAAGGATTTCTGAGAATTTTAAGACATTTCTTAGGTCTAGAAGCTATCGTTGAGCATGTGCTGTCCTAGAAAAATACCCTTTAACAGTCAAACTAACGCTTTGTATTCTTTTTCTTTTACTTGATAAACTAATTTGAGAAAGAAAATCTCAAAATAGGCCTATATGTAGTTCAAATATAGAGAGAAGCATTCAACAATCACTGATTGGCATGGAAAAGACACCACTGAAACATCAAACCGCCCTGCCCTTCATTGGCCTAAAGTTATGGCAGTGAGCATCACAAACTCTTTGTTTTGTTTTTTTTTGTTTTTGTTGTTGTTGTTTTTTCTTTTAACCCCAAAGCCACTTCTTTTTTCTTTTTTTTTCCTTTTCTAAATTTCAACCCATCAAAGGCACAAGTTCTGTGTTGTCTTCAGCAGGCGGGGCGCACCGGCATTTGGAGCAGGATCACCTGCCTGTTCTCCGAGGGGTGGCACTTGTTTATGTGCCTGGTGAGCCCCGGCGAGCTGTACAGAGTGGCGGGGCAGTATTTGCACGGGTAGATCTGGGAGGAGTGCATGAGGCGCAGGTGTCTCTCCTGGCCGGCCCTGCTGGTGAAACTCTCCCCGCACACCGGGCACAGCAGGCAGTCCACCGGGCTCAGGTTGAGGGGGCTTTGGTTTGACGCTTCCTCTGAGGATGAGGAGGATGATGATGAGGATGATGATGATGATGCTGAGGAGGAGGAAGAGGAGGAGGAGGAGGAGGAGGAGGAGGTTGACACCGGAGGCTGCTCTGCCGCGCGGTCGCCGGTTTGAAACCCGTGCTCCTCCAGCACTTTCTTTTGCAGGGCCTGGTGTCCCATGATGTGTTTTCTTAGGTATGCCTGTCGCTTAAACCTCTTCCCGCAGAACTGGCAGTCGTATGAGCCGTCTTCAGAGCCCGACTCGGACAGACCTGGGCTCGGGGTGTCTCTGTCACTCATGTCTTTGGCTTCGTCGGAGACTGACTTGACACCCAGCGGTGGCATTTTGGCCATTTCGGGTTTGATGCCCTGTGCGGGTGGCATCGCCGGTGCGCCGGTGGTCCGCGGTTTGTGCCAGCGGCGGTGAGAGGCGAGGTTTGCCGGGCAGCTGAACATCTTGTCGCACTCAGGACACCGGTACTCGACCCTGACTATGCGGGAGCACTTGTGCTGAGCCAGGGAGAAGGGATCCGCGTACGCCTCCTTGCACAGCTGACACACAAACTCCCCCAAAGGCTTGTTTCCTCCGGAGGACTGCGTCCTCGGCTTCATCTCCACCGGCCCCTCTTTGATTTTGAGACCGAGCACCGGAGAAGTCGTCACCTCGTCTTCAAAGTTGAGTTTTCTAATGGCTTTGGGTTTCTTGGAGGCGGGTTTCGATTTACGCTCTGCTCCATCAGCTGCCGGTCTTTTGGTGCCGACCCGGTTGCTTGGTCCCGGGAGGCTGCTGGTGGTGCCGCTGCGGCTGCTGTTGCTGGTGCCGATTTTCAGGTCGACCGGAGCGTACAGGAGATGGTCCAGGCCGGAGAGGGAGGCGGGTGTTGGGAATGACTCGGCAGAAATAGGCGAGCCCAGATTGAAACTTCGCTCGAAATATCCCCTGTCGTGCTCCTTGCTGATGGGCCGGGTGGGGCTGTAGAGGGCTTGGCACACCGCTTCTGGGTTACCGAACTGTGCCGGCTTCTCCAGTCTTGGCACCGGCGCGTCAGCTGCGGTGAAATCTGGCGATGCTGAGGCGCGGTCCGGACTGGACGCCACGGACATCGGCGGGGAGGGGTCCGTCTGACTCGGCAAGGCAGCTGGGGTGGGTGGCTCCTGGAGGTCATCATCGTCTGACCGAGTCCTGTAGGAAACATGTGCAGATTTCTTGTTTCTTTTTACCAGGAATCCTTTGGGCATCTTGGCGAGTAACAGCGGAAAGGCACTTCGGGGAGGTGGTTGAAGTCTGGAGTATCCAGGTTGGTTAAAAATATGGCAACACTAGAAGCTTATGGGACTTTATCTCCCCAGTATATCGATCCTTCTGTTGCTGAAATGTTTTCGTCTCCAAGGCATAGCTCCACTCTTTTTATGCCGGAATGATGCTATTGTTCTCGCCCCCCCTGTTGCAGCATCCCCGACCAATAGGATGAAACCAAGATCCCAGTGGATTTTATTGTGGGAGGGCTCAGAGCCTGGGTTTGGTGGATTTCGTTGGAGGATGTGCAGATAGCTTAGCAGATGTACTGGCGGTTTATTACATTAATGTGTGCGCTCAGCCCCTCCCCGGCAGAGGCACACGCCGGGACCCTCCTCTTTTTACGGTCTGATGGGCCCCTACACAAATGCACACGTGCCACTGCTTTGTGGCTCTCCTCTGGGGGCCACGGAGCTGCCAAAAGGAAATGTCCGTCACTGTCACAATCATCACAGTTTAGAATTAAGACGAGTTTGGTTAAATCCAAACCCGGAGTTCTGCTTCCTTCCATTTCTGCTGTGATGTTGGTCAAAGAGGCGCATTTGCTGTAACCACGTCTGCAGTGCACATTCTCCCCAGATTGGTTGTTTTTAACCTCCAAACGCTTCACAGTTGTTTATTTTTTCTCTCCACGTTCCAGCCACTTTTACGCACGACCTTTACGCACTTTACGCAGGCCTAAAACAAACAGCTTTTTTTATAGAACTTTATTTTATTATGTCTTAAATAAACACTACAGAGGGAGTGTTTCTTTATTTTAGGGCACGTGTCTGTCTCGGTAGTTTAACTCGACATATAAATCAGACATCTCGCTGCATACATAAGTAATAAGAAGGCCCTCTGGTCTTTGTGCACAATAGCCACGTCTGCCCGTGCTTGGATATCCTGTCTTTTTTTTTTTTTTTCGTTTGAAAGGCAAATTGACCTCTTAACTGTGAAACGGGACTCACGGCCAATCTGGCCCACAGCTAGACGCGTGCTGGGCGGAATCAGGACTCCAGACAAAGAAGGCCGCAGCCGAGGCTTGTGTTGGAAAATGCTGCACAAATATTCAGAGCTCAAATGTTGCAGCCTGGAAGTGTTTGGACAAATATGCGCAGTTTTTTAGGATTCTTAGATTAGAAACTTATCCTGTTGCGTTGTAATAAACTTGTTAATTAAACAAGATTTTAATTTCTTAAAACATCACTTTCAGTGAAACAGTCCAAGCCTCCTTTGTTCCAAACACAACTTTTTCAGCAGCTGTGACCCATTTTCTTTACCAGCTATGTTTTCTGCGCATATCTCACATATTGTATATTTGTCTGCTTTTTTTTTTTTTTTTTTTCCATCTCCTTATAATGACAAAATGTATGCGGCGGTGCGCCACTTGGCAGAGAGTGCATTCTTTCCCCTTTCAGTCGGCAGACCAGGGAGGAATTAATCTCCATCGTCGTACATTGTTCCCCTCATTTGCATAAAGCTGCAGTATGACCAAGTCAAATAATTACACAATCGGAGCTGAGCCGCAGGCCTGTGCCTTCCTTTCAATGGGCCTCTGTGTCCCGGTGCCTTCTCACCTGCCTCCAAACACACCGTTATGTTGGTGAAGGTTAAATGGAAAAATTTGGTTCAACTTTAAAAACGTCTAATCAAATAAACAAACAAACAAAAAAGTTATTCTTAAGATAAAGTTTAAACTAAATGGAAAGTTTAAAAAAAATCAAGTTCATAATAATGACATTTTCTGTGAACTTTGGAGTCACCTGGTTTTTTGGTTTTTGGGGTCTCCAGGTGTGATTTGTACATTTCCTCTAAACTCCAAACTCACTAGTTGTGGCTGCGCCGAGTTTGGCTCCTCTGCTCGGCTCCTTGTTGTTCTTTGAGGCTGCGCAGCTATTAGTCGTGGTTTGTTGGGACGACAAGCTTTGATGGCATTTTAACGAGTTCCTCTTTCCCCCGAGATCATTTCTGTGGGGCGCGTGGGCCTTGGCCACACTGACGCATGCGCGTGTTTGCTCAGTGGCGCGTGCTGCCCCGCGCGGACGGGAAGCATAGGCGCCTAATTAGCATACAGCTGCAGCAGCTTTAATGCAGGCTGCTCCACATCCTCCTCCAGCCCTGCTCAGGCTATAGGATGGAAACGCTGCTCTCATTTCCCTCGTGCGTTTAGGTTCTGGTGCCAATGTTGTTCCATGTAAAAGTGGAAAATACATCAATAAGAAGAGCTTTCACATGTTTTTTCAGTGATGTGAAACCACATTTCTTTACAATAGAGCTAAATGTGTGCAGCTTTCTACAAGCAGTGCACTTAAAACTGAAGCCTGAGCTGTTGTAGTTTATGACTAAACTGTAGAACCACAAGTCTGAGCTGAAGATTACACTCGGAAAGGCTATTTAAGGCTCCTGCACTGTAAAAGAGATGAAGCTGAGGTAAAGTGCTGTGACCATGGTGGTTTACTTTGGTGAATTCTAGCAACTTCAAATTACACCTCGTACCTTTAAACTGGTGTTGTAATTTAAGCAAAGGTGTAAAACAATTGACGTTTACTGCTTCTTTAGCTTTGTGTGTCTGATCTCAACAGTTTCTGCTGCTACTCAACTACTGTTTTGTTGAAGTAGGAGTAAAGACAAGACAAGAACGTCAAGTCTAAAGACAAAATCACATTTCAATGTGGAAAAACTGGAAACTTCAAGTTGACTTTCATTAACATTAAGTTGCAGCAACGCACACTGTTTGTTTGAGAGGAATCAAATGATTGAAGTCCATCTAATTTAAACCAGGAGCATTTATAATTAAATTATGTGTTAACAGTTGAAGGAATTCATTTAAGTTACTCACACAAAACTCTCTTTTTTTAATGTATTTCCGTCCCCTAGTTTGTTACAAGATAAATAAATCGAATTGACTTATTATATCAACTTTTAAAGTTGCAAACATTCTTTTAACGGGTTGTGTTGACATCATATTGGTGGTAATTGCATCAGCTTAATACTCTGTGTAATTTAAACTAAAATTTCTGCATTAGTTGATTCAAAACTAAATCAAACTCACCGTAATTTTTAAATATTTTTTGTTCACCTTGAGCTCATGTTAAGTCCTTTCTTGTATCTTAACATGCCGTAACAATCACAGACAGTTCACACTAGTAAAGACAGATACCTGTGATTGCAGAGGAAACTCTATTTCCTCTCTTTCAATGTAGTTTGTTCATTCAAAGTAATTTCATTAGAATATTTTATAACACAATAAACAGGAACTGTTGTGTTGATTGTTTTCGTTGAGGCCAAACATTATTTTTAGAGTAAAATCCATCTCTGAGCGTGTCAGAGCTCAGTTGTTACTTCATTGCACCACCTACAGGATGAAGGTTTAATCCTGAGGACGCGGGGGAAGTTTACCTCCAGTAACCAAAGCGTTCTGCTCTGATCTCTTTGCAGCCATCACCGTGTTGTTTCTGTTAAACAGTGGTTACCAGGGGAGCTGTGGAGCAGTTTGGTTATTTCACAAAGATTAGATTACAGTTATTCTCACCGTAGTCGTACAGAAACCTCCTGTACTTCCCAGATGAGTGATTGCCTCCTTGTGCCGTGCCAACCTCAGCCAATTTGAAAGTGCAATAGGACATGACTGTAATTGGTGCTCACGACAGGACCACCTTCAATGCACTGTCAATCAATTATTGTAATGGATTAGCTGAGGTCCTATTCTGGCTGGTTGTAATCTGATAGAGGGCTCTTTCAGCACCATGGAGAGAGCCAGCGAGGGCTCCAGATTTAATCAGACTGGCTGTAGAACAGCACAGCCCCGGCTTCAGCCTTTGTCCCCAAAACTGAGAGCAGGCAGGAACCAACAAGAGAACAAAGACACAGTAGAACAAAAGAGCTGGAGTTTAATGAAGTGATTGGTTTTTAAATATAGTTCTAAATGGGCTTGTTCCAAAACACATTTCAACTGTTTCTACAAAAGGAAAACAACTGAAAACTGCACCATCGTGACCAAAATGTCTTCTGTCCTATTCAGTCATTTACTGTTTGAATATTTTCAATTGATATGTTGTTTAGTGATCTATCAGTTTGTTCTGATGCTAAATGAATGTGTGCATACGGTGTGCTATTTTATGGGGGTTTCTGCTTTGTAATATACAACAATTAATTGCTCTGCTGGGAACTGAGAGCATTTATCTTTTCCCACAAAATAAAGTGCTGTTGCTACTTGTTGAAACACACTTTTAGGATATGGATTGTTTCCAGTTAAGGCAAATAAATAAATAAATAAATAAAATAAAAATCATGCTTACTAGGATCCAGTTTCAGTGGAGGTTTTATGAAGCTTTTTTGGTGCTTTATTTTGCAGTTTGGATAAGAAAACAGTAAATGCAACTCTTTCTTATACGGGATAAGATATTTATGGAAAGAAAGGAATAATCGCTTTTGAAACTACCTGTACATCCCTGTGCTATAAGTGAGCCAGTTATTTTTTTGGCCTTCTTGTCTTTATTAGATAGGACAGTTGAAAGAGAGACAGGAAAGTCGGGGAGGAGAATGGTGGTAGCGGTTGCAGCAAAAGGCCATGAGTGGGATTTGAACCCATGGCCGCTGCATCGGAGACTGTAGCCCCTGTACATGGGTCGTCAGCTCAACCAGGTGAGCTAAAGCAGCGGCCTGAAACCAGTTTATATTTATGGTGAATGCAAACCGATTTGGTTCAGATGATACTTGAGATGCTTAGTCTAATGTTTTCTGGGGCAAGACCCTTGTCGTGCCACAGTTAACCTGGAGCCACGGTTTGGGTCACACATCCTTTATTCCCTGGAAAACCACCTGTAAACAGTTTTAGAAGAAGTATTCAGGTCTGTTACTTAAGTAAAAGAAGCAATACAACAATTTAAAATACCCCAAAATCTTACATTCAAAACCTGATCAAGTGGAAGTATGTGAGTATTATCAGCTAATTGTACTTATTGTATTCATTACACACCTAAATGGGCTATTTCAGTTTTCTGTTTTTATGTGTTTATACCATTGGATCATTATTATTATTCATGTATTAAGATGCAAGCAGCATTACAATGTCGTGGTTGACAGATGCAGAGGCTGATACTGTTCATATAAATCATTACATCCTGGTTGGTTTTTAAAGTCCTGCAACGTAACTACAGCTGTCACATAAATCAAGTGGAGTAAAAATATATATATATACTATATTTCCCTTTGAAATATGGTCAAGTCAAAGACGGTAGCATTCAATTAAACTACTCAAGTGAAGCACAAGTACCTTAGAATTGCACTTACCTACAAACTTGAATAAATTTACTTACTTTTCACCACAGTCTAAAGGCAATCTCTGGGAATTCAATATGTTACTGTGAAGCGGCAGTCAAACTGCACCTGTAAAGAGCTTCTGGAAAAGAAGTCAGACTGTAGCACCCGGAAGATCAATGGGGAAATTGCCTGTTTGGCCATGAGAGCAGCACAGAGGTCACTGTCTAGACTTTAAAGTGTACTTTAGAAGGATGCCCATGAGACCAGGTTACTGTGAAAAGCCCTGTAAAGTGGTATAGCTCTGAGCATAAGACTAATGGACCTGGTGGACTTGACTGGAACTGTCCCCAATGCCATCTGTACTTTTGACAATGATGCTGATGACTCGATGAGGACGAGGACAGATATTTTTTTGGGGGTGGCTTTAATGACATTTCTGAAAAGGTTCTGTGGAGCTGGCTAGTTAAATGGTCTGTTGGTGAGATATATTCCATAATGCATTGCATTACTAGAGTGGGAATACGATCAAATCCAAGGCAAATAAAGTATGAAAGGGGAAACCATAGATGCATTTAGTGGCTGTATCTGATGTCGTGTGTGCCCAGACGTATGAACAAAGGCTTCAAAGGGACAACACAAGATTTTCTTTTCTTCTAAAGAGCCTCTTATTAAAAATAGATCTTCCTGCATATCAGTTGCTGAAGTCCCAGGGGCCTGTTTAGCTCTAATTTACTCATCAAAAACATCAGAGTGTCTCTCAATAATCTCTGCAGTCCATTGGTTGTTGGGGTGGAGTCCCCTGTCAGAAAGCATGCCCTGGAATGTTAAACACTAATTCACCTCTGAGCTGTGGAGGTGGATAAAGTGATTGTTCTATCTGGGAGCTGATTAAAGCAGGCTCTGGCCCGTTTCTCCCCTCTGCGTTCACCTCTGACGTCCATCACATTCATTTCTGTATTCATGAGTGGATGAGAAAGCGCAGGCAGAGCGGCTGCCGTATTACAGATAATAAGTCCAGCGGGCACCACATTCACTGCCACAGGTTTCCCCCCTGCCCCAGCTCATTCAATTACTTCACAAGAGTTCTCTGAGGCACAGCTGCACTATGGGGGTAAAGAGGAGCAAATTGAGGTACATTCATGTAGACCCACACACACACACACACACACACAGCTCATAGATACAAAGAAGTGCGGGAGGCTGCGCACACTGTAGCAAGAGCAGCCAGCAGATAAAGGATCTTACTGACAGGCATTTGGCTCAACAGTCAACGCATTTCCTCACGCACATGTGAAAACGGTCCGTCCTATGTTGCTCACCGCCTCCCTAAAGATTGTAATTATATTGATAATGACTCCATGTAAGAGAAATGAAATCAAGGCCATTGCTCATAGACTCCATATATGAGGTCGCCATTATCTTGATGAAAGTGTAGACAGCAGCTGTATCATCTGGGAGCATGAAAGATGGACTGTGGCAGACCTAATGGGCCATATCCTTTATCTATTGACTATTATCCATTCATCTGAAGATGCATTAGAGCCATGTGAAAGTCTCTGTTAAATACATAACTGTCTTTTTCCTGAATTATTCACCAAGTTACGTTTTAAACAATTACCCTAAATGTGTTTGTGCACCTGGTGTGATGGCTGCAGACAAGACTGGTTGTTGTCCATGGTACTGAACTTCTGCCCTTGAGTTTACAGTTGCAGCTGCCGGCTCTGTAAAACACAGCGGCCTGGAGTGATGAAAGCCAAACTAAAGAACTGTTTCGCTTCTGCTCTCAGACCAGTAATAAAGTACCTTTTGGAATAGGTTTATTTTGACGTGATGCTGGTCATTGTTAACTGGCCTACACTGTTAACATGCCCATATGATGCTTTTTATATGCAGGAAGAACTATAAGGAGCAAAATAAACAGTCAACACCATGGCTGAGCATTTCCACCCTGAAGCTGCAGTGATCTGACGACAGTCTTAAAAACACGGATTCAGACTTTTGGGGTTTCATTTGTAATAAACATAACGAACAAATCCTGTCAGCTTGCAGGGTGAGACTTTCTGTGTCATTAGTCCTTCTCAAAATTGGTTAGTGCGTCGAATTCCACACAACTGGATTTGCCCGTCGTGTATTTTGTAGCAGTTTTACAGTGTTCGAGTTGTAGGTGAGCTGGTGTGCTCAGCTGCAGCGAGTTGGGATGAGTGGAAAAAGAGGAGGAGACTTCATAGATCCTCACATTCTAGAAGAAGCAAGTTACATCTCAGTCATTTTGAGACAGGAAGGGGTTATTTTTCAAAAGGTCTAAATTATATTTTATTTTTATAATTCATCCTACATCCACCCAACCGGTCGAGGCAGATGGCCGTCCCTCCCTGAGCCTGGTTCTGTCTGAGGTTTTTTTTCCCCTGTGGGGGTTTTCGGTTCCTTCCCACTGTTGCGGACTGCTGAAGCTTATAGGGAATCCAAATGTTTTGGATTGTTGGGTGTTTCTGTCTCTGCCTTTGTTAAGCGCTATGAGATGACTTGTTGTTGTAAATATGTGCTATAAAAAATAAAACTGAATTGAATTGAATTAAATGTGTTACTCTGATACACAGACGTGACTTCTTGATCAATTCCTGGAGAGGGACTTTAATTTTTACAGCATTACAAATCCTTTGTTTTGTTTTGAAAACTGAAAGAATAGTTTCCTGTTCAAGCGTTACAGCCTATAAACCACTTTCATGTTTCATGTTGCTGCTCTTTTGTCTTAGCTTAGCACAAATACTGGAAACAAGGGAAATCAACAGTAGCGGTGTAAAAACTTCACTTTGTAATTTTACTGGAGCAGCGGGACACGTGGGAGTTACTCTACCTGGTCAAGGACGACAAGTAAACCCTCGTAAAACCCAAACTTGTTGTCATTTTTGTATTTTGTTACAAAGAGCTGTTTCCTCTGCTTCCAGTTTTTACACATTTACACAACAGTTAGCAAGCTTGCCTCACAAAACGGCAAAGCTTTAAGGTCTAGATTCCAGCCTTCACCTTTTAGTTCGTCACATATACAGCAATACGAGCTATTTCATAGTATACGTTATTCATTTTCTTCTCCTGTTGTTGTGCCTGTCCTTCACAGAGGTTTGCAAGAGTCTGAGACATGTGAAGCATCGGAAACACGCGGGGCTCAGCCGTGTAAGTACATCCTTAACATATGTGCGTCAAGAGAAGGACCTTTTCTTGACATTTGATTTGGGAATGCCACATTTTCCAAACAAAGAATTCCCAGAATTGGCACACTCTTCATTAGATGGCATAATTTGCATTCTCTTATAATTGTGCTGCTTCCTTGATTATTAAATGATCACCCTAATTAGGGAGCATAATAGGGTTAATCAGACTCTGCTCATCACACTTATTATTATTCCTGCAAAAAATGAAGGAAAAAGATACAGTACTTGATTAATTATATCAGCCTTTTCATCAGCTGGGCTACCATTCCCCCCTCTGAAATTAATATCATGTTGTAAATGGAAGGAAGGAGCTGGCCGGACACAGACAGATGAAAGATTTCACTCAAATTAATTAAGCACTAATTATGCGGCGGGAGTTGGGAGCAGTTTGCATAATGAGCTCTATCAAAAGAGATCAGTCATGGAGAGGGGCTGTAGAGTTTCTATACAGCCTTCAGATGATACACAGACACCACTGCGCTGCGTGAAGAGGGCTAGCAGAGAAGTGGGAAGAGGGTTAAAGCACTCCGAGGCTTGAGTCGTGAGGTTGAGGAGTGTTTTGTTTGGTTTGTCAACATCAGGAGCTTCCTCGCTTGTGCCACAAATGAGGATTATTCCATTGTCATTTAGAGATATCACATTTGTCTTGGGGCTGTGGGTGTGTGTGTGTCTTTTTTCTCTCAGCTTAAGAATCAGATAATGAATTCCCTGGTTCAGATAGAGGCAATAAGAACAGAATGTACCTTTAAGTTCAAGCTAATCACAAACAACCTGCATGTGCACTCCAGGGAGCTTTAAAGACCCTAATCACCTCCCACTCCAGTTCTTGTGGTGTTCGGTTATTGTTGATCAGGGACTACGCTGTGGCTATCTATTTAGACAATGGGAAAAGGGATTAAACAGACAGAAACTCTCTATGTCTTAATCGCCTTTTTAATCACCGCCACTGTGTAGTGTATGGAGCCGAGTTACTTGAACTGATTTGTGCCGTTGCAGCAGCAATCATGCATTGGCTAATCAGGGTGCACAGCCCGGCACTGCCCTTCAAGGTCTCCGAGTGGAATTACAAAGACTATGATTAGTTAATCAAATGAAGAACCCAATGTCCTTTCTTTATTTGTGTGTACACCTTATCTAAATGGAAATTGTATAGCTGAGGCACTTCCAGAAGGACACATCTACATGTGAATGATCCTCCTTGAGCCCTTGGCAGTGAATACAGAATAAGATCTTTCACCCCCAATCATCGTGTTATGGCATTGTGGAGACTTTTACATGTCTGAATGATATTTGTTGTCAATGCCCATGTGAATGATGCAATCACTCAGTCTGTTGTGAAGTAAATCAGGAAGCACTAGACCGCAACTCTTCAAATGCACATGATGATGTGCGGCAGAATGTCAAGACTATTATTTTGAGAGAGGAGAAAGGGAAGGCAGACGGGCAGCTTAATGGCAGTACATAAATGAATTAATCAAATGTGAAAAAGGCCAGTGTGTATGTATCGCAGCTCAAATAGCGGAGAGAGGATTTTTCTCTGCCAGCTTTACAACAAGCGATTCTATGCTGAACATTTCCAGATCCTGTATCTTGGTATGGCGCCCCCAAACAGCACAGTGTGACTTTTAACAGCTTATTTTGCTCTTTGGAAGGTTAAAATTATTAATTATAACTTAATTAGTGCATGTTTTAAGCATTGTTAGGCAGTAATAAAGTTAGGCTGCTCTTTTGAGATAAATAATCTTTTATATAAATTAGAAGAAGGCGTACTTGTTGAGTAATTTCTACCTGACGACACTTTAATCGCTGCTTGGTGACGCTTCAGAGAGCATTTTTAGCTCGTGGTTAGCGTCATAAGTTTATCTAACAGGCTAACTGACAGATGTTTAACTGACACCTGGGGGAAAAATTTGATCCCTGCTCATATCTTACACTGAAATGCTCATACTAACAAAAAAAATAGTGATAGTTAAACTGTAACAGATAAATGAAAACGAGCGCTCTCCGCCGAGGCACAGCTCTGTAGACAAAAAGCACAAAAGGTTCTGTTTTCTGCACAAATCTAATTTTGCACCTGTCTGAAGCTCGTTTGATTTGAAGGATGGACCCTTGCAAAGTTTTAAGAAGTGGCACAAACCATAAGACCCCCTTGGTTCCACTGTTTATCACTCCAAATGTGCCCTGAATTACTCGTAGCTATATTTTAAATCGAGTCATTTTTTAGCATCAAAGCAGACATTTCTCTGCCGTCTGTCAGACGTGCTGTTAGACATTGTGACGGTTGTTCCTAAAGAGAAAAGAATTTCCCTCCGTCGCTTTGTGATAACTTCCTTCCAGGGGCGGCAGACTTGACCTGCGCACTCCTCCTCGAATCACCTCTATTATTTGTTAGTGACAGCGGCCCTTTGGAGGGCGGGGGCCTCCCTGAAAGGTACAGGGTCGTGGATGTCCCAATCCATCTCTGTCTGCCAAGCGATTGATTGTGATTTAGTGCACGGGGCAGGAGATGGTGGGGTTCCATTCTGATGAGCGATAGGTGGGAACCCTTTGACTCCCAGCACATGGCAAGCAGAGGCAGCGCTATGATGAGGGGTCAGAGGCAGCTGGTGGGGGTAACCGGGGTGGATCTGGGGGCTGGATGGAGGCAACGTGGGGGTTGCGTGGATCACAAGATAGAAAGTGTCAGAGATCCAGGACAAAGCCCTCCGACCGACCGCCTGAGTCTATCACTTAGCCCATCTATCACCCGTCCGGCTTTGTGGTTGGCGTAACGGTTGCTAGCTAATTGTTTCATCATCAGGGGGATCCGTCATCAGCGGAGGTGACAGTGAATGTAGAGCAGCAGGGAGGCCGCACCGCAAAGTATAAGGCCACATATGAGGGGGCTTTATGCCAGCTGGGTGAAATAAGAGGGTATTTCTGTTTCTGGATTCCTGACTGGAAGATGAAAGTTATTAGCATTCCAATTCTAGCTTTGCATTAAAGGTTTACCTCCAGGGTGTACAAGCCACACGATGTCTGTTTGAACATCACTTAACGGAGCTGACTAGATACTTCAGAATGATCAGCTTCTTCAGGTTTTTAATTCTGAGTGAAGATATTCCCAGTATTCTGCTCTCAGAAGCTCAGAGGACATATCCGTCCTGATTAGGAGACTAAAATTTGTCTAGTGTGAAGAGGATATGCTTGACAACATGTCAGACGCTCTAATTTCCCAGTTCTCTTCCAAATACCAGCAGACCCCAGACAGATATGCATAATGCACAATATCTGACTGGAAATCAGAGAGAAGTGGCTGTTTCGATTTTGTTTTTAAATCTCAATACTCCGGAGCAAAGTTCAGAGAGAGTGCTCATCCCATTCTTGACTGAGCTTCGTCTCGCAGTTCCGGCCTGGTGTTAGATGCAAGCTGTCCTTGGGAGGATGTTAAGCCCAGCCACAGCCTCGCTTCACTGGGCCGCTCTGGCAGCTTAACCCCATAATCAACCTGAGGCCAGCCTTGTTAGGAAATACACTGTGTTGTGCTGCATTTTTATATAATGGGGGTTATCTGCTGTTTACTTTATGTGATCTATCCAGCCATCCATTAGCTATACTCGCTTATCCTTTTAGAAGGTCGTGGGTGGGGGGGATGGAGCTCACACAAAGGCCCCGACCAGCCAGCAGGTTCAAACCCAGGACCTTCTTTGTGATCTAAAAGGGTTTTTTTGCACAGATAATTTGCATTGTATCTAAAAGTATTTTAAAATCGCCTGTTTGCTGCCTCAAATGTGTATAGCAACTTTCATTATTCCACACGCTGCCGCAGCGAACAAAGGCCCGTGCTTTGCCAATCACAGGAAGTTGTGTCAGCCAGGTGAATGTGTAGTCAGTAACCTGATCTGCTGTTGACAGAACAGGGACAGGTGCTCCAGCCAAACTAATCCATACATGCATACTAGACACAGGTCATCCATTAAGGCAGATTGATTCAAAGCTTTAAAAGACTGTTCCTCAACAATCCCTGGCCCGGCCTTACCTTTGCTGTTGCCATGATACCAAATTGCAGTAATTCAAGATGGCCTGAATTGGACGGGGAAAGGAATGTTCACTGTTTGCCCAGCTAATGCTGGAAACATTTTGTCACACAGGGGATGAGGGAACATTTCTGGAAATGATGTCTGAACTTCATGAAATGAAAATTAATTGGCTGGGTGGATTGTCATCTGAAGTATCAGGAAGATATTTAAGGCTTGATTTGATCCAAGTTACTCGCTGCGAAAACATTGAGTACACGGGACTCGTGTACTCGGCCGTGGGGGTGGAGGGGATGTGTGTGACGACTGATAGCCTGCATGAACATTTCACATAATAGCATTGTGTAAAAACAGAAAAAACATATAAACCAGAATTCACTTTGATTCAGTGTCATTATTAAACCCACTCCCATAAGGCCCCAAATGCCAAATAAAGGTTTACAGGCAGAGGCCAGACATCTGCTGCGCTCTGATTGGTTGACAAGCCAGCAGTAGTCTCACCTGTTATCCACAGCCCAGTGCATGGTAAACACCCTCAGTCAGACCTGCGGGGGGAAGGAGCCCATCTGGTCAGCAGCATTAACAACCAGCTCTTTAACAATGGCTTCCAGGGAAAGGAGAAGGGCACAACAGGCCATATCAGCCAATAAAAACAGGCTATGCATGACATTTAGCGCCTGATGCGGGGCTTAGCTGTATACAGGTTACCTACTGTCCGCACCAGCCCCTGGCAATAAAACAAAAGGCAATCTCACAGAGCGAGGGAGGGGGGGGGGATGCTGTGCATAAAGCTGCCTGTTTCAGCTGTTGATCTCATAATTTCCGTGTAAAGATGCAGACAGGGTGCAAAGTTAAAAAGCAAGCAGGGAATCATTTTCAGGGAGCGTTCACATAAAGCTCAAGTTGATTAACAGGCAAAATCTTTAGTTATGCAACACTACAATTTAGTATTTTTTACAGCCAACCCAATGGGATCATGTCACTGTATCCATGAAGGACAGACGATTATAGCTTCTTTTTTTTTTTTTTTTTTGGAAGAATGCCTTGTTTGGAAGGATGTAAAACCAGGAAAACATGAGACAGATGAGAGCCATGTTAGAACATGTCAAACTACAAACTCAATGAAGAGGTTGTTTGACTAAACAGTGCCATCTTGTGTTCTGTTGTTAAAGTTAGAAAATCTGACAAATATCAGACAGGAAAACCTAAATTGTTGAAATTTTCATCACAATACTAACTTTGTATATTTGCTTTATGATATCAGATTATGAATTATCTCCTTATTGTCGCTGTTTTCCTGACTTTGCTCCCTGTTCGGCCCTCTGCAGCATCCATCTGCTGCAGAACAGTGCACATCACACACACCCTCATCTACGCCAAATGGGCTCTAACAGGTTAGGGAGGAAGGGGGCAACTCTGGTTTATTAGATATTTGATGGGCTCTATTTTTATAACTAGCATGCAAAGGATGGAGACAAAGTCTTCTAAATGAGATCTGGGGAATACAAAGAGGGATGTGAAGACAGAAAGGTTCGGGGTGGAGTTTGAACAGCAAGCAATGGGTTCTCTACAGCTGCTGGCACTAATGAGGATAATTACCCCAGTAATAACATTAGCCTATCTGAGGGAATGGAGGGGAAGGACAAGTGGTTGTGTTTGTGTGTGTGGGTGGGTATGCAAGTGTGCACGTGGCTGCTGTGTGTGTGTGTGTGTGTGTGCGTGCCTGGCCGTGCACGTGCCTTTTCCTTCTATCTCGCTTGCGGTCTCTCCCTCATTCCCTGAATCTCAATATCTCTTTGTTAGCCCACAATAATTGTATTTGGGCCTCATATCCGCCATATCAGATTCGAGTTTGTACAAGGTAATTAGCAGAGGAAGGGAAGCCTCCACACCAGGAGGACAAATGCCCCCATGACATCATTCTGGCTCCACTCAGGAGGGGAAGCTTTTTTTTTTTTTTTTCCTTTCTCTCGCTCTTACTCATCTTTCTTGTCATTCAGCTGTCAAAAAGAAAAAAAAAGGCAATGAATAGAAGCAAAAATGTAGTAGCAAGCAAAAGTTGATGACATTGAAAAGGAGGAGAGCTGGGATTAAGAAGATAAAGAAATGAAGAGAAGAAGGAGAGATAAAGAGGTGGAAAGTGATTTGAGATGAGATGGAGGCCAGTGTGTTTTTTTTTTTCCCTTTCTGCAGCCGGCCTGTAATCTCCAATCAGCTTTTACTAACAGACAGCGGGGGAAAGTTCCTCGGCGTTAATGCAGCTTGCCATTCAGAAGGAGCCGGCGAATCCAGCTGGGAGTCGGGGGATGAGGGGAGGATTAACTGGCACTCAGGTGGAGAGAGATGAAGAGAATCAGACGGAGACCTCGCGGATGGTCACACCCTCTCTCGCCCCATCCATCACTCTCTCTTTTTCTTTTTTTTTTTTCCCCCTCAGTGAACAAATGCACTGCGCTCTGTGTTTTTGTGGGTGGAGTGGTGAAAGCAGGAGGAAATGATAGAGTGTAGGGGTGACTTCTCTCTGACATGTCACAAATTTACTTTTCACTTGTGATGAAAACTGATGCCACATTTTTTTTCTGACACTTTTTTTTTTTTTTTACAGATTTAAATTTAAGTGTGTCGGTTAATTCTAATCATGTAAATTTAAACAAACAACATCAACTCTACTTTGTTATTTAGAAGTGATTTATTCTTATGCTCTGACAGTAAAAAATATAAGCAAAGGTAATGCTAAATTGCTTATTCATGTCAGAAACTAAGCTGAAAATCATCATGCCTTTTCATTCGAATACTATTAACTAATCCAATGTGTTAGTTTTTTTTCCTGAGGCCTCCTCGTCGACTGCTTCTATAAACAGATTTAACTGAACGGCAGGTAATCTCCAGACGCCAGCTGTGCATCTCCACTGCCTTCCTCTAAACGATCAAAGTGTTCCTCTTTCTCCTCCAAATGGCCTCTCGTCACCTTCACCCCTGCAGAGCAGAGGGAGAAAAATACTCGAGCACAAATACGTGTGGTGTCTTTTGAAATGACTGGTTTTTCATTCAACTGAGCCCAAAAAAGCAAAATTCACCCTTTGGCCTCGGTGTTGATATTCACCTCGTCTTGATACCGTGAGCTGTGCTGAAGCAGACGTTTTTCCCAGAGTGTTGTGGGAGATGCAGGAGTAGACCCCCGTGTCAGAGACGAGGAGACCTTCTATCTGGAGCCAGGTGGAGACGGTGTAGGGCTGGGGCCCGCCTCGAAGCTGGGAAGAGGTGAAATCTACATAGATTATATCAATCTAATCAACTGTAAGAAAAATATGCACTAGACTGCTGTCATTTGGAAGCAATTAGAGATATAAAGAAGTGCTCTATTGTGGGCATTGGCACTAATATTGGCTAATTTTT